>NW_026136711.1:7057454-7657454 GCF_905237075.1 Dicentrarchus labrax
GCCTAGTTTGACAGTTTGATCTGAGTTTGGTGCGTTGAGCTGGACGGAATGACCTGTCAATCACAAGGTAGCCCCGCCCTTAAGCATACCCTGCTTTATGCACTACTAGTGCAGTGCCCATAGGAAGTATGTATTGCTATAGAAAATGGGAGGTTAAAGGGACACTTCACCCATTTGCATTAAGCTTTGTATCATTAGAACCCCAGTCATATTTTTGAATGGTCGTGCATCATTCCCTCACTTCCCCTGAGAGGGGAGAAATAAGGATTTTAGTGTTGCACTTCCTGCTTCCAGTGATGTAAAAATCGTCATTTTGCGTCACTGGAAGCAGGAAGTCTCATATCTCTGTAGAGGGGGTGAGACTACAAACACTACTTCTGCATATTTTTTTTCTCACGCTACAGACCTATTACAGATCAGTGGGTGGGACTTCACCTGCAGAAACTAAAAAATCTAACCGCCATCTTGTTTGGAAGATAAGCGGAGGCGGATAACTGTCATTGTTAACATATTTATTTTTGTTGTTGTTGATATATTTCTGTAAATAAATGGTTCACATTCACGTTGTTGTAGTCCTTGGTAGTGTTAGTGGGAGCGGCTTGCGGAGCTGTGCATTGTGGGAGTTGTTGTCTTTAATACAAATGTGCCCTAAAGTCACTTTCTGTCTTTTCTCGGTCAAATAGGCACCAAAATCAAAATGTATGTTACATTTCGACTACATAAATAACCCACTTTCAATAAATATTAATGTTTCCACGGGTGAAATGCTCCTTTAAGTGGCTTTTTCATGGATGGCCAAATGAGGTTGTGTTTGAAGGTGGGACGTCAGGGACATTTAGGTTTGTTGTGAAATGTGTAGATTGATAACTATTGTGTTTTAATATAATTTGTCTTTTAGCAAGGACACTGTAGGGAGATGAACCCCATTCCACTAATGTGAAAGTACCACACCTCATGGTCAGCGCATATACATTCTGAAAGAGGAAAGTGAACTACATCTGAAATGGGATGAAACCTGGCAGCATAAACAGACTAACTTGTAGCATAGCCTAGTAAATGAACTGGGCAGGACATATTATTTAGCCCTGTAATATAGGCTAGCATACATCGGAGAGAGAGAGAGAGAGAGAGAGAGAGAGAGAGAGAGAGAGAGACAGAGAGCAATGGCAGTAAGGGCGACGGCGCGGAGTGAGGGCGTGTTGGTCAGACAGTCTGATAACTGCACGGGTCTCTCACTCAACTTAATAAAGAGAAATGTCCCACAAAGCAACGTTACAGGACCAAACAACAGTAACGTAGTAACTGTAACTGTCTATGGCAACTTACATGAGGAAAAAAAATACCACAGCTGTATGTAGAGAAGCATCTGTCCTCCTGTTTGTCCTCCCGCCTGTCCTACTGACTCTTCCGTTACATTTCTGCCCGAAAAACAGCGTCTGTCACCGGCGAAAAACTCACAGCGTGTATGCGATCAAAAATCACCGCAACCAAGACATCAGTTTACTTTCCACTGGAAAGCATTCTCCGTCTTGCGAGTGAGGGAGTCAGACAGCGTCCAGTTTACTGCTGGTGATTATGTATAATTATGTAATTTAGAGTGAAAAACGTAACTTCGTCACTTTCCAGGATGTTTGGTGGGTCAGGATCTCAATCACTACACATTAGGGCTCTGCAGTGATTGGCTCTGGTGCGCACGTGGCTATGGTGGCTATGGTAATGCTAGCGGAATTCTAAATAATTTATGAAAATAATTTATTAACTGTATCTTTGTAGTCCAAACAAAGCCAACGTTGCACACCCTTAAACCACACAGCAGCCATGTTGAAACTCTCAGGTCAGTCTGATCCTGATCTGCATAGATATTTGAGCCACACACACACACACACACACACACACACACACACACACACAGACAGAGATTCCTTGCTTTATAGATAGATAGATAGATAGATAGATAGATAGATAGATAGATAGATAGATAGATAGATAGATAGATAGATAGATAGATAGATAGATAGATTATACTCTAATAAATGGGACCATAGTTGGGACCATTGGAGTCAGTAGAGCTGCCCCCTGCTGGCCATTAGAAAGAATTCAACACTTCTGCATTGGCTTCTCTTCACAGACCCGGACCACTAATATATACCGTCAATGGGTCTAACAAACAAGTCAAGAGAACAGGTGATGTGATTCACAGTCCTACCACTGGTTTCTCGCTACACTGATGTACAGGTGGCAGTAAAACAACCAAGAAATGCAGCTGTGTACCTACAAAGACTGGGAAGAAAAAGACTGACAGCAATGAATTAAGTTGAATTAAAAATCTGCTTAGCAAATCTTTTATGAAGAAGGAAATGCACTCAAAGCCAAACGAGGAAATACATCAACAATACTTTTACAGTGTCCTTCACAGGAGTTAGGAGTTAGAGTTTGAACTGTCTCAAGACTTTTGTGACACGTAGGACTTGAGCTCCCGTTAATAGATGTACAGCTCAGCAACTTCTCCTTGACCCCTGCCAGCACAAATCATCACAAACACTGGTGCTCCCAGCATGAAGCTGTATTCAATTCCAGTGTTTTGTGGGGAGGACAGAGGTATAAAAGTATTCAGGGTGCTCCACACAAAGCTCCTCAGTGTCATCCTAAAGGTTAATGATACCCTGTAAAGTATGGCAACCCCCAGTGCTGGGGGCTTAGACTCCTCTTTGAATTCTTAATTTCAGATTTTTGCTGCTTTAAAACCTGTGTGACCGTCTGACCTCTCTTGTCACTGGCTACATCTGACTTATTTTTTTCTAGGTATGCTGACCAAACCAACACAAATAATGAATAACATTGGAAGTCCAAATTACCTTTTAGGTTTAGGCAACTAAAACTACTCAGTTGAAGCTAAGATGGTCATGGAAAACAATTAATCGTTGAGGTAAGAAAATCACAAAGGAAACCAACACTCAAGGCCATTGCACACCAAGTCCATTTTTTCATCCGAAATTGCACCTTAAATTGCAAATAAATATGACCTCACATTGTGTCACTCAAATCTTGTCCTTCATTAAAGTCAAATTGCTCATAATTCTCATAATTTGTCTAAAGTTGTAGGCCATTTGGAGTTACAAAGAGCAGCTACTAATTCATATTTATTAGAATTTTTAAAGTTGTACATTTAGCATTTATTAATTACACTGAATAAACAAAGTAACTACTGTATTAATAATGTTTAGTTATTACCAAGGATTAGAGCTTTGAATATCAATCATGATACATTTGTACTCATTTGACAAATGTGCCTCCCTTCTTTCAAACTGCCCCCAGTCTTGTCCCCCATTCAGAAGTTGCCTGTGGCTCCTTTGCATTTTATTTTTGTGATTCATTCTTTGTATCGCACATTTAATTCCTTATGCAGTTGTTCCATGTAGTATTTTTTAACCTTATGCTTGGTTCACTTTATTATTTTAAGATTATTGTTTTATGAACTACCCTGCACCCAAAATGTAAGAGCTTCAAATATCATAAATAGGTATGAGTGAGTTAATAAACCTTGTCTTCCTGCAGAACCCTGCAGCAGATCATCCTACAAGCTCTTTTTAAAATACAATTTCACCAATAAAACTTTTTTTTTGGAGTGCAGCCGGTGTTAAGTTTTTAATGGATTTTGGCTGGTTATTACCTGCTATTGTATTTTTAGCAGCCATATGAAGCAATAATATCCTGTCCCAGTGAAGTGTGATTGTGGTTGCATAATCAAATAGAGTGTAGCAGTGCTGTGTCGTTCTGCTGTTGGATCAAGAGCTTCAAAAACTCCATTCAGAGAGAGAACATGAAACTTTCTTTCCTCGCTCTATGTTCTCACACTTTTTTTCCATCATTCTTCTTTTGTTTTTCTCCAGATTCTTTTTGCTTTGTGATGCACAACCACTTCCTCAGTCCCCTTTTTCTCAATTTTCTTTACATCCTCCTCCGTCCATACCTTAACCACTTACTCTGACTTGCTCTTCCCCCTACACCTCTTCATCCTCCTCCACAAAGACAATGAGGTCTTTCTCATCCCCACTTTTCTTCATGTCTCTCATCTGCTCTCCTTGCTTTCTCTGGTTCTTCCTCTTCTTCCTTTTCTCCCAATCTGTCTCTTCTTCCTCCTCTTGGCCCAGCACTTCCTGTTACTGCTCCTCCTCCTCTTCATCCACCTCTTCTTTGCAGTTGTCATCCACGTGGGAGGTTTAGAGTAGTGATACAGACGAGGAGAGAGGGGAAGGAGGAAGATGCATGGTGTAATCCATATGTACATAAATATACACGGCCACATGTAGCTACTCTTGCCATCTGCAGTAACTTATTGGAACAAGGATCATATTATCACAGCCAATAAAAAAATATGCTGCTTCTCTCCAACAGTTAGTGTTGGTTCTGCAGTGAGGTCTTTATAACTTACCGTACAGAACATGTAGAAGCCCCTCTGGGAACATCGCATATAGCTGTGTTTTGATTCAGCTACACACACCTGCGTCTGGCAGCTGCACGCTATGATGCATTAGAGAATGTTGTAAAAAACAAAAGTGCTTTGGCAGAAATGCTTACCGCACCCTTTATATTCATATTTGAAGAATTTAGTATTTTTTTTCTTATTTAAAAATTACTCAAAACGATTGATTCATGTAAGTAGTAGGCGATTAATTTTCTATCTGTCATCGAAACACTTGAAATGTTGCTGTATTGATTTATTTTCACCAAAAGTGCACCAAAATGTTAACTAAATCTGTTCCGTATTGGTGAATAAAGGAAATTACAAAAATATGTTTAATATGTTAATATTTGTGTGGAACCAGTTGACAAACTAGAATTATGTCTAACTAATTAGTAAAAAAAAAAATGCATTGGATGGAAACAAATGTAAAATATGTAGCCTGTAAATATATTATTTAAGTCCATGTAACTTAAAAAAAAAAAATAAAAAATTGTTGGTTCAATTAATTAAAAATTGAATGCATTAAATCCCTGAATTTGGCTGTATTTGTAAGATATTAAGCATATTTTTTAGAGAGCAGAGTCAACTATACCACCAAGGACTCAGTATATGGGAAGTTTAATTTAGGTTGCTGCTCCTGCTTTTGGATTAGGTGTCTTTTGAAAATGTATTCATTAACCTTTAGGTTCTTTTTTTTACAACTCTGTTTGAGATCTGGTATGCTTTTTGGGGCCCTTGAAAACCTCTGCTACATTTAGACCCCATCAGCAGTAATTATAAATCTAGATGTTTTTATGCTGAAAATATCTAGGACCTCATGGGCCACAATAGGTTTCAGTTGCACTCCTGTTTTTACCCATTTTCTTCTTCACTTTAAATTTCATCAGGTTGTGTCAAGCTAGCATTAGCATTCGTCAGCGTCAATTTACAGGTAGCATTAGCATTGTTCAGCATTAGTTATGGTGCGTTTCATTTACCTCTGAAGTCGAGCTGGGAATGACATCACACCCAAGTTGACCACGTTCCAGTACAACAGGTTGGAAAACCAAGCTTTAGCTAGGTTAGCCATTAGCCACTGTTCAATTCAATTCAATTCAATTTTATTTGTATAGCCAATTCATAACAGAAGTTATCTCAGGACACTTTTCAAATAGAGCAGGTCTAGACCGAACTCTTTATAACATTATTTACAGAGACCCAACAGTACCACCATGAGCAAGACCTTGGAGACAAGGGCAAGGAAAAACTGCCTGTTAAAAGGCAGAAACCTAGGACAGATCCTTCCGGCTCTAGGTGGGTGGTCGTCTGTCTCGACCAGTTGGGGTGAGAGAGAGAGAGAGAGAGAGAGAGAGAGAGAGAGAGAGACAGACAGACAGACAGACAGACAGACAGACAGACAGGTGCACAGCAACAACAGTATTGGCAATGGCAATCTAGCAGGACCATGGCAGGAGGCTCCACCAGGATCGATAAGAACCTGTGAGACAAGAAAGCACAAGAACTCCGGGGAAGAAGTGAAGTTAGTAACATGCATTAATGGAACATGAATGAGTGCAGAAAGAGAGAGGAAGAGAGGAGCTCAGTGCACCATGGGAAATCCCCCGATAGTCTAGGCCAGGGGTGTCAAACTGATCCATGAAAGGGCCGGTGTGGCTGCAGGTTTTCATTCCAACCATGCAGCAGCACACCTGACTTGGTTCATTCAATCAACTGAACTGTCTTCACACAGTCATTTCAGGTGTCCTCTTGCTTGATTGGAACAGAAACAGCCACCCTTGATTAAAGCGTGGGTGTGGCTGCAAGATTTTGACTGTGAAGACAGTTCAGTTAATTGAATGAACCAAGTCAGGTGTGCTGCTGCATGGTTGGAATGAAACCTGCAGCCCCACCGGCCCTTTCACGGATCGTTTGACACCCCTGGTCTAGGCCTATAGCAGCATAACTAAGGGATGGTTCAGGACTCACCTGATCCAGCCCTAACTATAAGCTTTATCAAAGAGGAATGTCTTAAGCCTACTCTTGAATGTGGAGAGGGTGTCTGCCTCCCGAACCAAAACTGGGAGCTGGTTCCACAGGAGAGGAGCTTGGTAACTGAAGGCTCTGGCTCCTGTTCTACTTTTAGAGACTATAGGAACCACAAGTAGCCCAGCATTCAGAGAACGTAGTGTTCTATTGGGGTAATAGGGTACTATGAGCTCTTTAAGATATGAAGGGGCGATGAAGAGCTTTATAGGTGAGGAGGAGAATTTTAAATTCTATTCTACATTTTACAGGGAGCCAATGCAGAGAAGCTAGTACAGGAGAGATGTGATCTCTTTTTCTAGTTCCTGTCAGTACTCGTGCTGCAGCGTTCTGAATTAATTGGAGCGTTTTAATGGACTTATTGGGGCAACCTGATAATAAAGAGTTGCAGTAATCCAGCATTGAAGTAACAAATGCATGGATTAGTTTGTCTGCATCTGTCTGTGATAGGATGTGTCTAATTTTTGTAATATTACATAAATGAAAGAAGGCGGTCCTAGAGGTTTGCTTTATGTGGGAGTTAAATGACAAATCCTGATCAAAGATAACTCCAAGATTCCTGACAGTGGTGCTAGAGGCCAAGGTAATGCCATCTAGAGTAACTATATCTTTAGACAGTGAGTCTCTAAGGTTTTTGGGGCCAAGTACAAGAAATTCGTTTTTTTCTGAGTTTAACATCAGAAAATTGCAGCTCATCCAGGATTTTATGTCCTTAAGACAATATGTAATTTAGATAATTGATTAATTTCATCGGGCTTGATTGATAGATATAACTGCGTATCATCTGCATAACACTGAAAGTTAATGGAGTGACTGTTAGCAATACTAATTGATAACAACACATGTTATGATGTATTTTGCTCATACAAAGACATCTACAGACTGATTTAATAAGACACAAAAGACAGAAGTGCTAATAAACAGTATATTACAGCTTTCACTTAGCTGACGCACAGAGCAGCCATCTTGGATTTTGAGGTTAGGGTTGGTTAGGTTCTTCCGACTTTCCTAGTTGGAAACCTGAATTCTGGGAGCTGGGAACTTCCCGGTTCAAATGGAATGCCCCTTTATTTAAGGTAGCCTAACATTAACAGTGACCCCGCCATCTCCCTCCTCTGTCAAAGCATTATTCTGACGTTCTAACACTGTTGATGTTATCCAGTTGTTTTTGTTAGTTTGAAGCGTCAAAGAAGTCACACATTTGTGCTTTGTCTCCAGTAAAGCTAGACCAAAAAGCTTTTTAATTTTTTCACGGATCACACGTCCATTTATTGTTATACTGATGCTGTAATTGAGTGCTGAATATTCCTGTCCCAGCGGCATTTACAACAGAAGCATTTACAACCATGGAACATCTACATGGAGAAGTTTTAATTGGACTTAGCATATAAAAGCAGGTGACATGGATTTTATCGCTATCCATGTGTATGAACAGGAAAAGGCAATGGCTGTTAAAGGATCATTGAAGTGACGGGGAAGATGACTGCAGTTCTAGCAGACTTTAGTTTTAGAGGGAACAGTTCAATTTGTTCCCCTGCTCCTGTCGATATACATCCCCATTATCCTGCAGAGTCACAGAGTGAGCTGGGGGGATGGAAGATGTGTGATGAGAAAGGAAAATGGAGAAAGCGGCAGGATGGATGTTGAGACAGGCAGGAGGACAGACAGAGAGGAATCCAGCAGACAGGAAGGCAGGCAGAGAGAGAGACAGTTGCCATTTTGCCGGCTCTCAGCCTCAGGCCAGACTGAGAGTGTGAGCCAATCAAACAGTGAGTCAGACAGCAGGTCTTCCTCCTCCCTGCTGGGATCCTCGCATTACCTGCACCACACACGCACGCACGCACACACACACACACACACACACACACACACACACACACACACACGTAGAACAAAAATACTCTATTATACAACACTGTTTTATGGACTTTATGAGCCTGTGCAGGTAGGGAAGGACTCAACATTTGCTGTAAATCCCCATACTGAACAACCTGCAGAGAACCATCATATTATATAAATATTATATCTTATTATGCACTTACCTACAGAGCATCACTCTATTTAAAAGCTCATATGTAGGGGTGTATATATATTTATAGTATATAATATAGATTTAACGGTTTTAACATTATAGATGCGACTACATCGTTACGCAGAACCCTGGATGGATCTAAATGTACCATGATCCAGTCAATGGTCCAATTCTAAACTTATGAATCGGTTGACTGAAGCTGCTAACAGCATCAACACTATTCTTATTTTATGCTATTAAATTGGCAAAGAATTCACAGTTACCGACAGTCAAATTAGAGTGGCTGCTTTTACCCAAAAGGGGGTGGGCCTTGACACAAGACCAAAGTACCCGGATGGGTTGCTCCCATTTACCCTTATCCTACGCAACAGCATTCGTGGCTTCAGTTAAGCTGATGTAGTCAGTGACATGCTGTTAAATTGCATTCAGACTATACACAGCCTTTTTAAGCATTTTCTTTTCAAACTCTGCAGTTTTGAAGAGGAAATAAAATTGTTTGGCTCTGTTAGAGTGAGTGAGACAAAACCCGCTCCTTTGAGTAACCTGTCTTTCCCTCATGTCAGGGTTAACAAACTCAGAGTTTTCAAAGTAATCCTGCTTTCTGAAACAGAGCACTGGAGTTCAAAGTCAGGGAGTGAAATGCATTAAACAAATAAGCAAAAATCATTCCGCTGTCTTCGCCACCACATCAGAAGTGTGTTGTTACTCTGAACTACTGTCACAGACAGACACACACAGATCAGATCACCTAACTTCTGTGTGTGTGTGTGTGTGTGTGTGTTGTGTGTGTGTGTGTGTGTGTGTGTGTGTGTGTGTGTGTGTGTGTTTGTGTGTGTTTGTGTGTGTGTGTGTGTGTTATGATGCTAGGTGTGCTGCAGAAGTGACCGATGGCTCCCAGTACTTCGTGCTGCTGATGATCACAGACGGTGTCATCTCAGACATGGCTCAGACCAAAGAGTCTGTGGTCAATGTGAGTACACACAACACTGCACCCTGCACACTGCACACAAAACGGTGTGTGGGGACAACACATAAGACATGGATGAGTTCCACACAGACCTAAGTTGCAATCTATCTTTCCTAAACTCTTAATAACATCCAGTCAGCAGGGGCAGATCTAGAGAAATAATCATGGGGTGACAGAAATATCTGCTGATTTAATCACATAAATAATTAACAATCACATATCAATATTTGCTTGGAAAAGTCGCCAAATTAAGATATTTGAACCCAAAAAACATTATTGTGGCAATTTGGTAAAACACTGAATAGAAATATCTAAAGGTGGTATTAGAAAGTAATGCATTGTTTTATTTCCATGTAGTCTAAAATGTTCATTACATTAATTTCCATTTTCAATATTATTTTTATTATTAATTTATGTGTTAAATCTGACACCAAACTAATGTCACAGCTGGGGTAGCCAGGCATTTCTCTGCCACCCCTCTAGATCCACGTCTGCCAGTCAGGGAAGCTGAACATAACTGAAAAGGAAAGAACAGAATATCAGAGACAGTAACAAAGCTGCACTTGGCAACATTTTTATGCAAAAAACAATCATGGTTATCCTTGATCATTAATATACACTGTCTCAAGTTGCCCCTTAGTCAAAAATGTAAATATTTTTATTTATAAAAGTCATTATTGGTTAGTCGGTATTATAAAGAAATGACAGGACTCCGTAGGAGGGGATTTAACAGATCCCGTCCTGTGCTGTGGTGGTCCCCAGAAAGAAAAGGATTAACACTAGAGACTAGGGAGAGGTGGAGTTCTTGAGGAAAAACAAAGGTATGAGGGGTATTTTGCATGAAACAGGCTTATGACATTTAATTAAGGGACAGTATTTTGATTGAGAAGCAGTTTACTTCTGCAGTACCTGCTAACACATTTAGAGAGAGGATAATACATTTTACTTTCTATTGCTTCAAGGCCATATTTCCAATTTGATTAGCAAAGTGACAAAGTGGCTTTTAGCAGTCATAGCAAAGAGAGAGCAAACAAGTAGAGTGCCACCTACAGAAACTTAAAGCTGCATTAATCAATATCCATAACCTTAACCGTACCCGAGTCCACATGTAAGAGCTGGTCTGGGTATGGCATGCTTCATTCAGTCAATTGGCCTCGCCCACTCATGAAAGAACAACAAAAGCAGAACAACAGACTATGATCAGAACAACAGTAAACAGCCAACCAGGGCAGTCTGGACTGTTAGGATCTCAAAGATGTAAATATAGTTAAAAAGCATTTTATTCTGATTGCAGCCAAGTATATTCAGGAATGTGTATATACTGTACATTCAAGCTTATTATGTGTATATTAGAGTGGGGGAACAGTATTCTGGCTCACACCCCTCCTGTGTTTTCGCCACAGGCAGCCTCCCTGCCCATGTCTATCATCATAGTGGGAGTGGGCCCTGCTGAGTTTGATGGTAAGTGAGTGTTTGTGTATATGTGTGTGTGTGTGTGTGTGTGTGTGTGTGTGTGTGTGTGTGTGTGTGTGTGTGTGTGTATGTGTGGGTCAGTTTGGAGTTTTCATCATCTGTGTAGCCAAAACAATCAAGGAGCCATTTTGTTTGATGCATTGTTAGAATAATACATACATACATACAGTATATATGCAAATGTAATCCCGTTAAATGCCTCTCAAAGTTTCCACAGCATGTAAATCCTATCCCCCTCACCCACCCTTGCTTACATGCCTGTGATATCAGCCAGCCATCCACACTGTTCAATAATTTACCAGGGGACTGTGGTAAGCCACGGACAGGAAATGTCAGTACTGCAAAACAGCAAAAAACATCTCACTGGTAAAACCCAACAGGTTAAGACTGAATAGATAATACATGCATGAAAAGTCCAGATGAGAATAAAATGACCCCAGGGAATTAATAATTTGGTGCTCCTGAAGAAATCCCTTAAATGGTGCTTTCAGACAGGAATAGACTGTGCTATATTTCCATTCAGAGGAAATACTGATACCAATGTGTTCTTAAAGGATACTACTGAAATTCTTTTATCATGGCATTATAGAGGAACATTTCCTGAAGAAAATGCATGTTATCGCTATGTACAAAAAAATCCCTGTTGGACATTGTTGTAGCAGTGTTGGTGACTACAGTGTTATCATAACCAATAGGAATGAGCACTAAATCTAAGGAAATAAATCTGTTTAAAACAAACCATTAAACTATTTTTTGATTTACCAAAAATGTATCATTGGTGGACAACATCTGCTTTTCACATGTGCACACACTGTCTATCAGATACCTAGACCTATTTACAAAATCTGTTTCCATGGAAATGTGAGAGTCTGGCTTCCTCTTGTTTAGCTTTATAGAGAACAAATGGTTTAACCTGCCCTCTTTCACACTAATCAGAAGTACTGTTAGTTATCTAAAGTGAATAACCTGCTGCTGTACTCGGATAAAGGATGACGTGTTGGAAATCCCATCTGATGGGGACACAATGCTCAAACAGAGATGTTGCCCCTCAGGTTTCCTCCACTGAATGTTGTCTGTGGGAGAGAAATGTAAAAAGAATGCTGATTGTCACACGATGGGTTTTAATGATTCCGCTTTCATTTTAAATTCATTCATTTTGCAATGAAACAGATTTATCTCACACAGGAGATTTGAAGTGTCATGATGGGCTGTTGTATACACTTAAGAAGTTTGTCTCACCGGCTCTGAGCTGTGTCTGTAGTCTGTAGTTTTCCTCTTTGTCTGATGAGGGAGATGGTAATTAGACGTTTGCCAAAATGTGTTGATTTTCCACTGCAAGAGTCCTGGCAGATATACACTGTGTAATTGATTTTATTTTTCTATTTCCCAAAAGCCAAAGGCAGTGTCTTTCCAACTGAGTAGAGAACATGTAGAGAAATTTCCTCTTTTCAACATTTCCACAAGCTTGATATGTAATTAACCACCAGCCAATAACAGCACGTCTTTAATTAAATTGGCAGTTTTTTTCTCTCACAGTTCAGTGTTGACGAATAGTTTGTTACAACATGGGTTTTCATAATACTGATCATCAGTAACTGATTATTTTTTTATAAATTCATCTGACGATTATTTTACGTTAAAGGTCCAGTGTGTAACATTTAGGAAGATCTATTGTCACAATCATTGTGATTATTCATTAGTGTATAATCACCTGAATATAGGAATCATTGTTTTTTCATTACCTTAGAATGAGCTGTTTTCATCTAGGACAGGGAAGGGAAGGGACAAACCAAACACTGATAGGGGCATCTGCATTTTTGTCACGTTTTGCGCCCACCATAGTTTCTCCTTTGTGTATTGAAAAGGAGGGTGAAGCGAGGGTGTACCGGAAATTCCAGAAAATAGTGAAAAATGTCCAAGGTGATAATTGTCATTTTGTCAGTCCAAAACCCAAAGACATATAAAACAGAGAAAGGCAGGAAATCTCCATATCTGAGTGGCTGAAAGCAGCATTTTCTGTGATTTTTGTTTCAAAAATGATCTGAATAAGAAAAAATATATATTTTTAATGATTAATTAATTATCAAAATAATTGCTGATTATGTTTCTGTCGATTGACGAGTAATTGTTGCAGCTCTACGTCAGTAATGACAACATTGTCAACAATGTCTGTTCCCAGATCTCTAAACATATTCAATAGAATTCATGGCCAAGATACAAACAACAAAACCCTAGCTTTCCTTTAAAGCTGATATTTTTAAATGAAAAACTGGTCAAATGGCTCTGTTCAGTGTACATGATTACAGACTATTTGTTTTCAGGGAAAAAGCTCCAATAAACCCACATTACACTACCTTCTCAGCACCATACAGCAGATAGAGGTGACAACTAGCTGGGGAGCATAGTGGAACATGGAGCAGATAAAGACCCAGATATTTCATTTTTAGATGGTAAATGTCAGAGCAGACTAACGATAGTTTTGAGATGGTCACTGTTTCAGGAGATGATAAAATCATTCATTCCTGCTGTCACATTGCACACATCAGACCTAACCAGGGATGGACTTTTTTTTTTCACCAACAACCAGTGTTTATTCTGATTTAATTTTACAGTTGCAATGAAAATAAATTTAACATCATTCCTCTTTCACATCTCCTTCACATCATGTTTACAGCTCTATGCTCCTATGGGCCAACATCGCTGCACTGTAATGCTGTGAAATTAGGCAATCTAGCTCTTTTCGTCTGTCATTTGTCTTCCACTATGACATACTACTATTCTCACTGTCATCCTCAACACGACACGTCAACAAACGGACTCCTATCAATGTTAATGTTTCTCTATGTGTAAATGGCAACTTGGCAATGTTCCTTATCAGTTGCATCTGTATAAAAAAAGCTGTACATAGTGTACATATAACTCTTTTTCTATTTTTTCTTTCTTATTATATCTTGTATTTTTCTTTGTGTATTGAATGTGTATTTTCTTATCTCTTGTGCTGTGTTACATGTGGAGCTGCTGTAGCGAGTACATTTTTCTAGTGTGGGATCAATAATGTCTATCTTATCTTATCTTTGAACCCAACTTCAACATTTCGTGTCACATTGCACTTTTTCTAAAAGAATATAATAAAGTTGGATCTGTACTAAATTTAAAAAATCCATGCGCTAGCTCACCGCGAGTTCTACTGAAATGCATCAGTGACTTTCTTAAAGTTAATTGGCAAAATGATTAGAGTTGAATCACCAGATGAAGAAAGGTAAAGCAGAAAATGATTCTAGCTGAAGCCATTGGGACCCACTATTCTGTGCGCAGTAAAGCTGGGGTCAAAGGTGAACAACTGTGTGTGGCAGAGAAAGAGAAATTAGAGAGGAGATGATGGAACTGAAAGAGCACGACAGCAGCGTGGAGACTGAGAGAACAAGATGGTAAACGCATCATCATTTACCTCAGTCTCCAATTTAATTACTGAGTTCTGTGAGGAAAGAGGATCGCTTAAGTTTAATCAGTCAGCACCAAAGTATGAGAGACTTAAGGAAATCAAAGAGCAGAGCTTAACTGTTGTGTTCAGTGAATCATCTGTGATACTTCTTTTACTCACCATTATGACCCTGCAAAACATTCTCTGTCACTCAGCGTACAGAACTTCTTGACGTGTGCCTGATTTCCCCACTGTGACGCTTGAAAAGCTTCAAAAGCAGACACGTCGCTCACAAAAAGTGAATAAATCAGCTGCTCCTCTTGTGATTTCCATGCTCAAAATGTATTCAGCTACTGTTTTTGCCCAGGTCTGCTCCCTTGTTGACTTCCACACATCACTCACCCCCAAGTCAGAGCCAAGCCTCACAGGGAGCGCCGTGTGGGGATCAGCCTTTTGAAAATCAAAATGTATTATAACCCATTCTGTTCTCGACTGTTTCATCCCTTCTTGCATCTTTTCTTCTCTCTCTCTTTCTCTCTGTTCCCTCAAACTCATCTGTTTGTCTTCCCACACTGCTAAAAATACATTTCACATAAATTTTAGGATATGTTTGAAAGTTTTCAAATGAACAAAACTGGGCCATGAATGTGTTTGTATGTGTGTTGCTTTCATTCGAGAAATGTTTGAAGGTAACAGAAGATAAGATTAACTTTTGTTGATCCCTTTGGGAAGATTAATTAGTTCAACTGAGCAATATTACACATCAGAAAACATCAAGTAAAGCATAAGGTATACTTTAAACTCTCCTTCCAGTCAGAAATCAGTGTTTCTCCTTGTTCCCACAGTGTGCTGTTTGAATGAAGTCTGTGCAGAGTTTGACTCTAGAAGGATGTTTTCACATTTATCTGCTGAAGGTGGAAAGGTTATCTGTGATCATTGAAAATCTGATCAGTCCTGGTCCAGTATGCAACTTGTACAGTGTGATGTAGAAACTTGAAGCCACCAGTGCACATCCACTGAGAATGGACTTTACAGTGAAGTAGGAGACATCTTGTGTCCAGCAGAAAAAAAAACATATCAGACACACATTGTTCCAAGAAGACTTATTATATGTATGTATTAATACATATCTGGAGGGGACAGAAATGAACAGTATGAAACGTGTGAATAACATCAAGAAACAGCAAGATGCACCTTTTTTACAGAATGCATCTGCAGAGAGATTCAGTTATTCTGAATGAATAACACCTATGAACCAATTTTGATTACCATATTCTGACATTAACAGTACATCTTTTGTCTCGTCTGGATTTAGCATTTACTTTTGAGGTATTTCTTCTTTATTAGGTAATGTGAAGTTAAAGCTGCAGCAGGTAACTTTTATAAAAATTTCACTGTATTCTGACAGTAGTACATGAGACAGATAATCTGTGAGCCAGAGAAACCTGATTTTATTTGTCTCATGTACTACTGCAAATATGACAAAAAGTTATTTTTTATAGAAATTACCTGCAGCTTTAAAGGAACTGTGAATTATAAGAGAATACTAATTAAGATAAATACTTAAGATAAATAATAAGGCTGATGAACCACAGATCCCATGAAAAGGACAAAACCATTCACAATTAATGGATCCCATACCTTTATTACCATGAACACTCACAAGTTTATTTTGACTCAATCCCACATATACCGTCCTGCTGCCCCAAATACTCACTACAGCACCAAATGTGGATTAATTCACTGCTGGAAGAAGTCCCCAGCACATGCACTATTTACTCTTGTTTGAGTTTGTTAAAAAAAATTGTTTTTTAGAAAATGAATCTATATATTTGTGTGGTGTCGTAGAAATCAGTGGGAATGGGGCTGAGAACCACAGGCATGGAAGTCAGGAAGTACTGAGACATAGACTAACACATTGTTGATTCTGGTCTTTTCATGGGATTTGTCAACAATAAGCAAAATACAGAACAATCCTAGTTTTATTCTTTGATGGAATTATTTATGTTACTGCTGTGTTTGGACGTTTTTAATAATCACAACTACAGGGGAGCCAGGGGGAGCTGGGCTCCTCTTAATAAGACATGAGCTCCCCTGAAAACTTGATTTGTAAAGTTTTGGGGGGTCTCTAAAATATTGACAATATGCTATTTTTGCCATGTATTTTTATTTTTCTATTTCTGTTAAGTTGGGCTACTGTTGATGTATGATTTGTGCTTTAGGGTGATTCATCACTAATTCACCTTAATAAACATACTACTATTCTTACTGTCACCATTGAAGCATGGCAGCACAATATCATTAACTTCATATCAGAAAATATACTTTAAATAAACTTTCAGCAAAGTTTCTTTTCTTTAAATCTTTGACCTAAAGTTCATGATACTGTGCCACCATGCTTTGATGGTGATGGCGAGAATAGCATTATCCATGATTATGAAGATACAGAAACATAGAAACACATGGTGAAAAAAGCCGATTAAACACAATGTACAAGAGCAATAAAATCCCACAGTGTCATTCCAGTTCTCTGAAAAGTCAAGCAGACTTCTGTGAGACTGACCCTTCAAGAACTGAGGGGGTCAGTGAACAATGATGTACGCAAAAAACAGATGGTAGCCAAAATACAATGTGATCGCAGTTCCTCTCCATAATGTGTGGTTGAAGATTGTGAGATCAATTCAAGTCAATGTAAATGAGTAAACAAGTGAACAAACAATATATTTTTTTTTGCTAGCAGCATGGCTTGATGGATGGTCGGTCCACCACTTTGGTCGAAACTCAAATACCTCAACAACTGATGGGTGGACCTTGAAATTCTGTACAGACCTGTTGATGATCTCTTAACTTTTCAGCCGGTCAGTTTGACCAACACCTATTGTGAAATATCTCAGCATAGGTTAGGCTAACCAGCTCCGTAGAACAGGACCCTGTAGATAAAAACAGTTCATTCTAAGGTAACAAAACACAATGATTATTATATTCAGGTGATTATACATTAATGAAAACAGTCAGTGTACTTTGCAGCCAATTGATTTTTGTTTTTAAAATCAGAATACGAGTTGTTTCCTGACCATTTATAAATATGGGGAACAAAATGGGTTGGTTTTCATTTTAATTTTTCATTTTCTGTTTTTTTATTTTTAAAACAAATGAAAATGAGCATCAGATCCTGAAGTTGGAGCACTGAGTGTTATTTCCACACATGCCTCTGGGAGTGTAGGCACAGTGCAAAGTCTGTACACAGCCACACACTTAACATGTGATATTCAGGACAGCAGGAGGTTTCAGGTTCGGTGTCTCTGTGGACCTCCCCTCACATGCCAGGGTTCATCCAGCACCCCCAACCCCCCCTTCACTACCACTTTAACACCTTCAGCCTGAATTTATTTACAGTATATTCTATCTCTCCTGTATCTGTCCTGTCCCAGTCTATCTCTGGCCACAGTTTCACCATCTACTGTCTTTTACATGAATGTCAAATTATTCCTTCCTCCTCTTCTTCTCCTCTTTTCCCTTGCTGCTCCCGACCACCATCTGCCATGTCTGTGTGCCATGTGGAGCCTCACCAGTCTTCCATCAGCATCCCTCCCTCAGCATCCCTTCCTTTCCTCTTTAAATAAATATAAATATGAGAAGGATGTCTCTTGGGAATGCCACAGATTGTTTATCACTCGCTTTGTTGATAAGAAACTATAAATAGACTGATGCAGAACTCAGTCAGGAACTTTACCTTCCTTCCTGTGGCCTATATAAGCACTAATGAGGCTAGGTTACAGAATATGTTATTGTTTCTTCCTCCACTTAGACAGCAGCTGAGAACAGATGTGGCACAGAAAGACCACCAACCTGTCTTTAGTCTGAACTTTCTGTTAGTCCCTGAGGACTGTTGGCAGCTGGGTCTGCACTTGTGTTCTCTCTGTCTCTCCCCTTTCCTATCTAAACCTGTCCTATCAAATAAAGGAATAAAAAGCCAAAAAAACAGGAGCAAAACCTGGCAAGAAAAGCACCTCGGTACTGTATTCTCTGTCATTGAACTGGCCTCCATTGGCATCAGATGCTGTATCCGGTCCCGGCCTGTCCACTAGGAGCTGCCAGTCCAGCAGAGTCAGCTATAGGTCTGCTATAGGTCTGCTATAGCTGCATGGTCAGGGGACGTAATGCACATTCAGTGCTATTGGTTACCGTCCTTCCCTAGCTGCCTGTTTTTACAGTATATAGATGTAGAATCAAAAAAACCCTACCACTTCTATTCGATGGGGATCACCTGCTGGACACAAGGCTTCAAGTTTCTACATCACTCTGTACAAGTTGCATACTGGACCAGGACTGACTTCCTAACTGTTTGTGGTCAAATCACAAATCATGCTGGTAGGCCTTAAAAATCAGATTTTCAAAAAAAAAAAAAAATCACTTTCAGCAGATGAATGTTAAAACATCCTTCTAGAGTCAAAGTCTGCACAGACAGCATTCAGACAGCACACTGTAGGAACAAGGAGAAAACTCTGCCTGAGTTCTGTCAGATATAGTTTCATCAGCAATGGTGGTTGTTGAACAAACAAGACAACTCCCATGATCCCACTACTTCATGATTATCAAACTATGTCTTTTGTTACTGTTTTGATGTGAGAGAGACCCTCAACGGGCGGAAAATGAAATATTGTACATTTAAAAGGCTGCATAGATTTAAGAAGTCTGCTCCTTTCGTCTCCTTATCCAAGGTAAAACAAAAACATTGGCACAAAGATCAGCTCTGTCACACAATATTATATAGTCATGTTTGTTACCAGTGTTATTGCAGAAGTACACAAAGAACTTGTCTTCAAGTGTGGATAGTTTTTTCAGTTATTGTTTAGAGAATTGGTAAAAGAGAAAAAAATAAATGTTCTGTTAGCGGCTGAAGTTTTCCCCATTTGTCCTTTGAGACATAATTAGCTTTGTTTACTCTGGAAGTCAGTCAAGTTAGCCAGACAGCAAAAGTTTTTGTGCTGTTGATTTATAATGAATTGCACTAATGGCCGAGAAAAACTGCGATTTTGTTTGTAACAGAGAAAAGATAATAATGATCCACACCAACTGTGGACGGACTGATCTTCATACTCTGTCTGCTAACATACAGCATGGGAAAATAACATGAAAACAACAGCACCGGACAGATTCCTCTTTTTTTGCCATGATTATACCTCTTCTAACAGTTTAATGTTGCGTTTGTTGTCTGCAGCTATGGAGGAGCTGGATGGGGATGAGGTCAGAGTGTCATCCAGGGGACGCTTTGCTGAGAGAGACATCGTCCAGGTATCGTATACCCTGACCTTTAACCCTCAGGAGTCACAGATTTAGATGTTGTTCTATTTCAACATAGAGAGAAGATTTCTTGTACTTACATATGCTATGTGCTAGGCTAATCTATGTTTAATCTACATTTTGATGGTTAAAAAATAAATGTGACATATATTCACATTAAGTTAGCTAATGTAAACAAAACATTACCTGACCAGCTAACTAACCACTTATGTAAATTTGCTATCTAGCATTTTGCTAACATTAGCTAGCTACCTAGCAAGTGTAACATTTAGGAGGGGCTGTTTTTATCTGCAGAAGTCAGCTGGGTCACCTTAAACTGTCTGTAAACTGTAAATATTTCTACAGTAGCCAAGAACGGACAAACCAAACTCCTGGCTCCTTTCAAATGTTTTACGGCGCCATAGTTTCTCCTACAAACTTCACAGTCCGTTCTCAATCCCAGGTCGTCAAATCTAGACATGACCGGTGTTCAGTTAGTTGCAATCTGGAACTACAACACTAGATGCCACTAAATCCTTCACACTGGTCCTTAAAGATGTGACTATGGCTCTTTTATCTTTTAAAATGTGGTTTTCTTCTCAACATTAAACAGTAAATTAAATGAATTCAACTGCAATACTGAACTTGTTTTCAATAGCCGTTGCTAACTGCATACCAACAAGCACTCGGTAAACAATTTCACAAATAATTCCTGCTTTTCTCACGCAGTTCGTACCTTTCCGGGACTACATTGACCGTTCAGGGAACCAGGTCCTGAGCATGGCCCGACTGGCTAAGGATGTCCTTGCGGAGATCCCGGACCAGCTGCTGTCCTTTCATGAAAAGTCGAGGGATTGAACCCCGGCCCCCTCTGCCCGCCACCTCCGACTCCCCCTCAATGTCCACAACCACCACAACCACCACTGCTGCCCCCAAGGAACGCAACATGCACGCCTGAAATGAGGGCAGCGAGCAGTATGTGTGTGTTTGTGTCTCTGTGTGTACGCGTGTTGCATGGTTTCAGGGTTGGTTGACGGGAACCAAGTCCGGATTTTGAAGTAAATTGAAAGGGACACCTACCAGAAGAGAATACATTCCTTTAAAAGTGTCGGGGGTGAGGATTCCCCCCTCCCCCCAACAAGATCTGAATTTTAACATGGCACACGCCCTCTGCAGGTGCAACACACCACTCTGCACTCACCCACAGACTGCATTTAAATCAAAGGCTTCAAATGTAGTTTAACACACCTCAGTCATCAATTCTAACATTTCAAATAAGTGACAAAAGCCTCTACGGACCTTTTTGCCAGTCCATGGCTCCGCCCACCCCACCTGTGGTACTGTTCCTGCTCTCAGTGATAAGAGTGTCTGCTGTAATAGAGTAATAAATCCTGTAGCCGGGCAATTGATTTCTATTAGTTGTAAAGAGAGACAGCACTGAGGCTGATGTCCTTTCCTTGTTTGTTTATTCTCAGGGCATTTGAAAGGTTAGACAGCAACACAGGGGATCTGAAACTAGAGAAAGCAGAAATTAAATCCTGTCCTGGCTGTGGCATCTGAGAGTCAGTGTTTGTTTTATTGCTTCATGAAAATGAATGCTGTATATTACTGTGTGCTGAACATGAAATTCAAAGGTGTTTTTATGTAAAAGGCCAGCGAACATTAAGTCAAAGATGGAGCATCGGCGTGTCCAAACTAATCCCACTCGGACACAAAGGACCTCTTGCAAGGACCTCCTGAAGGCAGGAAATATATAAGCCATGAAATTGGTTTGGGACAGAGAACAGACTGAAAGCTGAACATAACCATGTCTGTGTGCTCTGCTGCCCCCCCCCTAAATTTTAATTCTCAGCTGGGGCTGTCATTGGGGATGAATCATTCATAAGGTGGGTGCCTCTAGTTCTCCAGCTGTCCGGTGTACCTTTTTCAAATGAATAGAGCTGGTCAGTGCGCATTTCACAGGCCGGAATATTTCATATGTAGCAGAGAATGTGTGAAAGCGTCAGGGTCACCTTTGCTTTTTTTTTTTTTACTGAAAAAAAGACGCTAAGAAAAACTGGTGAAAGGGAGAGTGAGGTTTGGTACATGGTGCTGCTTCAAAGTCACTCAGACTGCTTTCAGGGGGGTTGCAGTGTGCTGACTACTTATGGAAACACATTTTTCTCTCATCCGTTCTGGTGTTTGATATATGGCTGCATATTTCCTGCTGCTGTCAGTCAGGGCTCATCAGCTACCGTATAAACAGGCTGATTTGTAGTGAACTTTTTCCAGACTTATCCTTTTTTCTTGTGATTTCATTTGTTATGCCTTTATTGTGTGCATGAAGGATTCAAGCAAAAGTGAACTAGTGCTTGTGTAGAAACCCCAGATTTGTTTCACTGTTAGAAGTTGTGCTCCCTTTTTCTTATGTGCACTCTTTAAGGGCCAGTATGTTAACATTTAGAAGGATCTATTCATCTATTGTTGTTTTCATTAGTGTATAATCACCTGAAAATAATGATCATGTTTTTGTTACTTTAGAATGAGCCGTTGCACAGAAGGAGAGGGTGAGGTGAGGGAATTGCAATCAGCACTGCTAGATGCCACTAAATCCTACACACTGGTCCTTTAACAGATATTCTGCAGTGCCGTCTACTCTCCGGTTACCATATGGTCTCAGAGCTAACCAATCGCCTGGGGATTTCTAAATGTAGTTGCTTGAACAGCGGCGGAAACAGCCGCTAACAAACATATGCTTTACCTGAAACAATGCTTTCCCCTATTCTCCTCCGAGAATAGGGGAGAGCTGGAGATATAGCGATTCACTTTGTAACAAGGAGAAAGCTTTTTAAAACAATGAAAATGGATGTCCTGATGTTATATGGTATCACAGTGTTTACAAGCACACAACTTCTGCATGTTACCGTATAAGGTGGATCTATTGGGGTGGCAGTTGTCATCCCTAAAGAATGCCAGGCCATCCTAGCCGCCACAGCAGTTTTGTATCAGATATAACACATTTATTTAGATTTATTTATTTAAAAATAACAGAAGAGGTTCCCTGATAGCTCACCTGGTAGAGCTGGTGCCCCATATACTAAGGCCGAGTCCTTGCTGCAGCAACCATGGGTTCGAATTCAACCTTTGCTGTATGCCTTTATTCTGTAATGCAGGTAGTCTCTAAATGTTTCCAGTTTTAGTAACAAAAGCTGAGAGAAAGTCCTCAGTCTCTATTGAGCAAAGTGTTTAGAGTCTAGGTTCAATCCAAACCTTTTGTCTCTGACCCTAAAGAGGAATGGTTCAACTTGACAGCATCACAAAAATAGAAAGCCAATAAAATCTATAATGAATGGATTCATCAGGATTGGTCTGGAATATTAAACATGTATCATATTGTATCAGAAAGGAAATGGATATGTGGCCTTATTTCTGTCATAATCCTACAAGTATGTGCGAGGGAGGACTCTATTTTTATATGACAAAACAGGAAATCTGTGTTATTTTGCATGCTTACTTGGCTGATATGCTGCCAATGATTGTACTTGTTCAGAAAATATGTATCTTTCTTTATATCTAAAAATGACTTCAAACAACATTCCTACATGTGCCGTGCAGGAGTGTTCATTCTATTTCTACTGTTATTGTGTACAGTATACTTGAAGGAACTGCCAATGTAATAATCCAAAACATAAAGGAGATACATAAATAGTAGATTAATAGATTTGTATCACACAGTGTTTAAAACATGCATGCATGTGTGTGTTATGACATGTACACCAACCCAAAGTCACATAACGTATTGGATATTTTTGTATGAAGCATGTTGAGCTTTCTATACAGTGTGTACAGTATTACTTCATTACACTGACAAACAATATACTGCTCACTGCTTCTCCCCAGTCTATGTGCTCCGTACAGCCTACGTGTAGGTAAAATGTAAATTCATCTAAAGTGATTTACAGGATATTTTGTGAACAGTCTTCCTTCCTTCCATTTTGTTCCTCTCTGATACTCTAACTGTCTTTGATTTTGTCTCCATTTGGTCAGAGTTTAGTTACATGTTTGTCAGTGTTTTCTAGCTTTTGCTTAGAAACCAAATAAAGATGTTATATAATGCTCATCTCTAGTCTGAACCTAGCATTGTAGTCTGTTTCTATTTATTTATTGGGTTATGTTAGGGACAGTTAAAAACTCTTCTTCAGCCAAAGTATGAACCTTTTGTGACGTCACCCATTGGTTTGTGGAGTACCGTTTCGAAGCCTCGAGTTCGGCGTTGAGCTCGTCGCCATGTTGTTGGAGCCAGTGGAGGTGATGTACTGCGAGTTGTGCTGCTCTCTAGCTGCGCAGTTTCGACTTGTCCTTAGCAGGAAACAATGGCGGCTCGTATTCCAGATAAACAGTACACTCAAATCTGGATCCATATCTGATCAGCACTGCCTAGTTTGACAGTTTGATCTGAGTTTGGTGCGTTGAGCTGGACAGACTCACTGAGAATGACCCGTCAATCACAAGGTATCCCCGCCCTAAAGCATACCCTGCTTTATGGTCTATTTTACTGTAAATGGGACCATCAGTTACTAAATGAACATCATGCTGTATGGAAGAAGACTGAAACTAGAGATTGAGACCATAAACTCATTAGGAAACTGTTTACTGAGCTCCTAAATCAAGTCAGAAGTTGGCTAAATTCTCCATAACACTGCATGGTACCGGTTTTATTGCAGCCAACGGAGTTCCACATCAGCTATGTCCATTATATATACTGTCTATGGTTCGGCCTTTTATTTAGTGTTTCTTAATTTAAAAAAATATTGGAATATTCATCAATTTGTTGTGTTTGCCATGTACTTGGAAATTGCAAATTCCACTTCTAAAGTTGTCACATTGGTAGCCATTGTAAAAGGAAAAATAAATGTATATATTATTTATTACACTAGCTTAAACAATAAAGATGCTTTACCTATTTTAGTTATAAATGGTGAATATGAAATATATTGGAGAGATATTGAGGGGGTAGGTGAAATTGGAATAGAAGATCCCACTTGTCCATACAGTCCCTTAGATTAGTTTACATTACAGTAAAACATACATATTGGCTATTAGCCTACATAAAGTTGTCAGGCCATGTTATATCTCTGAGTGTGGTGAAGTGCTTTTAGGAGACTAATTTAACATATCTATTTATTATATTTATTTTCTACTGAATGCTTCTACCATTGAAACATCAAAATTAGAAGTTATAACAGCAAAGAGTGATAGAGTGCTAATCTAAAGCCTGAGGGTCCCACACTCTTTAAATATTGGTTTAATCACGGAGGGGACAATCTATGTTTCTTCTGCGGAGGAAATGTTTTATGTTTTGTAGTACTACACTGCCACTCAGTGGAAATGCAATGAAGAAACGCTGCCTGGGAAATGTTCATTTCTGAAGTTACGAGTTTTGGCTTCACATTTCAATTAAAAGTTAAAGCATTTTTAGTAGAACGTTTCATACAAATATATAGATGAAGCTTCACATTGTTTATATCAGATCCGAGTCGGATCCACTACAACAAAGTCCGCTCCACAGTTTCATTGAACTAAATGATATTACTGATGCCTTCAGGTACATTTCGTAGCTCCTCCCTAAAGGTTTCACTATGCCACTTTGCACGGTCTTTATAAAAACTGACCCTCTCCACTACTTCTTATAGTTCGTATGTCATACAGCTGCTCTGTACTTTAGACTGCACAGGCAAACTGAAACAGAGATGCGTGTTAGATGTTGATGTGCACTCAATTTAGGCATCAGCTTTTGGCTTACATGCCTTTATTCTCCTAAATGTCAAACTTGGATGTCTAAAACACCTCCCTTGAAATGTTGTATGGCCAAACTTCCTGTAGAAAACTCGCAATTTCACAAGGTTTTGGTAGTTGGTAAATGCATAACGTTAAACATAACATTTTAGGTAACTTTAGTAACTGTAAGAAAGCTTTCGATGCCGGCCCTTAAGGCAGCAGCTGGCCCGCTGTAAACTGTGTAGTGGTTCTCTGGATCGCCTCCATCTACTAGGGCGGGTCTTCTCTGTGTCGCTGCTACAGGGATACCAAGATGGAAATCCAGGGGCTTTCTGATGCCCAAAACATTCACTCTCAACATGGCGCCCTACACAGAACCACTCCGTCTCCACTTCGACCGGCGACAGGGTCGATACCGCGTTTTATTTCCACCGAAAATGAAACGGAAGGACTACTGGAGTCGTCTGAGCCACAAAGTGACAACAACAACAACACCAGGCCGAGGACATCACCGTTTCACCTACTGGCGGAAAATGGCAGCGGGGCGGTTTGTTCCCCTGTCAGCAAACCGCAACCAACCGATAAAACCAGTTTACCGGGTAATAGACCGAGTGTCGAACTTCATAACGTAAACACGGATAAGGAAAATGAGCTCAACGCACTGCTTGGCTCTCAAGAATTTGTTAGGGCTGCCTGGAAATACGGGTTAGAGAGCGGGGACTCTGTAATGCAAATGGCGCTGCCTCTGTTTGAAGTGGAAGAGGAATCGATTCCGCAGCGGCATTTAACGTTACCGCTCCCAGTTTTACGGCAGCAGCGTGAGGACGGCGCCTTCAAGCCGCCCTCACTGGCCAGCCACAGCGCTGCTGCGCCGGGGAGCTTCAGCACAGCGAACAGGGCGGACAAAACCACCAAGGAATTATATGTTGTTTTTAACGTCGTTCAGGAGGATGGCAACGGCGAGGCAAGCAAACACCGACCGGATGTATCATCCGAGGGCGGCGATAAAATGAAAGGTATAAAGCCAAGCCCCGGTGGCTCCATGGAGGTTGGAAACAGCAGTGACGTTATTCTCTGTGAATCTAACGACAACTTAAACTGCCTTGATAGCCAGGTACTGAAAAAAACTGAGCATGTTTTCAATTTACTAAACGACACTTCTACCGTGGCCAACGCTAAACAGGCTGCCTGTCACCGCACTGTCGAAGACGTTGTGTTGACGAACAAATATGGCGATAAGATCTGTGGCCAGATTTGCACCGAAAACAATGAAAGTAAACTGGTTAGGGAGCATTCGTCGCACTCCCGTTTAGAAGAGAGCAGTGCCTTGATTTCAGGGACCTCGGGCATCGTGGAAGCTATGGACACCTCGGACTTTATTTCAGCGGGGCTGCAGGGCAGTGCGAACCCAGCCACGGCCTCCACAAGTCCGCCTGCTAGTGAAACCTTTTCCGGAACTATTACAATAAACAACCAAAGCATCATAGTGACCATAGAAAATGGGATATTGACTCTCGCTGCCCCGCCTGAGGGCTATGTGCACAAAGAGGATGACATGGTCAGCCTGAAGGAGCACCTTGGTATGAAAGATCATGAGGATATTGTTCTTCTCAACTATGACAGTGGCACGAAATCCATCGGGAAGATCAGCACGCTGGCAGTATCCAGCTCGAGCCAGCAGGAAGAGCCCAGGCCTGGGTTGTCTGTGAGTGACTCTGAGCTGGCTCTGGTGGATGACTGCTCGCTGTCAGAGCTTGGCACCTCTCTGGACTCCTGCCCCATCGTCAAGCAAGAGGCAGGAGCACTGTGTGCTGTAACAGAGGCCGATCTGGTCACCCCGCACCCCAAAGCCACTGTGGTAGACTGTGACAGTGGGGACTTCCAATCTGTACCACTGATCAGGTCCAAGAAAGAGACTGTGGCCTCCTTCGGCTGTCCAGAACCAGGCTGCTCCTGTACGTTTGACACGCGTCAGAAACTCAAGGTGCACCTGCTGAACCATGCAGAGGACCCCCGCCCCTACCAGTGCACCGTGGAGGGCTGTGGCTGGGCTTTTGCCACCTCTTACAAGCTAAAGCGGCACCTTCAGTCCCATGACAAGCAGCGGCCACACACCTGTCAGTTCGAGGGCTGTGGGCGCCGTTTCACCACGGTCTACAACCTAAAGGCTCACGTCAAAGTGCACGACCAGGACAACGCCTTCATCTGCGAGATCTGCAGCGAGAGGTTTCGCAGTGCCACGCGACTCACCAATCACCAGAGGGTCCACTTCGAGCCGCAGAGGCCCCACAAGTGTGAATTCCCAGGTAACATTCCAGTTTTGTTTATCATTCTCCCCCTTTTCCTTATACACTTTCTGCACTTGCTGTTGGCTGATGGTCTGGTATTGTACAACCGGACACTGGTTACATTGTATATGAAGCAAATTACCTTAAAGGACATCCTGTTTACATCCACCCTGCACAAATAATTTGGAGATGCTATGATGACGATGAACTGTACACACCTTACACACTTTAATCCAAAAAGATGGTAGATATTTAAGTAAGAAGGAGCCTAATTTCTCTAGACACTGTGGCTGCTGTTAGCAAAGCCCCTTTTTTCCATACTTTTTTTAGAAAAGTGAATCTTTAAAATCCCATTGTTGCAGTAAGCTATAGATATAGAGGTGTTAGCATATTCCTGGTACAAAATGAACCTTTCAGTTAACCATTTCCTTCCTACATGTTTCCTTCTCTCCTTTGCAGGCTGCGAAAAAACCTTCATCACCTTCAGTGCCCTGTTCTCCCACAATCGCACCCACTTCAGAGAAACGGGCCACTTCACCTGCACCTACCCAGGCTGCGACAAGATGTACGACAAGGCCTGCCGTCTCAAAATCCATATGAGAAGTCACACTGGTAAGCAGACACTAGATTAGAACCAAGTGTCTGTAATATAGTGGTCTGGAGGGACTGGACCTAAATGTACTGAGTCAGTGAAAAGCGGCTCTGATTAAACCTGTTTTTTTAATTCTACAGTAGTTAATATTCAGGCCACAGAGAAGTTTAAGGCTGTTTTCTTAAAAGTCATTCCTCAATCACATGATGCTGTGGATGTGTTGCTCTTTGTTCACTTATCTCAGATGTGAGTAGCTGTTATTGCTGCATGCTTCCACAACCTGGTAATTACAAAACAAGCCACTGAAACTAAGAACGTGTCTTTTTAAACTGAACCCATTCTGAAGCATGTTAGCCGTGCAGCACAGGTTGCACCAGATAAAAGCATGCCAGCTGGCAGAAAGCCTAGGTTAAGCCCAAAATTAGCTGGTTACCAATTAATCAGTGTTGGGGATACAGGTTGTAGATTAGGGGTTTTTAACTGCTTTTGTCCAAGGGTCAGGAATTTTCTAAGCGAGGCTCCAAAACAAAAAAGGTAGGGCCATTTAGCCTGTTTTAATATTTTTACTTTCTTACAAAAACTGAATGATATTTTTATTAGCCTGTGTCAATTTGAACAGACTCTGAAACATGGGAATCCATTATGATAACTAGATACATGACTAGAAAATGCTCTCAGGCCTCCACCAAGGAGAAGTTTACTGAGGAGTCATGGTTCAAATTGTAATTGCAGAATGCAGTCCTGACTGGCAGGAAATATGAATCAACTTTTACAAGTTTGGAGGCTGTTATGCAGTTGCACTGTTATGTGACACCTGGTTAATACAGGTAACAATTCTGGGGGCAGCAATCCAAACTATAGTTGTTTTTAATGAAGCAGGCAGGCAGTAAAATCATTCTTTGAGCAACTGTAATCTGGTTTTATGCTATATGAGTCTGAACAGCGAAAGTGAAAGTAGTTGGTTGGTACGTTACCTCATTGAGATGTTGAAGGTGCAGCTTGCAGCCTGCAACAAGCTGATGCCATTTACATTCCCCAGACACAAATTCAAAAGATGCACTGCAGAATTATTTCCTGTGTGGGTATGTGTATGTATATATGTATATAAAGAACTGTATATATTTGTTTATATTGTTATTTTATGTTATTCTATAATATAATTTGTTCAATTCTGTGTAGTAGGATTGCATGATAAGGTAAACAAAAGTCATATTTGGATTATTTTAACATAGCGATATGTTTGACAATTTGTGGGAGTGATCATTTTTGTATCCCAATTTTAATTTTCACTGAAAAAAGATCAGGATGATGTGACATCTGTTGGGGTCTGTAGAACCAAAGAAACATGTTTTCTTACATCTGTAAAACAAGAATTGTAGGCCAGGGCATCTCTTCAGAAATACAGTACTTCATTCTAATGCTGCAATTCCATTAAAAAATGGAATACTGCATTTTTCTCGAGACTTTTGCCCCAGATACAGAATTCATAATACTATAAAATTATAGATATTGAAATACTTTCTGCGGGCTTGATGGAAAGCTTTGGCAGCCTGGATGTAATATGGCCAGTGGAGGACCCAGAGGTAGGTAAATAAACTTTTAATTTCCTGTTTCCAGGTGAGAGGCCGTTTGTCTGTGACTCAGAAGGCTGTGGCTGGTCCTTCACCAGCATGTCCAAGTTACTCCGACACAAACGGTAAGTGCTTATTAACCAGTGTTTTCCCCTTGATGTAAACAGGGTGAATCACCAACAGTTACTATCAGAAAAATTAGATTAACGGCTACCCTGACTTCTGATATTTCACCTGTTGACATTACCCCATAGCTTCAGCTTAGTCCTAGTGTAGCACCACAGTAGTGTTGATGCAGTTCTTGTCTGTGTTAACATTGTTTTAGGGACGCAGCTTGCAATTATTTTCAGAACTGATTTAATCTGTTTATCATTTTCTTGTTGTTTGCTCCATAAAATATCAGAAAATGGGGAAAAATGTTGATCGGTGTAAATCCAAGGTGACATTCTCAAATTTCTTGTGTGTCCTCAACCAAAAGATTTTCAGTTTACTGTCATAGAGGACTAAAGAAAGCAGAAAATATTTTCTATACTGAAACTTTTCTTAAAGTACTCAAAACAATTGCATGTTTATTTCAGTAAACTTCACCTTGCTCCTGCAGTTCTGCTTTACTGTTAAAATTGATTTGTTGTTAAAAACCAATTGGTTGTCATGAATTTGGAGCTTTGGGTTCCCATTGCATGTAGTAATGTAACAATGATGTTTTAGTTTATGAGTGTCTCACTGACCACCCCTCCTCTGTTCTCTTTAGGAAACATGATGATGACCGTCGCTTTGTCTGTACAGAGGAGGGTTGTGGGAAATCCTTCACAAGGGCAGAGCACCTCAAGGGTCACAGTATCACCCATCTGGGGACAAAGCCCTTCCAATGCCATGCAGAAGGTACGCACAGGCACCCACAGTAAAATATAGGAGAAAGTTAGTGGTTACACATGTTTTTCACTCACTTAAATCCATTATTTACACATTTTCTGAATGGTTATGATGTTTGTCTCCTTCATGTTCTTCAGGCTGCAATGCCAAGTTCTCAGCACGCAGCAGCTTGTACATCCACTCCAAGAAACATAAGCAGGACGCCAGCACCCTGAGGACCCGTTGTCCAGTGGCCAACTGCTCCAAGCACTTCTCCTCCCGCAGCAGCCTTAAGAGCCACATGCTCAAACACCACCACCTCAGTCCTGGTTAGTAACCATCAGTGCTGGCCCATGGCCTGAAAACAGATGCATTTCATGGAACTGTTGGACTGTGGGGGCTTTAATACCTTCCTCCTTAACCACAGTGCTGCGACTCAGAGGTGGCCCATTTATGTTTCTGTGCAATTCAGTTATATGCTGTAACTGTTTGTGATAACTTATTGTAATGACTGAATGAAGTTGCTACTACCTTTAGGATAATAGAATTTTACTGTAATGTTTAGTAGGTGAAAAAGTATTTGTTTTTGTTTGTATGAAACACAAAATGTAAATAATCCATTCCGCTACATGTTTCTGGGAAAATGTTTACTATCTTATAATCTGCAAACTTCCCCTCCTCTATCCCAGATGTTCTTAGCCAGATGGAGACCACGCCCACCCTCACCCCCAGCAGCGAACTCATCAGCTCCACCCCAACAACCGTAGCAGGGCCTGGTATTGCCGGGGGTGATCAGCTTACCAACTTGGACCTCAGCTCTCTGTTCTCTGCTGTGCCTGGAGGCTCTGTGCCCACCGCTGGCATCGGAGTGGGGATTCCTGTCGGTGGGGGCAGCTCTAATGGCACGTTCACCATGGACCTCTCCCTGGTCAGCTCAGGCATCCTCACCATCGACCCCTCCTCGGTCGGTGCCACGCTCTGCACCAGCAGTAGCACCACGTTGGCCAAAGCCGTGGACCCTCTTATCCTGGCATCCAGTGCTGACATGGGCCCCCACCATGGTCTGGAAGGAACAGTGGGCGACGTCCTTCCCCCACAGGGCACTCTCAATCTGGATGATGTGCAGACCGTTACCCCAGAGGCCCTGGGAACCCTCACAGCTCTCACAATGCAGGGGGCTGGTGTCTCTGTGGACCCCACTCTGCAGCACCCGCTCAGCTCCTCCAGTGCCCTGAGTGTGGAGCCCACAACCTCCCTGGCCGTTGCCCCTGTTGCCGAGCTGCTGGCCTCACCCTCAAAAGTGGTGGAGGTGGGTGGTCAGGGGGGAGCGGGGCCTCTGTTGGGCTGTGTGGAAGTGCTGGGACCCCAAGAGGGAGGAAAAGTCCTCACTCAGTTTGTTTTCCCGAGTCACAGCAACAGCTTCAGTCCACAGAAAGATCAGGATATCAACGCGGTGTCACCAAGCAGCTTCCTGGTGAGTGGTCTTGCTGTCACAGTTTAAAGAGGAACACTGATTGTGCACATCAAAGTCTCACATCAAAAGTTTGGGCGACTTCTACATGTGTGAAAAAATTTTATTAAGCCTTTTGTGGCACCAGAGGGAGTTGTCTGTCCTCAAGTGATCTCAGTTGAGTCAGCATCAGCTGGGGCTGAAGACTATAAGTTTAAAATGCAAGTTAGAAAGAAGTGATCTTGCCAGCCCGCTCCAGATATCTAGAAGCTTGAGGCTACATTAGCTGCTACTATCACACCACACCTACTCCCTGACCAATTCTGGGTAATGTAGGCACAGGTTTTGATAATGAACAAAAATACTGGTTCTGCCCCCTTCGATTTTCATCCTTAAAAATAAAACAGTCCATTGTGAGGCAGAGAGTGTTCCAAGAGTATAATGCTAAAAGAATGGCGTACTCTTTTAGGGAAATGTGCATTTGCTTTTTGTCTTCAGTGGTATGAAAGGGTCTGATATTTAGGAAGTGGCACGAATATCAGCTTCATTGTAGTTGTAGTAACATACATACGTCCAGTGGTTTTGTGGAGTAATTTTTGTTCCCATTTTGCTCATCAGGAGAGTGGAGGCTCAGCCAGGACTGACTACAGAGCCATCCAGCTGGCCAAGAAGAAGAAGCAACGAGGTCCCTCAGCCTCCTCTGGTAAGACACACCAGTTTTTGTTTCTCCTCATTCAGACTAGACGGAGACTAAAGTGTGCAACAGTGAGTGATGATGGTGTTCTTTGCCAAATCCAGGGAGTTCTGGATCGAGTCAGAGGAAAACCAAAGGAGTAAAGGCAGCCGGGGCTCCAGCACCGATGGCTCCCTCCGGTGCTTGTTACAGTGAAGGGGCTGCAGCGGCCAATGGGGGCCTGACTCTTCGGGATCCCGTCACCGGGGCCCAGTATGTCCAGATTCAGCTGCTGCAGGTGAGACCCCCAACATCTTATTACAATACAGTTTGTTTCCCAACTACACTGTGTGTGGATGTCATGTGGCTGGATTACGTTACAACCTGACATAAGAATAGTTCATAGATTGATGTTGACAGAAAGCAAATGCAATGGTAGCGACTGCACTGCATAAAAAACATAGCTGTTGCTGACCAGAGTGTGTGTACGTGCAGGATGACCCAGCCAGTGATGGCGACCTGGCCTTCCAACTGAGCTCTCAGCCCTCCAGCTCCCACTCTCAGCTCACTGCCGACCTGCCCGTCAACATTTTACAGGTGAGAAAGATCTCTCCAATTTCTGATGCCTTTACATTAACACTGCCAGCAGCTGTACTGAGACACACCTAGTGTTAGTGAGCAAATCAAACATTCAAAAGGAAACTCATTGCACAATTTGTTTTTTTATTTTATTACATTCACAAAAAGAAATAAACATAAACACACTGACAAAGTGAAATGTAGATTGAAAAAAAAAAAGAAGAAAAAACACGTGAACAAAATGACCTAAAACACCAGTGTGTAGGATTTAGTGGCATCTAGCGGCAGAGTTTCAGATTGCAACTAACTGAACACCTCTTGTGTCTGTATTTGACAACCTGGGAATGAGCACAGTCTGTGAAGTGTGTAGGAGAAACTACAGTGGCCACAAAACTCACAAAAGACCCTATCTACAGCCAGTGTTGTTTTTCTGTGTCAGTGTAGAAACATGGCAGTTTCTAGATTCTAAAAACACAACAATTCTTATTTTCAGGTGATTATACACTAATGAAAACATACCTATGAATATTATATTCCATTTCTGACAACAGATCCGCCTGAATGTACTTTTAGTTAAATAGCTAAAAGTAATGGATAAACTGTTGAACATTGTTAGATAAAACGAGAAAAAAGGGAAAATCAGTTACAATCAATCAATTACTTCCAAATATTCTTTTCTGTGAGTGTTGATTAGGGCTGACCTGAAAGTTTCAACCATTGCCATGGTATTTCCAATGCTTGGTGTTTTGTTTGTTTGTTTTTCTTCAGGCCAGGTCGAAAACCTGATCCTGCAGTGTTTCCCACATAGACTTTACAGCCAGAGACCCATTTTGGCATTTTGCTGAGAGACGTTATCTGGGGAGTATTTTACAATCACAGACCAGATAAAGCATTCAGTACCATGCTGATGTCGATGGATTCGACAGGCTCCTCCACACAAGGCTCACCGGCTGTTGTAAAAACAGAATCATGGGTGAAAAATCTGAAACGTGTGTTGTTTTGTAGGCAACTTTATAAAAATCTTGTTGGAGAGACAGCGAGAGAAACAGAAAGAAGTGGAGCAGGGCAAGCCGGTGTGTGAGGTGCAGAGAGAGCGCAGTGTTACTGTGTGCATGTGTGTATGGGGGGGAAAGAGTAGCAGCAGAGTGAGCAGATTTAAGTAGTTAGTCCGTCAAAAGCTTTAAGTATTCGCTTCCAAGCACAAAAAGTGGTATTGGAGTTTTGATCTTAGAGGACTCTCTGACTGTCTCCTCACAGGAACCTTCAGTGATGACAGAGGACGACAACGGCTCTGATAACTCCCAGTTCACAGGAAGCACAATCAACCTTCAGGACCTGGAGTGACCGCCACAGAGCTGCACGTCAGAGGTCTGCTGCCATGACCGACCTCACTGGCACATCGTCACTGTCTGCAGTTTACATCAACAAACACACCATCAAACGGTTGCCTCGTCCTTTCCCAGGACTTTGAAAGCCTTTTTGGACACGCGGTTAATACAGTGTGGGGAGGATGTGGACATGAGTCCACAGATAATGCACCTTGAGAAGATGAGATGAGGATTTCCTTGTTCAAAAGATTATAATGTGTTTATTACTAAAGTCCAGTTTGTACCAAAATCAAACCGGAGAGCATTCTCGTGTCAAACAGACACGTGAGAGGCTCTCTGTTCCTCTGTGTCCTGTGGGTTTTGACAGTAACGGTGTCTATTCCATGGTGCCACATTGCCACTCATGCACACACAGTGCGCTGTCTACGCTCCAGTTGCCTTACAGACACCTCACGCTGTGCATTCCAACACCGGCCGGTTATCTGCTTTATTTGTTGCTCTTTTGATTTCTTACGTTTTGTTAGATTTATTTTTCTATGGCAGCAGTGAGTCCATGTTAAAAACATGCCTGTTCATGTCTTTATATACAGTATGTAATGAGTTCCTACCTTGTTGTAATAATTTTATCTGTTTATTTATTATTTAGCTGTGGGTTTACAGAATGGCAGAGCCAAACACAGATGAATTAAAGAATCAAAGCACAATCACAAGAGTTTGTGGGGAAGCCTTCATTTCACTTTGCTCAAATATATGAAAAATATTGTAGAGTACAGTACTGCTAGAAACTAACTGCATCGGTAGTTATCTAGTTTGTTACACAGACTGAAACACAGGCTCATCAGGTCCGGTATGTGGTCGGGGTGGGAGCTCAACCAAATGCACATTAAGGCAGCAACAGTGCAGTCGTAGCCCGGTTACTGACAATCACTGATACCAAGTCCACACACAGGGATCACACACAGGGATTACACACTGGCACACAAACAAAACCAAAGCTACCCGTCACAGCCACGACACAAAAACACCCCTCTCTGCATCCTCATGTTACATGTTGATGGCTACAGTGTCTCTTAAGGCAGTGCTTCTCAACCTTTTAGTGTTACTCCCAAATTGATAGACACCAGGCTGTGGATCCATACTTGATAGCTGTGGTCTCAGGGGTCCCTGCCTGATGACTGTCTGTACTGTAGATTGGCAGATTAAGGGCCTTTACACACTGGGGGCATTTTGTTTCAGGCAAAAAATATTTTAATAAAAATTACTTACTGCAGCTTTAACAGAAAATAAAGAGAAAACGAGAGAAATTTAAGAAACAGTTGCTGCATGAGACTCAGAGTTTCATAACATGACAGATGTCTTGTAATCATGTGAAGAGGGTTTGGATAAAGTGAGGAAAGAAAGGAAATATTTTTTCTCATCGTGGCAGCGAACAAGAGAACTGAATTTAAATTCATTCAAATGTGGTCACTGTTACCTGTGTTATTATCAGTACTGCTCTCTAAATTTAAACTACATTTCCCATAATGCGTTGGGCTTGGAACACTGCCACCAGCCTGCTCAAAAGGGTCATTACACCCATATTGCAGTACTAATTCCAAACCACTAGATGGTGTCCAAGTCATACAGAGCAAACCCCAATGGCTTCCACACAGAGAGAGGCTAACACAGGGTTTAATATGGAAGCATGTGCTAACACTAGCATTCATACAGTTATTGTCAGGTCTCTGTTTCCTGCTGAGTCTCAACCTGCCATCTGTCTGTTTGACCTTTTGACCCGACTACATGCACATGGCAGCGAGAGCTCAGCAAGTACAGACACACACACACACACACACACACACACACACACACACACACACACACACACACACACACACACACACACTCTCAACAAGGTTCATCATTAACTGGTGAAGGATTAGGATGTGTTGTCGGACTTAGATGATGCTTAAATCTGATTGCAGATCAGCGTACTGGTATGGACTGAACCCAAAGGTCAAAATCCAGATTTTTGAGCAGCTCAGAGGGAAAATGCACTATATTTCAGACTTACCTCGCCCCAAAAGATCTACCTTTAATACCACAACATGTCCATATGCACACTTCATTCTCTATTCATATACCTCAGTATATCATCCATAGTGGTGTTGAACATCACTGTCACCCATTCATATGTATAGACATCCTTCGTCCTCACCTCCGTCATGGTCAAACCATGTCCGTTTGAGTTGATTTTAAACTGAATGTGTATTTTCTACCGTTGGATTGTAAATGTTTGGGTCTGTTTACATTCACACTGCTACCACTCGGAGTGGTATGAACTGGATATTTCAGCCATGTATCCGTTACTTCTAGCGCTTTTAACCATTATTTATCCATTTAAAGGTCCAGTGTGTAACACTGAGGAGGATTTATTGGCAGATATGGAATATAATATGCATTGTCGGTTTTTATTTAGTTAACTACTGAAACTACAAACAATTTTGGGTCATGGGAAATCATTATTTTATTTTATTGCTTCTCTACTGTAATAGAACCCCCTTTTACCAGGCCTGTACTCTTTTTATTTCTTGACTGCTGTGAGCATGCCAGGCATTGCATTTGTCAGGCAGCCACCACCACACACCTGACCTTTGTGTAGTTTATGTGCAAAAATGATTAAACCTCCTTAATCTCAGCCTGAGGAAAAAAAGGTTTTCATTAGTGTATAATCACATCAATCTGAATTTAGGAATCGTTGTGTTTTCGTAACGTTAGGATGAGCTGTTTTTCTCTGAAGATGCCACGGGTCACCTTCCACGGAGTCCGCCATGTTAAACCACCATGTTTCTACAGTAGCCCAGAAGGGGTAAACCAAACTACTCATGCTCTAGATGGGCCCTTTTGCATTCTTCTTTCTCGAACGATAGGGCGTGTGTAGTGACGGCCGCAGCCTGAAGTAGCGAGCAGACAGACAGATCAGTGCGTTCAGGGGGGCAGTGTAGGGGCTGTGCTGTTCAGAGGATGAGCCACTGAAGCAATACACTCAGTGCTGTGAGATATATTTATGAGATATTCAGATTTTGTTTTCTTTCATTTAGAATGGTTAGACAGTTTTGATGGAACTGCTTAGAAGGCGCCCTACATCAGGAATTAATGGGCACCCTGCAGCCAATCAGAATCAAGACTTGAATGTTACATAGCAAACAAGCAGAGACATAAATCAATGGTTACAGCTGACTCAGTAAGTATACACAAATGAGTTGAGCTTCTCTTCAATCTTTCAAGTACCCCTCAGCACCTGTACCCCTTGGGGAACAAGAACCCCTGGTTGGGAATCATTGGTCTATACAAGTAACAGATGTAAGCTTTGCAGACGGGTGTTGTTGAGATAGAGAGAGAGTTTTAGATGCTGATTGTTATTTGAAGATGTGTGATGTCATCGGGGATGATATGTACCTTCCCCACAGATAATGAATGGAGACTAATACTGTACAGTCACATAGTGTTGTATTTAATGGTAATCTTTTTAATAACTACATGAGCTGTTCTCTGGTGAATTCATTTCAGAACATCACTTCCCTCCAGCTGTTCCTCCAGCTCACTGCTACGTAGCAGGTTTAATATGAACCCAAAAAAAAACTGGGGTAACTGGGTTTTTGTGGTCTCAGCACAAATTTCCGGCCTAGTTTTCTGGTTTTGGACTTTAGAAGAACGATGATAGGCTAATTTGCACACACTGTAGGGCTGTCTTATCATACAAGCATTGTTTCATTTTTTCAGCTCCCCACCACTGCAGCATTCCAGTATGGGGCTGCTTGATTACAGCAAATTGCTCTTATTAGAAATAATGGAAACCTTTAATTAAGTTTTTTTTCACCAGTGTATTCAGAGTGGTTTCCCTGACGCTGTATTTTTCAGGAACTCCCTGTTCATGTTCACAAAACACGTGTTTTGGCACACAAAAGTTCTATTGCAAGACCTTTCAATGAAAGTTATCCAGTTTCCAGTTTCAACACTTATTCTGTGCCGTCCAACAGATTACACAACCATGCAGAAGCGGTGACGATCAAAAACTACTCTGTCTTTTGTTGTGTGAATAAGAGACTCACATATGGGACACATGTATGTAAGCAGACATTATCTGTTCATTCATGTTTCCTCAGTGGTCATGTGACCACACCCAAGCGGCTGATGAGTTGATGTGAAACACCTTTTGCCCCTTACCTCCCTTCTGGTCGCTGCTGTTGGTCTGAGAGCCTATTTATGTGTCTAGAATCGCAAGGTCTGTAAATCCCGACACTTTTGTCACCTTTTTCAAAGAAATCTTAAGAGCCTCCTCTACTTTTTTCAGTGTCAGTGTGTGGATGATTCTTTCTATGACATGGGGCTGTTGATTCTGCCTACAGGCACATCAGAATCACAATCACAATCACAATCTGGTTTATTGCCAAGTAAGTTTTTACACATACAAGGAATTTGCCTTGGTGCATTGGTACATTAAAAAAATTAAGTACTAAATATAAATAAAGATAGAAAGATCTGGCAATCATGGCAATGTCTTCAGAAAACAAAAGAAAACAATATCTGAAACCCAAAATGCATCGCTGCCCCAGTAAAAATCCAAAACATAAATGAAAAATACAAACAACCTATTTATGTTGAACATTGGCAATTAAGAAGCAGTGGATAGATATAGACATAGTCAGTGAAGGGAATCATCTTATTTTTAACTAAGAACAAAAAGAAAATAAAATCAGCCTAATAACAAAAGAGACTGTCGTAAGAAAAATGAATGACTGAAAACCCATTGAACTCATTGAAGACAGGAGAATAAAACATGTTTGAGTAGGTATAGTAATAAAAAAGAGAAAGAATGACTCAGTCGGAAGGAGCCCTAAACAGAAAAGCTTTTTAACTGATTTGCTCAGAGACCATAAGAATGAGATGATCAGAGCGTCTTAGTGAGTAATGTAAGGGACAAATAATTATTTTAAGCATTATGATTCATTCAGATGAATGCATTTTAAAATAAGTTGATAATGAAAGTATGTTTTGTAGTGTATCAAGCATTTTACACAATGGTGCTCAAAAAAATAATCTGCAGAATCTATTATAGATGAAACAGAGAGGAAGGAGACTGGTCTTTAAAGCATTTTAATAAATTAGATTAAATGTAAAGCAATGTGAGGAACGATACAGAACACCAATACCAACAACCCAGAAGTGTGGGAAGAAATGAAAAACAAGATAGTGTCGGAATAGTTTTTACTGAGAAAGCAACAACTGGGTCATGATGAAGGTCTGACTGATAAAAGTAGAGCTGACAGTGTTCACAGCGCTGCTACCTTCTCTCACATAACTTTAAATGAATTATAATCGACTCTGTTGCTTGCTGAAGTTATTATTGAAAGTGAATCCATTGCATGCAAGTTATTTTGCAGATTTAACGTCAGGGTGGAAACTGTATCTTGGAAGCAAATGAACAGACATGAACTCCTCACAGCAGGAAAAGCACAGGTGTAATTAATCCTGATTGCTGCATTACATCCAGGTGAGTCGGTCCCAGCGGGGCTCTGGGGTTGATCATGCAGGCTCACTGGGACTCTGACATTATTAGTTACACCCGTGCTTTGACAGGTTGTGATGCTGCGTATTTCAGGTTAAGAATAGCCATCTCATGTTTGGTGGGTTCTGGCTCAGGACATGATGGGTAAAGCTCCTTCTTTAATAAATGATTCGATAATGTTACTTCTCAGTCTATCAGTCTGGAGCCTCAGGAATCAACTGGTAGTAAAGGGGAATGTGTCCGTGAAAGCCAAGGCACTGGGTATTTTCCAGAGGTATGGACTCCTGTCAGACTGCACAAGTTGAATAACTTTAGACTCAACATGACAAAAATCAAAAAAGACTGAGATGAGAAGTTTACTTGTAAATGTAATCTAAATACAAATACAAATGATCTATTTTGCAAATGCAGTCAGTAACTAAATCCATGTATCACAATATTAAAGTAAAAAGTAACTTGATTACTTTCTGTTAGTTTTTGATTACCGTAACACTAAATATTCAAATAAAGACAAGAAAAAGAACTATAAGATGACTTTTATGTAAGTGTATTGTACGAGTTGGGTCTTGTCAGTCTTGGGACTTGACTCAGAACTTGAGTGCTAAGACTTAAGACTTACTTATATACAACGACTTGGCCCCTCCTCTGGTATTTCCAGTAGATAAGATTATATTTCCTTGTTCAGAAGTGTGACTGGTATTTCCACACTGCTCAGTCTTGAATGGCTGGATTCCATTTTCTTTATCTCCTGGTCCGTCTCTGATGGACGTATTGACAGAGTGAGGAAACAGCCTGGCCACACTCGTCCTCCGTCTCATCTGACCCGAGACAAATCTTTGGCCTATGACAAAATGTCCAGAGTTTGCAGTTTTAGATAAGCATGAACTTGGCACTGTACATCTGCAAATTACATCATACAGTATATTGCATCGCTATTTACCAAGACCTACTGTATCTGACAGAGGCGTTGAGTAACCGGGGACTTTTATTAACCTCTGTTGGTGACCAGCAGGAATTGCAGCAACACTTTGTAAGAGCAGAAAGGGGCCAGAGGCTGACACAATCTACACAGTCACATTTTCACAGCACAGTTAAGATCCTTATAGGTGCTGGATTCTATTATTGTGGCTGGCATTAATCATGACATTGCTTTACACTGAAGCAGCATTTTTGTCAGGTGCACAGTTTATTTTCTCATATGCACCTGTTTGATATATAGGTGAGCTGTGGGAGGACAGTTTCCTAATGAAATTAAGAAGTGTAGTGCAATTCAGTACATGTCACTAACCCACATCACCAGTGATCACTTTACTTTAAAGAACCACATGAATCTGTATCACCAGTGTTGGGGAAGCTTTGCAAGCTATCAGTTATTTAATACTGGAAGAAGTTGAACTACAGCAAAGCTACCCTAGGGAGAAATCTAGGTGGGTTAATTAAACAAATGATCAAATTGACATGTACATGTGATTCAAAATTATAACAAAACATAGCACGAAAAAAGTCAAACACAGAAAAAATGCCCCTTATTTGAGTTTATTGCAAAACATACCCACCCCTCCGCAGGTTATACATAAACCAAATAAAATAACCCCCACTTTGCATTGGAAAGTGCAAGCATAGCTCACAAGTAAAATTTCTTTTGTCAGTGGAGTTAGTCAGTGTCATGTATTTCACCTGCTTTGGTGCAAATAAAAGTGACAACAGGTGCAATGGAGAGGCAAAAAGCAAGACAACCCCTGAAAAGGGAATGGTTTTGCATGTGGTGGCCACAGCTCTCTGCTAATCCTGCCTGACTGATTCTTCTCTAGTTTTCGGTTTAGCTAGTGTCCTTGTCACTACTGGTAGCATGACGCGGTACCTGCAGCCCATTCAAGTTGCACAGGTAGTCCAGCTCTTCCGGGATGGCACATCGGTACAAGGAGTCTCAAGAAGATTTGCTGTGTCTCCCAGCACAGTCACAAGAGCAAGAAGGAGATACCAAGAGACCGGCCGTTACACAAGGAGAGCTGGACAGAGCTGTAGAGGGGCATCAACACAGCAGCAGGACCGGTATCTGCTCCTTTGTGCAAGAAGGAACAGGAGGAGCACTGCCAGAGCCCTACAAAATGACCTCCAGCAGGCTGCTGGTGCACATATTTCTGACCAACTGTCTGACTCCATGAGGGTGGCATGAGGGTCCAACGTCCTCTAGTGGGGGACCTGTGCTCACAGCCCAGGACTGTGCTGCTCGACTGGCATTCACCAGAGAACACCAGATTTGGCAGGTCCGCCATTGGCACCCCCTTCTCTTCACAGATGAGAGCAGGTTCATACTGAGCATGTGTACCAGGCATGAAAGAGTCTGGAGATGCCGTGCTGAAGGTTGTGCTGCCTATAACATCATCCAGTATGACTGGTTTGGTGGTGGGTCACAGATGGTCTGGGAAGACATATCCTTGGAGGGTCGCACAAATCTCCATGTCATAGTCAACGGTACCCTGATGATCCACTTACTATATGCACTGGTTCTCAAACTATGGTACGTGTACTACTGGTGGTAACCAAGCTTCCTTTAGTGGTAGATGGAGGAATCTCTGAAATATTTGAATAAAAGGAAATAAATAAAAATGCGTATTGTTTAAATACATGCCTGGAAGGGATCTTTAATACTAGAACAAAAATATGTAAGTGAAAGTAATGTCCAGTCAAGGTTTCTCTGTCACCAGTGTGACTCTAACTTCATTCACACTTTAAGTGAAATGGCAGAAAATTAGTTTGTATTCTTCTATGTGTCATCATTTAGCAAATATATAAAATGGTGTCAAATCTCACATGCTGCATCTCGATGAAAGAAATCCTTGTGTGTTATATTCAGAAAGCTTCTTCATCAGTAATGTGCCCTCCTCAGACTTGTAGCATCTCTGGAGGGAAAGAGTAACCAGATTTCAACATCTAGCATCTGAAAATTAGAGCCTGTACACATCCCTGGGGAGATGGCGACAGAGGGGAAGAAGTAGGGCAAAGGCACGCGACTAATCCTCGACTGAGCAGTGCTCTCATCCATCCAGACCGAGCCTGTAATCTGCGGGCCAGGCAGAGCCGCCCTGCAGGAACAGTCTCATGCCTTTGGCTCCAGCTGTTTGACGGCTGGATTAAGAGGTCAAGTGGGATCAGACAGACATGCTGCTCTGCCTGTCGAACAACATGGTAGGCCTAATAACATCTAGTTACTGTAATGCATTCTGTATAGGCCCCATGCAGAGCCTTTTACTTTAAACCTCAGTGGAGACTCTGTGGGGTCAGTGGGGGGAGACTGAAGAGGGAGTAATGATGAGAGATGACATGCAGAATAGAGACCAGTTGATTTAAAATGTCTCTTTTTTTTTCCCTCTATATCTTCTTAATGTCATATGATATGTCGTGATATATTTTCTTCCTCTTTGCCATAGAGCTCCATTTTTGTCCAAAAACTATTAAAAACACATCAGTGAGCCACACTGTTGCACTGGCTGACATGTTCCTTCATTAACATGAACACACACACTGTAGTTTATTTTAATTCCAACCCACATACACCGTGCTGCTGCTTTAAATACTCACTATGTGTGTGCACCAAATGTGGATTAATCCGCCACTGAAAATAGTCCCAAAATGCAATTTTTAATGCTGTTTGAGAAACATTTGTAAAAAGCTACAGTGCCCAGCTGTTTAAGGAAACTACTGAACATTTTTTAGAATATGAAACTACATTGTGTGCAGAGTTTTTGAAGATTCACATCTTCAGCAGAAACCAATGGGTTTGGGCTGAGTGCCCCTGTAAGCGTAGGGAAGTTGGACAGTATAGTGTAGTGTGTGTGTGTGTGTGTGTGTGTGTGTGTGTGTGTGGGTGTAGGTGTGTGTGTGTGTGTGTGTGTGTGTGTGTGTGTGTGTGTGTGTGTGTGTGTGTGGCTTTTAATCAGTTGGTGTGAAAAAGGTGAAATACTATTGTTTTATTGTATGGTTACAATGGTTTTATATTTTCATTTACCTCAAGACAATCTCAGAGGACTTCACTGAGACTAAAAAGAAGGCAAAGACTTACTGTATCTGTCTGCCAAGCCCAGCTGTGGTACCCAGCAGCCTCTGTACAAACAAGGAACAGGAACACTAGGAAAATATAGCTGAGTTTGTAAAATTGCCAGCCTGTTAGACAATAACACAGACAGAAAAAGAGGTGAACAGAGAGAAAGAACAGAGAGCTTGGCAAAGTCTTACAGAACTCTCTTTGGTCTGTGATCATTATGGTCGTTTGATCTTTGTTTACTACCTTCCTAAAAGTGTTTTTCTCCACAGCACAAACTCAAAGTTTGAGGTTTGTATTATCTACAGTTTGTTTAAGTTTTTATCTATAATCTTAATACATTTAGAATTATAGTTAATAATGCTTTAGGTCGTAGGAGATTCAAATTCTTTACTTAAAGCTGCTCTAATTAGTTCCTGAAATGGGCCAGTATTCAGATTTTTGTCCACATGAGTACCCTTACTTCTTATTGAGTACCGCCACCTCTGGTGAGCATACCCACCACTGAGGTCCCTGGTATTTTTTCCAATGGGTATGCAATAAAAAAATTGTTAAATAATTGCCTAAAAATAACAACTTGACCCCCCGAGAAAGTTTTTGGAACTTGGTATTTCTCAAACCCTGCCACAGCAATACTGGTGAGGTATTCCTGAACAAGTGCACAACTGCGTGTCTGTGTAAACTCGAGCTAGCCAAAAGAATTTGTTGGCTTATGTTGTGTTTAGGGTTCGGGGTGGGCTAAATTAGGGTACTGGCAACTCTTTGGTCCAGTTCAGGCTCTGGCTCTAATCAATAGTTTCGTAATTAATTCTCTGTGGGTTTGTCACTATGGGTGACACCTTTTATGTTACACAGTCATCTGATTGGTTATCACCCAACTCTGCAGTTCTCCTCAGCTCTACAGAGCGGTTTAGCATCTTTCAGCTCATTGTTTTGGTTGTTTTGTTCTGATTCAATCGCAGCAGGGGGGCTATTTTTATTAGCTCTGATACTGTAGTTCTGATGAACCCACTGTACACTACCTGCTCAGCACCAAATAGCAGGTAGCATTTAGCAGCTTGGTTGAAAGAAATGGTGGTTTAGTGTGGACATTTGTTCAAACTGCTGTTGGTGTGCAACACAGTGAGTGAGAGCAAACACTTTGTTTAAGGCTCAGAGTAATCCACCAATACACATTAGTCGTCCTTTTGGCTTCAGGATTAGGATTTTATTCATCAATCAAAACAGTTTTTAAAGCCTGTAGAACTGTTATGGTTTCTGTACATGTGCATTATTATTTTTTCTACTAAGCAGGCCTCTATGGACGAAGCATGTTGTGTAGCTACCAGTTGTATAGTTGTAAGGTGTGTGGTTTAATAAATATACAGCCATTAAACCAATTTAAGCATCATTTTAGCATAGAATTAGGATTTGCCTGCTTTAATTAGTATTTATGAGCCATAATTGAATCAATTAATGCTCATTTGTTTGTCTGACAACAGAAACAGAAACATTATTAAATAAGAGTGAACAGTACATAAAATGCAGTATAGGTGATGATGGAGATCAGGAGAGGACTAGGAGGAGGTTTGCTGTCCCACAACAAAGATGGTTAATTGTTGAGTCTTATTCACAGGTCGTCAAATATCAATACTGGAAATGAGACTCCACTGTCAGCTATCTTCAAGCCACCAGCCCAAAGCGTCTTTCCATCTTTCTCTGATTGGTTGTTTTCGTTCAGGCCCGGTGGATTCTTGCAAATGCCATTAGGAGCTCTAAGAGGAGCCAGAGGAGCCTGATTTTTTCACAGATTATCTGTCTCATGTTCTACTGTCAGGATATAGTGAAAGTTTCAGCAGTAATGACAAAAAGTTATTTTAAATGACCTACTGCAGCTTTAAACAGGTTTCATAAATCAGTGATGCAAACTGGAAATTATTTAAATTTCAATTTAGGAGGGAGTGCTACTGCCCAAATGTTAATGTGATCTGTGGTCACTCGCCAGACTTAGATTCATCAAGTGACCCGAAACACAACATTTGATATGGGTCATGTAAAAACATACTCCCTTTGGATATTCCTAATAACGCTTTATACCGAATGGAGCATTTTTCAAGACATGTGGGATATGCTGATATTATTCCGGTTTTAGGAGCATTTTTTGGACATAAATAGAGTGCATTCGGAATACAGGGGTTTTGCCGTAGTTTGCCTGTTTACGGTCAGCTCTGTGTGTAAACAAACCAACTACAGTTTGAAAGGCTGGAGTAGAGATGCACGCACAAAAGAAAAAAGCCCACATTTCTGGTCGTGATGAGAAACACAGTTTTAGCTAGCTGTTCTGCTTTTACCACAGGAGCAACATGACTGCAGTTTGAAAAGGCGGGAAATTCCTCTCTAGGACGTACAGTATGTCATTAACAGTTATGATAATCAGAACATGCACAGCTGCATGGAAATGGAAATATTAGTGGAGTGGATTTCCATTAACCATGTAAACAGCTTAGTGTAGCTTAGAATATTGTTTTTTTTTTTCAGAATAAGGGCAAACAAATTAATATTTTGTGCATGTCAACATAGTAATGGTAAAATTCTTTAAAAAACTTTCAAGGTTAATATTCATAAGTATTTTTTTATTAGTGTATAATTATCTGAAAATAACAATCATTGTTCATCATCGTTACCTTAGAATGAGCTGTTTTTATCTTCAGAGGGAGCGGGTCCTCTTCTGGCAGAGTCCGCCAACCTGAACTGCCATGTCTCTACAGTAACCCAGAAAAGACAAATCAAAGAATGGCCCTATGCCTTTTATGTTTTTGGAGGCTACTGTTGTTTCTCCTATACACTTGGAATGGGTGGGCGAAGCGAGGGAGTTGCAATCTGCAACCACACCGCTAGATGCCACTTAATCCTACACACTGGACCTTTAAAGTCATTAAATCAATATCTTGTCCTCTACGCGATGTGGTAAATCTCCAACATGTTTTCAGCACTTATTTCTATGTGTACCCCTTTACAGTAAGTTAAACAGCTGTTGTTACTGTAAATGTTTATTTAACCCCATCATCAGTTAGCACGCTCCCTCTTGACAGGAAAAGAAGAACAAAGGCCCATCAGAGCAGATAGACCTTCCATGTAATCACGAGCACAATCATCACAAAGAGGAAGAATTAAAAACACAACACTGCCAGTTCAGTCTATTTTCAGCTCCTTCCTCCAGGCGCTGGAACGTGGCGGCGTGGGGTAGAAAAAGTCTGCCACCTCATAGCCAATTATGTGGATACACCTAACTGCAGCTGTTATTCCCAGAATAAAAAAACTCTCTCTCTCTTCTCTCTCTCTCTCTGTGTGGAGTGTCTCTCCTAGAGTGATTACTTCGACAAACAGCACGTTAAAGAACAACTTAATGCTTTTGAAAAGCTTCCTGTCAAGCTTGACTGATTCGCCCACATTGTTCCTGAGAGAGTGAGTTCCTCTCCGTGTGAGGAAGTGTTGATGTTGCTGTGAGGCCTGTTACTGATAGCCCCCAAGTGCCTCTGACCCACAGTGACCCGCACTTACCTCCGACAGGCCTCTGATAGGCTGGGACAGCAGCTGCAGGAGTTACAGTGGAGAAATTGGGAAATATACATTTGAAGTTGAGGCTCAAAGTTCATTTTTGACCCTGAACAGCAGTTGATAAAACAATCCCACCACAAGGTCCATATAATACAGTGGTTCCCAGCCTTCTCCTGGTGACTCCTTTTCTATCATTAAGTAAACTGACAACATCTGAAAGACCTATTTTATGGATATTTCATATTATATTCAATGCATAACAATAATAATAGAGAACAACTGATGGACTGTACAATGAACCCAAACAGTGAACACAATAACTGCAGAAAAGAGTGACAACAATACACTGGTACTGACGATAACCATGATATTTGAAAACGAAATATTGATATCATGTTAATAATGCGCATATGATGATAATGTGTAAATAATTCAGTTTGGAAAAGTAAAGACAGAGTATGGAAAGGATGGGAGCATAATGTCATGTCCCAGTTCTACCAGGAAGTTGCAATGTTAAGACTGCAACAATTAACCCACACAAATCCCTGTGAATTCTGAACAATCTTGCAATTTTGTCCAATCACCACAACTCTTCCACAAATTTGACCAATCTTGTGGGTTACTGCACAAAACGTTGGGCCATATGTCACCAAACTCACTTCCCTGTTTCTAGTTGTGAAGATGGAGACTTGTGTGATGCAAATGTCTAACATTTACCCTCCAAACAGTGCGATTGCATTCTTGCCTTTGACTTTTAATGAATTATACCAAATAATAATAATAAAAATCGCAATTTCATTGTGCAAAAATACCTAGAAACATTTTTCAAGTTGCACAAGTTTAGCAGCCACCCTAGTTTTTCCTACACACTTGGAAGACTGAGCTGTATTCAGATGGTTGCAATCTGCAACTTCACCACTACATGCCACTAAATCCCACACACTGGTCCTTAAAATGAGTCCGATCGATCCTAAAAGTCATGAAAAACATAAAACATGTGAGGACTGTGTTTTGAGTTATACAATCTGGGATCACTTAGGTCTTTAAAAGGTGTGAAACAGTATTTCTGCTAATGCAAACATGACGGCTGCTTCGTACCCTCCACATCCCTGAATCCAACTGACCCATTTCTATTCCCTACATCCCCTGTGATTCAGCTTGATAACGCCTTACAACTCCCTTCCTTCCCTCGCCGAGGCGGCCCACATGTTGTTCCACGCAGCAGAACCTGTGAGTGACACACCGGAGGACCCGCCTCCGTCCCACTGCGGCCGACCAATGAGGCTGCAGAGCGGGGACGAGCCTTCAGCGGCAGCCTCTCATTTCTCACTACAGTACCCGTGTAACTCACACTGGCAGTCATGTGACGGTCATATAGTACAACTCAGCCAGCGCTCAGTCCAGTGTGAACGCTGCTGCCGCTGCATGGCGAGTCTCAAGGGCAAAAGCTGCTCTGGCATTACTCTGCCCCCACGGATGCAACGGATAAAAACAGTCCTCCCCGCGCCTCTTGCATTGGGATTATATTTGCTTTGAGTGAACAAGGTAAGACTGGAGGTTTGTTTTACGCGCTGGTGGGTGCAGGGTGCGCATGTGTCCGCTCGGTGCCATATGCTGCAGCAGGCTGGACGAAAACATGTTTACGTTGAGAGCGGAGACGCGCGCCTACTCATGCGTTATGCACCGCGGTGGGGACGGGCAGAAAAACACGGCACACTGTCCGATATGGTGCACTACTGTGGTTTCTTTTCCCTCTCCCGCAATTTAACAAAATAGACGGATGAATGGATTTGGAGTTTTATTCTCCTGTTTGCAGCTGCGCGTGTGACCGGATTTTTAAGTTGTCTACACCCTGCTGCCTGCAAAGTCTGATGCTTTAACACTTAATTATTGTTATTATGCATTTTAAAATACAATTTCTGTCGAGTTATGATTACAACTGCAAGGTCCCCGCTGTGTAAGAATGTAATAAGAGGTGATGTCCAAGCTCCTCTGCACAAACATGACAATGTGCCCCGCAGCAGAAGCCACGCAAGACAACAGAAATGCACCAGCCTGCTTTTCATACCCATAAATCTGACGACTCGTACCTAAAATCTGTCTTCCAAACTTCAGTGGCAGCGCTGTGACTGATTTGCTGCTCTTTAATCGGCCCGTAAACAAGCAGAGCAGGTGATTTACGCATGCAGCGCCGGAGCGCACGCTGCTCCCAGCTGCCCCATGCGGTGTTTGCTGATAATAATGTTGACAGTTTTTTTTTTTTTTTTCCTTTTTTTCTTTTTCTCCTCTCTCTCTGGTCGGGTTTACTCTCGGTCACTCAGACCATGCAGGGGCCCCTGTAAAGGGAGTGCGGACAGGGGAGGGAGGGGGTTGAGTATGACCGACACTCTCTATTCCAGGAAAATCACCTATTTATGAAGTCTATAGTGGGACATTATCAAAACAAATGCGTGCAGCCTCTTGTCATTGTTGTTGAGCCACATGAAAAGAAACCACTGATCCGTAAGTGATAAACTTAGTCTGATACTTAAATAAAGTAAATAGGTAATAAACCTGTTATAATCGGAGATGAATAAAAACATAGTAAAAGAGCAGAATGTACAATGTCATGGGAAATCTGTTTTCAATATGTGAAAAATCTTCTGATTATTTTCATTGCTTGGTCTATAAAACATCATCAGAAAGTGTCCCAGTGTACAGGGCGATGTCATAAACTGTCTTGTTTTGTTGCCCAAACAGCCCAAAACCTACAAATATTACACTACTATACTGTAAGATCAAGCAATGGCAGCAAATTCTCACATTTAAGAACTTGAAACTATCAAATGTTTTTGCTTGAAAAATCTTTATTATTAGAATAAACCGATTCTCAAAATAGTTGCTGATTAATTTATTTTTTAAATACTCAAGGGCAGATCTAGAGCAATACTGACTGTGTGTCCATGGGGTGTCCAGAAATGTCTGCTGATTTAATCACAAACAATCACATATATCATTATTTGCTCGGAAAAGCCCTCAAATGAGGATATTTGAACTCAGAAACATTATTGTGGCACATTAGTAAAGCTTTGAATAGAAATATCTAAAGGCAGCTTTAGAAATCTATACATTTTTACTACTACTACTTTTATTTTTAAATCTTCAGACATTTTACCAAATACATATCTTTTTTCATTGAATTTAAGCTGATCAAAAGGTCTAAACTGTGTCCAGGACAAATTATTCAGTTATATGTATTAATTTCTGTTTTTTGACACATTGTTCTTAAAATGTATCTAAATTAAAGTGTTAAACTTGACAGATTTTGTCATCAAACTGGGCCTTTTTTTAGATCCGTTGCTGGAAATACTAATCAGTCAATCAATCAATCATTGCAGCTCTACTTGTTGTAATATCAGAAATTAATATTTGAATTTTAATTAATACATTTTTTATAGCTTTTCCCTTTATAATCTTATGGTGGTTGATCACATCAGAGCAGTCTACAGCAGGCCCGCCAGTCTGTTGCAGGATAAATCTGACAGGTGATGAGATGATTCACAAGATAGAGAAGAAGAAGACACAACACAGTCAGCCTGGAAAAATATTCTTAAGCCAAGGTCTACTTACTAGAATTATTTTGGAGCTTTCACCTGCATCTCATGGCCTTTATCAGCAGATGGGGTGACATTTTTGTCTGTCTTCAAGGTCAATTTAAAATTACGCACATGCAACAATAGTTTTTTTTATACTTTTTTAAAATTACAACAAGACTCCAAAAACCATTAAAAAGAGTAATTTTGAGGAGGGAACATCAGTCTTTGACACCTGTGACGAGGGGTCACGAGGGGTCAAGAGTAGTTATTACTTGGGTGTAAAGGGTCACCATCAAAGAGGGCTAGGAACCAGTGCAGTAGGTATGCTGTTTAAGTGGCTCTATAACAATCAGTGCATTGGCTTAGTGACTAACTATCCTCTGTGTGATTGCATCACTGATATTGTGACAGCCGCATTCAACTATCAACTTGCAAATGGTAGAATTTGCAAACACAGACTAATAGGCTGACAGATGGATGTTAGGATATGCCCCCTTATACATTTTCCACTAGATATATAATCACCTAATACTCTGTCTTTAAAGTTGGACTGCTCTTTTGGATTTGAGCAGTAGGCACATGTGGGATTAAGATTAACAGACTTCTTACTGTCTCTGTTTTTTCTATTTAGATATCCTGGCTGGAGACCTTGGATTGTCAGTGTTTCCCCGACGCTTACTTTTTCCACCCCGAGAGAGCACACCAGGTGTTTTACTATCTCACCCAAGTGGGAAGCGTGGCCTTGGTGACCTGGGTTTGTTTGGCCTAACTTTCCCAGCAGCACAAGGAATAATTCTCTTACAAATCATCCTAAATACAGACTCTGAGTCCAACAAGAGACAGCAGTTTGGCACTATCCAGGGATGGTAGATAACTCCCCAGTTAGCAAGGGGACTTTTCTTCCTTACAGTGGCTCTCCACAGGCCTATCGGCTGTCAGACATGGTGACAGATCTGGGCTCCTACCAGGTGATGCCGTCGCCATTTTCGGAGGACGACCTGAGCGAGTCGTCCAGCCCTCGCTCCTGTTCCAGCCCGGACTCCCAGGTGCTCAGCTCCAGCTATGGCAGTAACTCTAGTGCTGAGAGCCAGGACAGCATCTTGGATCAACTGCTGTCCCAGACCTCTTTAGGGAGTGCCAACGGTGTGCCAACAGGGTCTGTGGCAACTATACCATTATCCACTTTCCTCTGGGACTCACGGAGAGATGAGCCCTCCAAACGTGAGCCTGTAAAGGTGGAAAATTTTGACTTCCTCACCTGGTCCAATGTGGAGACAGAGGAACAACTTGGAGGGTCTTTCCAGCCCACACTGGAAGAGATAGAAGAATTCCTGGAGGAGAATATGGAGGTGGTAACAATGAAGCAGGAGATTCGAGAAAGTTGCCCGGGTATGGGTGTGGGACTGGAGGAGGCTCTTGGTCTAGAAGTTGGCCTGGAGTGGTGCAGGGAGAACTCCCCTGAGCCTAAGCTGGAGCCCACTAAGTATTCAGACCAAACTGTCCCCACTGCCAGCACTGCTGGCTTAGCCTCTGCTGCCTCCAGTGAGACCAAAACCACATCAGTTAACCCTACACATGAATCCGGCACAGGGGCCAAGAAGGCATCAGGCAACAAACCTTCATCAGCGGACAGTGGCACAAACGGTAGTGGGATGCCGGTCATCCTACAGATTCAGCCCCTTCAGGTCAAGCAGGAGCCCACAGCAGCGCCTCTTACCCCAGTGGCCCAGCCCCCACAGCCTGCTTCAGCCTCAGACATCAAAATTGCGCAGCTACTGGTCAACATCCAAGGTCAGACCTTTGCCCTGGTGCCCCACATCCTGCCCTCCCCCAACCTTAATGTTTCCTCCAAGTTTGTACGCATCGCTCCTGTCCCCATTGCAGCCAAGCCTCTGGGGCTCGGGGATAGCTCGGCCAGTCAGGGATCAGGGATTCTTGTTGGAGGTCAAAAGTTCCAGAAGAATCCGGTGGCGGATCTTATCAAAATGCACAAATGCACTTTCCCTGGCTGTACCAAGATGTACACCAAGAGCAGCCACCTGAAGGCCCACCTGAGGAGGCACACAGGGGAAAAACCTTTTGCCTGCAACTGGCAGGGCTGTGGATGGAGGTGGGTACTGGTGAGGGAATGTGAACTGATTGAATGAATGTATTTCTATGTACATTTTAACATTCACCTCATATACAGAATGATCTCTGCCCGATCAAAAGCACCATAACTGAACACTGCAGATTAATGTGTTTGTTATCTTACCAGATTTAACTGACTCGTATTTATGACTGGTTGTATAAAGCCTGTTTAAAGGTTTGTTTATTCCCAGGACAGCAATAACCGCAGACTCTAGCATGCATCTGCATGATTTAAAAGGGCTTAACCCCCATTTGTTAGTGTGACCTGCCTGCTGGAAGCAGCAGTAATTATATGTCAGTGGGGCATCTCTTTGAGCTGTGGATGGTATCATGTTGCTCAATGGAACCAAGGGTGGTGCAGATTTTAACTGACTTGAACTGACCTGTTGCTAAGGGGTCATGTATTGGCACTGGCAAGAGGACTTAGAGGGTCTCTTCAAGCAGCTAATAACTAAAGAAGCAGCTCTACAACACGAATGTCATTATTGGTAATAGGGTTCATTACCATGGAGGCGAGGCTTCACTTGGTTTCTGTTTATGGGATGCCAGCAATATGCTTCAGCAATGAGACAGCATGCTCATAGTTATTCAAGATCCGTAATAGAAAAGCTGAGGAAAAACAATCATACTGTTTCTCTTTGCTAAGCCCTGGAGCTGAAGAGCTCTTAATGGCTGTCATGCAGCCTCCCAAGTGTTAATTGGGATGATGTGAGGCGGTGGCAATATAGACGGCTTTGCTTACACAATCACACTTGTCAGCCAGTGAGATATCTGGGATGTGCAAGAATAGCTGGGGTGTCTTTTTGTGGATGTAAACTAAATCTGGGACGGAGCATGTGGGCTGCAGTCACATGGGCACAACACTGGCACCTCCTGTTGAGAGTCAACAGCTGTGCAGTTGCTGGGGCAGTATGAGTGTGTATTTGTGTATGCTGTATAAAGCAGCAAGATCTAATTTGGAACCTGCTGTGTGTAATGGAGAAAGGCAGGGAGAGAACTTGGATGTCTTCATCAGTGAGGCAATTTCTGTGCTCATTAAAGTAAAGCGTCTCTTTACATTCATCACAGTGAAGGTGTGTGTGTGTTTATGTGTGTGTGATGGAGTGTGACTTGAGCTTCAGAGCTGCCAGAGTTGAGCTGGCTGTTTTCCTGAGGACATCAGGTCATCAAGTGAGACTGACTCAAACTGGTAGAATGAGTGCACTGTTTGACTTCCTCAGCCATGTTCTCTTTAGCTAGTGGTTCCTTATTGATGATATTTGTGATATTTAAAAGTGAAACATTGATATTGTGTTAATAATACACAAATGATTATATAGTGTAAATAATCAAGCTCAGTAGGTGGCAGTAATGCATCCTAACCTATCCAGCGTTACAGTTCAGTTTAATTGCTAAAAAAGAGACAAAACACTTGAATGGATGAATGGACTTGAGTGCCACCCATGTAGCCTAACCCTAGACTATACTGTGATCCGTTCCTTTGTGGTGCTTCTGCTCCTTCACTTTAGACTTTACCTACTATTTCAAAATGCTTGTCAGTGGTGTGTCATGAATATCCATCCGACTACACTATTTTTCTACAATAGATCATTGTCATTGTTTGTTCTCCATAGAAAACAGGTTTTAGCCAGTTGCTATACCAAACCATTGCAAAAACATGATTTGAAATGGGAATTTGTTGTGTGGAAAAAATATCTCCAGAATTGGCGGCTACTCACACTTTGGAAGCCTATTTTTGTCATTTCATTGCACTTAATGGAGTCAAGTGTTAAAGGTTCAATGTGCAACATTTAGGAGGATCTATTAGTAAAAATGGAATATAATATTCATACGTATGTTTTCATTAGTGTATAATCACCTGAATATAGGATTCACTGTGTTTTTGTTACCTTAGAATGAGCTGTTTTTATCTACAGACGCCACGGGTCAGCTTCCATTGAGTCCTTACGCCCCCTGTAGTTTCTACTACACACTTCACAGCCCATTCTCATTCCCAGGTCATCAAATTCAGACGCTAGCCCCTACAAGGAACTTTAATTTTGTGTGGAGTCTGGCGGTCTCTGTGGACAAAAGCAGTACTGTTTCTACTGCCTCGTTTCATTGATTTCAAGGGGAATCCGGAATAATAACTAAAAAGCCAATCTTCTAATTGATGGTTTTGATTGTTTATGTAGGTCATACAGAGTTGATGAGTTTTATGACAAGTTAAATGCTGCTTGGTTTAATAGATAAGGAGAAATATGACCCTAATGCTAGACCAGGGCTATTCAATTAATTTGGAATTGGGGCCAGTTCATGAAACTGAGGCAAAATAAGGGGCCGGAGAATATGAGTAATTATGGTAACAAATAAAGAAACAACAACAACATACTGAAGGAGTCAATATATTCTATTTTGTAAATGCAGAACAACATATGCACATTGTGATGCACTAAGACACATAGGCCCAAGGCATTGTTACATTCAAATGGCAATACAATGTTGAAAAATCTGAGAAACAGACAATTAGAGAAATGCAATTAACTAACAGACAGCTCGTTATCCTCAATGACAATGAGAAGATAAATTTCAGTGTTACAAGTAAAGAGGGAAATAATTCTCAGAAACATCAAACTGTGCCCCTTCTCCACTGGCTAAAAACAGAAATGCAAGCTAATTAACTGAATACAACTCACACTTTTTTTCCTTCTAAAAAAATAAAATAGACTTCCCCATAAATCCACACATGGACTACTACTGTACTCACTTTCGTCCATTTTGAACATAAATCAGACACCTTAACAATCAGTCTAGGTCAGCCATATCACAGATATTTAAGATTTCACTCATTTGAGTGACAGGCAACATCAAATGTATCTCCACCAACAAATATAAAACCAAAGTGCATAATGTGTAACAAAATAGAATTAAAACAACATAACAGTGCATGGTATTTTATCAAGGCAATGTATTTCAAATTGCATCACTCAGTTTAGGTGAGCCATATCAGTTGTTTAGAATTTCATTCATTTAACTAACAAACAACTTCAATTCCAAGTGCACCAACAAAAATAAAACCAAAGTGCATAGTATGGTACAGAATAGAATTATAACAACATAACAGTGCATGGTATTTTATCAAGGCAATGTATTTCAAATTGCATCACTCAGTTTAGACCGGAGAAACACCAGAATCTCCTCTCGTAGTTCACAAAAACGTTTCAAAGCGTTTCCTTTGCTAAGCCATCTAATGTCATTGTGAATGAGCAAATCTTTATATTCAGCAGACATGCCAGTCAACAGCTTGCGGAAAAGGCGGTGCTGTAAACTGGAGGTACAACGGATGAAGTTTATAATTGCCATGACAGAGTCCATGGTCTCTTTTAACTCACCACTGAGCTTGGCACACAGGAGGCTTTGGTGGATGAGGCAATGTAGAGATCTCAGTAGCCGCAGCTGCCATCCTCCCGGCGAGCCCCTGATCCCTGTCCGCCATCGAGGGCGCACCGTCTGTCACCAACATGTTGACGCACGCCAAATCCAAGTTGTTCTCCTCAAAGAATGAAGCAGATCTCCACGAAAACATTCCCCATCAAAAAATCGCACATAGGAGGCACAGCTGTGCAACATCACTGTTATCAGTCCACTCATCCACGGCCAAAGACATCACCTCGGCCTTCCTCAGCTTGTCCAAAAGCGTCTTGAAAACGTCGATGCAAGGGACTCGACTCTCCTCATATTTGACGTGTCAGAAATTGTAATTTGCTTGATCGAATCGATAATGTTTTTTCGGGTTTTCTCATCTGTTACCACCTCCTCAATGGATGCCAGCATACACTCCTTGACTGTCTCTGAGTCTGTAAACGGCTTTTCTTTTTGCCCAATATCCATGCCACTCGTAACGATGCCGCAGTTGCTCTCTCTTGATCCTTTCAGGCCCGAAACAAAATGTGACGTCTTTGCTCATAACAAGATGTAAGCCCTGTTATCGTCTGCCTCCGAGCAGCAGAGCCCGGTGGGAAAGTAGCATCAAAGTTAGCATGCGTTGTCTTGAAATGCCTTCTCAAATTATACTCTTTGCACACGGCGAGGCACTCGCTGCAGATTAAGCACACAGGATTCGCATCAACGGCAATAAACGCGTATTTCTCTGTCCATTCATTGTTGAACTGCCTGTTCTCTGAGTCAACTTTTCTTTTTTTAAAGGTAGAGAGAGACATTTTATCTTGTTAGCCAAACTTTGTGCTTGGCTTGAAAGAAAGTCAGAGCGGTCAGAGCGGTCAGAGCGTGGCACTAGAGCACGAATGGGTGACTTTGATTGGTCATGTGTGGTTCCCCAAAATATATGTCCGCCCGAAACAGGTAGATATTCTACCTGTTTTGCCACCATGGCTTAAAGGGGTGCATACCATCTCCTACTGCACGAAAGAATGTACAATTAACCATAGTCATGCGCTGTATGAGACTACCCATATGTAATAACTACACTTCACTCCAAGGGCCGGTACAAAATTCCTCAGGTGCCGCCAATTAAATAACCCGGTACTAGACCCTCGGGGGACCACTGACCTTAACATTACAGTCAGTAAATCAGTACAATCAGTACCAGGCATGCACTGACATGGAGTGTGTGTTTTTCGTGTACCTTGCATGATTGCATTGATCTGTACGTATGGTATGCTTACATTTACTTGTGCATGAGGACATTAGTCAAAAACTATCCCAACCAGCAAACTGTTATGTAATCAGGCCTCTACCTGCCACAGCTTGCTAGAGATCAGTCTTGGAGGAGTCTTCCCTTTTAAACACAGAACCTCCTTTTACATGCAGGTATTGAGTGATCAATAATATCCCTTAAAAGCTTTATGTTGGTCCATGTGCCATATTACCAATCTGGCAACCCGGCGTCAGTCCTGTACTATACTTGTAATGCTGTGTGCGTCCTCATACATGAGGGGAGCTGCAGAAATTTGTGCAGTAGTAATCCAGGCTGTGTGTTCCAACTAACAAAGGGCTCTTGTCTGTGCACAAAGGGCAGGATGTAGTTTGGATGGAAGTGCGTGTGAGAACCAGTGTTTGTGTGTGTGTGTAGGTGTGTGTGTTAGTGTCTCTGTGTGTGTGTCACTGTATGTGATGGGGTAAATGAGGGGGCCGACCAAAGGAGAAAACAAAGTTGGGAAAAATGTGAAAGAAGCAAGCGAATGGAGTGAAGAGTGGAGAGTCACTGAGATTTAAAAAAGAAAAGACAGGAGAAAAAGTGCTGGTGGTGGTGTGGGGGGGAGGCAGATAGAGGGGGAGAAAAAGGCCTGTTTCAGTTTTGCACACAATCATTTGAAGGGAGAAGCGGTGAGTAAGTGGAGCGAACAAAGACAAAGTGTTGAATAGTTACCATGACTGTGGGCTAGGAACGTCCAGGCTGCCACACTGCTTGAAAGGGAGGAGAGGGATCAGTCAAGGTTCCTCACAGACTGGGAGGAACAGGGAGGGAACGGCTGAAAGATGCACTGAGTGTGCTACTGTATATTCAAATGCATAACAACGTCTGCAGTACTGTAGATCAGTGGCTCCGCTGCTCCATGCTAACACTAAACACTGCATCAGAAGTTACCAGGACACTAGCGTCACCTATCTACAGTAAGTGTTAGTAACCACTGGTTTATGTTATATACCATGAAGATAAACTTTAAAAATAAATTACACACATAACGCAAGCATGACTGGATTTAACCCATGGCAGAAAATTAGCTGTCGGGCCCCTATTGACCTCTGCCCCAAGCACATTTATTTAGGAATGTGCACCATGTGTGCAGTAGAAACTAATATAATTAAGGTCTTAGACATACATTTTGACGCAGGGCCCCCTGTACAAATGAACAAAAACCAAGTGAAGCTGGAACTTGTAGGGCTCCTGGGAGTCTGGGGCCCCCAGTTTTCCCAGTTGGTTATCCAGGCTTGAGCACAGCTGATACGGCCACATTCTTTTTTTTTGGGGTGCATGGTTCAGTGAGCAGTAGTCACTCTTCTTAAATGAAGTGATTTTTACTTTTAAATAAAGCAGTGGCACCCAAAGAAAGATTCCCAAACACAGCACAGAGTTAGTGCTGGCAGGTGCCGACAGATCACACAAAGAGAACTTGAATGAGAACTGGAATGGTAAGAAGTCAAGTCAAGTCAAGTTTATTTATATAGCACATTTCAAACAACCGGAGTTGACCAAAGCACTGTACAGAGTGCATGGCACAACAATAGCAAGTAAAATGCTATCAAAATAGTAGTAAAAAACGCACATTATTCCGCTTATACCATGGTGTAGAGATAGAGATAACCCATTCATTTATATTTTCATGCTTTCTGTAACTGTAATTAAGCTTTTTATAACTCAATTTCCCTGGTAACACCTAAGGGTTTGAGTAATACCTGGGAGGATCATTACTTACTCCATTTTGTTTTCATTCAGTTTAGTCATTCACTTAGAACAGTCAGACAGTTTCACTGTAACTATTTAGTAAATGGAATTAATGGACACCCTGCAGCCAATCAGAATCGAACCTGGACCAACGTATAATGACCTGTAATGATTCAGCATAGCTTGTGCTCTAGTGTTACCATGGAGCCATTCACTGAATATATTACATTGATTGCAGATTGAAAAGATGCCTAAACGTGCAGTACAGTTGATGACTCTGGTCCATCTTTCTGCTCCATAGAGAGCCCAGGCTGGGTTACTCAGCTCGTTCAGGCTGACTGTTAGACGAATGAAGCCCGGGGACTTCCTGGGGGGTGTTCTGGGAGTAATTTTCCCACACACGAGGGGAATGCTTAACTGGAAGAGAGAAACTTGCATACACTCATACTGGATGCAGTGTACCCCTCTTTTAAGGTCAGAAGAAGAGGTCTGCACAGGATCGACTGCTTTTCATTTCTGTCTGCCTCTAAAGATGTGCCAACCCAATTCAACACTGCTTTCTATTGAAAATCAGGCTGCAGTTTTTTAAATCAGAATAAACGTGAATTCAGTTATTCAGCTGTTTAACCAAAACACCTTCAGCTGACAGGAAATGAAAACAAATCCCTTTAAAAGAGAACTGCTTCGAATTGATTCAGTTGGCACTAAAAGTGGATAAAAAGATTATAAATCCTGTCTGTTCCTCCGATGCTTTGCATAGCAGCAGACTTCGAATCAGATGGTGAAACGTCAGACTTCAGAGTGGCAGTGATTGTGTTACCGTTTACAGAATGAGACCATCGCTACAAACTACCTAAAACAGTTTGTAGATCACATTTGGATGCACACAGTTTACTGACAGACTGTGCATTATACGAAACATTTGTTTAAGCCATTAGCCTCTTTTATTTTCATGTCTGAAATTTCATACCGCATCCATCCTGTGCTGATCACGCTGACCGCCCACTCCATATTATAGCAAATATATCCTGCGCACGCAACATGGTTCCCATGAGATCCCAGTCCCGTTCAGTCCCCTGGTTAGAAGATTTAACTGCACAGAAAGTCAAAACTAATATCTGATCCGTCTACCAAAGTCAATGTATAGACTTGATCTGCTTCTGTCGGTTTTTTCTAGAAAGAATGGGGTTGGTGTTCGGGGTGGTTTCATTGGCAGTGTCTCCTTGTATAAACTGCTGTCAGATGTTGCATGTAACTTAGTCATGTCTAATAGTGCCACAGCATTGCTTTAGCTCTTATCTGCAAGCCTGTTGTATCTGTATGACAGAGAGAAACAACGTGTTTTTGCTGCAGCCCTTTATGTGTTGCTGCTTAATTACAGGGTGCGATCGTATCAATTCATCATCTTGTCAGGACAGCAGAGCAACATCTGGGTTGCAGAGCCTGGCCGTGGACGGTCGGTTTCAAAGAACTATAGTTGCTGGGAAGAAGCCCCAGAGCTGTCAAGCCTTTGGCTCCAGCCAAGTAGCTTCGCATGCTAACCCCGCTGCGATGTTTTGCTTGTTCAAATGAGTTACAGGCAAATGAGCTGTAGCATCAACATGTTAGGCATTCTTGCTCATGACAGATAATTACGCTGTAGGGTTTGGTGAGAAGATTCCTGGCTTCGGCAGCCATTGTGTACATGGGAGTTGCCAAAAATATAAAATAACGGCAGTGGAAAAATAGAGGTTTTTGTCTTTTTTTCATTGTATAGGCGTTTGGCAAGTTCGGCACTGTGAAATATCCTTAGAACACGTTTACTAAAGTTTTTATCAGATCAGCCAAGACGTTTCCTCATGAACAGAACAGTGTCTGGCTGCAGCTGGTTTGACACAAGTAGAGTATGATCATCTTTTCCAAACCACACACCTGAGACAATTAGAACCTTTGTTCTCTTATAGTTCACTTTCTGTAGGGGTTGGGCAAAAGGATCTGTTGTCAGAAATGGAATGTAATATTCATAGGTATGTTTTCATTTGTGTATAATAACCTGAAAATAAGAATCATTGTGTTTTTGTTAGCATGAGATGTTTATATCTGCAGAGGGAGCGAGTCCTCTTCTATGGAGGCTTTCATATTGAACTACCATGTTTCTACAGTAGCCCAGAACGGACAAACCAAACACTGGCTCTAGATTGGACATTCAGCATTTTTCGCGACTTCGTGCCCACTCTAGTTTCTTCTACAAGCTTGAAGGCTAAGCTGTATTCAAATCTTTCTAGAACTTTGTCGCTAGATGCAACTAAATCCCACACACTGGCCCTTTAAGAGTTAGTGTAGTAAATTTACATCCAATCCTTTGTTGAGTCAAAAAATATAACTAAAATTCAAAGATTAATATAGGGCTGTACTTTTTGTTGGCTGAGAAGGCAGAAACACTACAGTTCTGGGTTTTAACGTTTTTTGTGGAGGATGTGACATGCAGATTATCTGACACATTACAGCTGAGCAGAGATTACAACTGCACCTGCTTTTCACAAGCTACTTGCTCTGACTACTGGAGGTCCTGATTCAGAATGACTAAGCCTTATATAATTATTATGATATGAAAGTTTAACCGGGAGATTCCAACGACTAAAATTGATGTGACGCAGCAGGAGTGTTTGAGTAAAGAGGACTCTCTTGCTCTTGTTGAAGTAAAAAAACACACAATCCACACATGATATTAGGAAGATATTACAGAGTGATGATTCCTTTACCTAACAAATCATCTTTGGCTAATTCAGACACCTGGTTAATGCGAGCATGTTAACCAGACAGCAGGCAAGTAGAGGACTAAAGAAAGCAGAAAAGTTTCACATTTAAGAAGCTGAAATCAGAGAATTTAGACATTTTTTCTTAAAGTGATGGATGATGGTGGATCATTGAAACTCTAGGAAAAATATCAAATCATTCCAAATCAGTCAACGGAAGTCATGAGTCACTGCTGTTAAAGGCAAAGCCAAGTTGCAAGTCTAATGTCATCAGATTCGTGACTTGAGGCCACAACTCTGACCTTACCCATTTGTTTTTTCTGAATATAAAACATCTCTCCTTCTTCCTTTCAGGTTTTCTCGGTCGGACGAGTTGTCTCGACACCGGCGCTCCCACTCGGGTGTCAAGCCCTACCAGTGTCCAGTGTGTGAGAAGAAGTTTGCCCGCAGTGACCACCTGTCAAAACACATCAAAGTCCACCGCTTTCCACGAAGCAGCCGGACAGTTCGCTCAGCAAACTGACTTCCTGCTCGGATCACTGGGAACACTGGGAACGCTGAGATCACTCTCATACAGCCATAGGCCATGGGAGCAAAGTGTGAGCGCGAACGTATGTGTGTGCGCAAGATTTTTGCGCCTTCATCAAATCGGTTTGAAGATGTGTGGGAGCACGCCTTGCTTATTGTTTCAGCAGTCTGTGATTGTTCTAATTTATTGTACAAGAGTAAACCACAGTTACCATCCTGTAATCAGCTAAAGGTTGTTGTTGCTGTTGGTGCTTTGGTATGTTGTACTCCTTATGTTTGTTCTGTCCTTATCGCCTGCCTCAGCAGAAGATAAGATAAGCTTATTTTCATTCAGTCTGGATTATGTGATAGCTTTGGTAATAGCCTTGCGTATCCATACCTGGATAAAAACAACTGCCTTTTATCTTCCTGAAAGCTGCCAATGTCTTGGACATTCCTCATGTTATGCAATGTTTAGGAAGTCTGGAGTCCGTTCGGATCCTCATAAGCTACTACTGGAGTAGTAGTTACTCTTCCCGGGGTCTGCAGAGGTTTCTGCTGTGAGGTTTCTCTGATAGCTTTGTCCTAGTTTTTGCTGCCTTGCACCTCAGTTCATTGACAGTACGGTTGGAGAATACCTTTTATTATTCAACTTTGCGTTGATGAACAGGGTGAGACCTGCTCTAATATGGGGACATGAACTACTGATTGCATAACAAAGTAAGGGAAATCTCACCATAAGCTACCGGGACAAACCTGCTGAGACACAAGGAGGAGAACGACAGAGCAACACACGAAATGCAAACGTGAATCACATCTAAAAGGTTAAACGCACAGTGATTGTTATATTCGCCTTCTGATCAGTGTTATATGATCTTTGTTCATTGTTGTATTAAGCTAAGTCATGTGTACCTAGTTGTTGGTCTTCTATTTGTCTCGCTTTTCTGGCCTTACTATACCACAAAATCCTTACTGGAGAGCCATATGGTTTGGAGAATCGGGCTCTTTGGTGATCCACATTTTAATGGGGTGTTAAATGACTGTTCATAATATGGCCCATGTCAGTCTGAATGTCTCAGTCTGCTATCATTATTTGAACTATTATTTTGCCAACGACTTGACACAAAATCTGCCTCAACTCTGCTTTATCTGTTACTGGAGACACCCTTGACAGCCTTTGACCTCAGCCGGCAGTTACGTTACGTTGAGGTGACATCAGTGGACACACCATGGTGCTGAACTACCAGGAAGATGAGCTTCTGGGAAATGGAGTCACAGCATCCCTTTTGAGGCCACGACACACTTTCTAATACCCTAATTGTTTGCTAGCGTGCCCCGCTGTGAATATGTAGGGGTGTGACAGTGCCGTCCATGTGTAATTCATGTATGTAAAGCGACAACGAGCAGGGGTACACAACATTGTACATCATTCCTTTCATTCAATTTTTGAATTTATAATGCCTGTGTGAACACAGGTGTTTTATCGCATCCTATGAATGTATGTAAATACGCAGGAGTGGACGTCGCTGCATCCAGGAGGCACAGAGACTATTCTGATACCATATCTTAAAACAAATCAGTGCTTGTGACGATTTCTAGTGGAAACCCTGAATGTGTACATAACTTAACGTTTCAGTACATATGAATATATTATATATATTTTTTCTTTGTTCTATCCAAGATGCATTTACAAATAAAACTGAACAGAAACACACATGTCTGCGTTGTCTTTAGTAAGTTGTACTTGCTGTATTTAGAACTTTCAGGCCAGTAACAAGAGGAGGTTCTCAAGTACATGAGGGATCATCTAGCTACACCTGTTTCATCATCCTCGTTTATTAGCCTCTAAGTGCTCCAGAGAAGAAAAAAAGGTATACTTTTGTCTGTAGCCGTCAGGATTTCCGAATTACTGTATGATGTACTGTAAGTGCCTCCCCCTCACAGCAGCTATTTTGTTATGAAATAGTAGGGTAAAGGTGTTATCAATTATTCTAATTAAGGTTCTGTTCTATTCAGGTCAAACTCAGTCAGGGTGCTGCTATTGTGTATATTGGCTCACTGGAAAGGCAACACTCACCCATACACTGATGGCATTGGCTGCCATGCAAGGTGCCAACTGCTTACCAGAACAGAAACTTATCATTCACACACACTCAATTTGGGGTTCAGTATCTTGCTCAAGGAGATTTCGACATAAAGCGAGAGGAGCCGGGGGTCGAACTACCAACCTTCTGATAAGTGGACGACCCACTCTACCCTGAGCCACAGCCGCCCTGTATTGTTATCATTAAACACATTTCAACCTGTCGCCTGTGATACCCCACTTCCTGCTACATATTGTCACGTGCAGAACGTCCACATGCCCACTATCCAATCCAATCCAACTTTATTTGTTAAGCACTTTAAAAACAACCAAAGTTGACCAAAGTGTGAAAAACACTAGTGTAAAATAAACTAACTAGGGACGGGAATTGAGAACCAATTCCTGTTGAGAACCAGTTCCAAATTGTCCAATGCATTGGAATCTTATGCATCTGATCAATTTCTTTATCGGCAAAACAATGACGTCAAACTCATGTTTCTACAGAGTTGGAAAGTTGCAACAAAAAGGAGTCACAGCAGAAGAGAAGAAACAAAAACGTGGCCTCATTTCATGAGCATGTTTCTACATTTAGAAGAAAAATGCTGCTGCCCTACTGGAAGCTAACAGCTTACTTGAAATCGCCCATTATGGTTTTAGAGCCGGGGGGGGGTTGTAGGAGTGCTAAAGTGGTATGAATGGCCCAATTTGGAAAATGTTTCCCCCCTGTTGATAATTCCTAATGGCTGGCCAGCTCCTGAGTTTCACTAAATCGGGTTTTCACACAGTGAGGCTGTGACACGGCTCACACAGGCAATTAAACTAGACCTCAAAACGCTTAGCGTAGGTTCGCTGCAATTTGCACCAGACATCAGAGTAATAACTCAAATCTGAACACATGGAAAGGAGACATATTTTTACATTCAGTGTGACTTAAACTTTCAGAGAATATATCATTATCTCTGATGTCCAATGCAAATAAATCTGCTTAGAAATCATAGAAAAAGAACGCTTCAGAATTTAGTCAGACTTTGATGCTCTGATCTAAATGGTGGTCTGTATGCTCTACTCGAAATCGTTTAAATATTGTATTTATTATTTCATGTATTTCTTATTTTTCTTTGTCTGAAAGTGGTCAAATTAAAGGGCACTTAAGTATAAAATGTATTTAATATAAAATGATATCCACCTTTTAAAAAAAAATGTATGTAACCTTAAATAATAAAAATATCAGGTATTCCGAGGTAAAGATCCCAAGAATGTGACCTTTGTGTCCTCCCCTGGAGCTACAGACCTGCATGTCACACAGCAGTCTAACTTATGTAAAGGTATTTGCTTTGCTTGTTGACATTGTACGTAATGTACTTGTCTTTTTTTGTTTTTATTTGTTTATCAAATGGGTCAGAGGCTCTGAATCTATGTAATGATCTGTAGCAGCAAAGAAAAAGGCCAGTTATGAAGCGACGTGAAATAGCTTGCTAATAAGATAGCATATATCAACAAAAAATAAATAAAATCATCAATGAATCATTTCAGAGCATGGAATCAACATAAGAATATATTTTAATTTCTTTAAAAGGGAAAGTTGTGAATTAGTGGGAGTCTGCTCTTCGTCCATTTGACACTTTTATCCAAAGACCAATCAGCAGAGAAATTTCATTCAAGTAACCTTTCCCATGTAGTTGACTGGGCATGTAGCTAAGCTTCTCCTAGGAGATGAATGTGACTGTGGTGTGTTTTTGATCATGTTACTACAGAGGTTTTCAAAGTGGGATAACATAACAGCCTAAATGTGTGTGATTTGGTTAGAGATAGTTCAGAGATATTGTAGTTTTGGGGACTCTGAGGCCTACACTGTCTTGATTCCACACATGGGGACTCTGAGGCCTACACTGTCTTGATTCCACACATACTGTATAACCACAGCTGGTTTGTAACCACCAAGCCCCAGGTGAGCCAGAATAATCACAGCTAGCAGAATAGCATCCCTTTAGATCCAGATCAGTGTGCGTGATCCAGCAGTGTTTAATCCCTGCTGACACACACAGGAGGACCAGACTGTGTCACTGCATATAAAGTTGCAAATGCAAGAAGTTGCTGACTCGCCTTCCATGAGGAGTCTGTTCAAGTGTTGCAACTGATGAAGGTGATGATGGGTTCAGAGATCTGGGCTGGAGATTTGATGTACCGTACGTCGGGGGCAAGGATGTGTGTGTGCATGCATTACTTTGGGGTGGGAGGTTATTGGGAGCACAGAGAGCTGGGAGGTTGGGGGAAGGAACGGCTAATTCATCCCATATGATCCGTCCCACTGTGGAAGCATTTACCTTGACTCACAGACATAAACATACTGTACAGGAGGCCGCACCTAATTGGCTCATGAGCGACTTCACAAAACATGGGCACATAAGGAGTTGTTGTTAACAACATCTTTCCACATATACACACAGGAGGCACTGTTATTGTTGAAGTTTATTTTACTAAGAAAGGTGGATTTAGTTAGCTGAATATGCTTGTTTGCTTTGATTTCATGTACAGAGGGAGCTGCCACTATAGGCTTGCTGGCTGAGCAGCTACAAATGAGCAAATGCTACATGAAACAGGCCCATTCAAGTATGTGATAATGCAATAAAAGGTATCCCAGTGTAAGATCTTATTTAATAAGGTAGTGGAGATACATTCACTGTCTATGATATACCTATGTTCATAAGAAACAAATACATGTAAAATACAAATTTATAGTCAAATTTACAAGAAAAGGCTCAGTAATTTCCTAAACCAGTCACTGCAGTTTTTATGAACCATTACTCAAAAGGAGGAAATAGTGCATTTCTGCGGACTATTTTCAGTGGTGGATTAATCCACATTTGGTGCTCTAGTGAGTATTCGTGGCTGCAGGACGGTGTTCAGGTGGATTGAGTCAAAATAAACTACATTATAGCACTCAATCAATCAAAGAGTTTTTTTTTCCTGCATCAGGCTTTTACTTTTACTTCCCCAAGAGGTCTTTACCAAGCGGCAACCTCCATGGCTGGTCAATGAAACCAACATCAAAGTAACAAAAACTGCAGTTCCTCAAACTGCCACTTGAGGCTGGCTCCAGCAGTGAGTCAGTCTCCATAAGGCCCCATATTAATTAACCAGGCTTCATTCAGCCCACCTCAGCTCCACCCACACTTTACATCTTTGCCTATTGTGTGTGTTCAGGGTGCAACAGTGTGGCTCATTGATGTGTTTTTAACGACAATGGTGCTCTATGGCACAGAGGAAGAGGATATAGCAGGATTTGGGTACACACACAATAGTGGATACATTCATTTTGGGCTTGGGTCTTTTCATGAGATGTGTTTAAAACAAGAAAAATACAATAACCAGACTCTGTGGAACATTATTTGTTTCAACAATTTCAAGTGATGCAGCAGCAGATAAATTGTATGTTCCCTTATTAGTAACTAAATAGGCTAGAGTAAGTACCACATTGTGTAAAATAGAAAAATATCATGAATGCGTTAAATGTCCAGTGTGTAACAAGTAGGAGGATCTATTGTCAGAAATAGAATGTAATATTAATACGATTTTATTTATTTTTGTTACCTCCCATTTTTATCTACAGAGGGAGCGGATCTTACACTGGGCAGTTTTCCCTTAACATGGGTTTTGTGGCCACCATAGTTTCTCCTACACTCTTCACATTCCCAGATACAGACTGGAGTGGTGTGCAGTTAGTTGCAATCTGAAATAGATGCCACTAAATCCTACACACTGGTCCTTTGAACATGAATAAATTGTTTAGCCTTTCATTGGTTGAATTTTTTGCACTCAGACAAACGATGGTGTCGCTAAAGAGGTTCTAGGCCAACTTAAGACAATGAGGCTAAAAATATTAGACCCAGTTCGTATGGTAATGATTATTGGAGGTGAGCTAACCATTATTTTCAGCTTCTTGCATATGAAACAATGCCATTTGATGAAGATACAGACAGCTGAAATACAGCAAGTTGGCCAATGAATGATAACATCTAGCATCATGCGCAAGCTCACATATTTTATACCTTGCCTTGAGACTTCAAAGACACATAAATGGAGCGAAGCCTGCGAGCTAGTTCAGGCAGGTCAACTTGAGCTGCGCTGATTACACACATAACATCCCTTATTCCATAATCACAAACCAAATGTACCCTTTCAATCTGACGGTCTATTTAAACTGCACAATTTCCCAGCTCTCCCTCTGCTCTGTCAATGCCGCTGTTGCCCTGCATCCATATTGCTACCTGCTGCGCTGTAAGCCCCACCACCACCCCAGCATCCACCTGTAGGCTCCGACTGGGGGTTGAGGTATTTGCTCATCACTCCCCAATATCTCTCTGTAAACATATCTGCGGGGAGTGATGAGGTCGGAGCCGAGACGCCAAAATCTCAATATGCTATACTGCTGTAACAAACATTTCAACGTGAGTTGGTTGACTGAAATGGTAAAATCAAACATATGACAGTACATTGAAACACTACAATGGTGTTATCAAGTCACCAACACATCTGACATTACTGGGGATAGCTCAAAGCTAAGGCTAACAGCTAAAAACACTTTGTGTTGCATGTGTTTTCAGGAGCATATCAAATCAGATTTTTTTCAGCTTCTTTTATATTCTGCACACTATAATTCTTCTTCTGTTTAGCCCAAGGCTATAATTTACAATCAATCATGCCATACACAGGAGACTGCACATTGTATGTACACATCTTCTTATCAGTATCTTAGTATCTTATCAGTGTTCCCCTGCTGGCTTTATAGTGTTCAGACAGACTCAAGGTTACGTGCTGATGGCTCGACAGGAGGTGCTTTATGTCTGAATTGAGTTCAGTGAGTTATTAGGACTGAGCAGATTGTCTGGGCTGATTAATTGGCTTTGGGGGATTGCAGAGAGCCGTGGTTGTCAAGGGCTGTGCAGAATCTCTGTGATCCATCATTTATACTGTAGATATGATGATGATAGAAACAGCATGAGGTGATGACTGTGTGTTCTGCACTGTGTCCAAGGGAAATGTGTTTATCTTGGTCATGTTTGTGTGACTGAATACGTGTGTGCCCACATGTTCTACTTGCATGTGTATTATTGATGTGTTTAGTTACCTCATCCTGCACTGACACACCAGTCTTCCACGGGGAGCCACATATCCTGTTAGAAGGGAAACAGAGAGACAATGTGCTGCTCATACTCCACCCTCCTCATTTGGTTTGAACACATCACCTCATGCACATCTGCATAATGCATCCACAGTTTAGGAAAGTTACAGCTCCTTTACTGACCCACAGTAAGTGACACACAGCGTGCAGTGACAGTTAATGACTAAGTGCTGTTATTGGTTATTGGAGTCTCACATAGCCAGCACTGGCTGCATTATCATTCTGCTATAGAGGAAAGAAAAAATCCTCTGGTTTGTTTGTATTTCTTTGAACTAATCACAGTCGCCTTGGATGGTGCTAGAAATGGGCAAAGATGTGGAGTGTGGGAGGAGTTGAGGTGGGCTGAATAAAACCTGGCTAATTAATTATGCATAACTTTAAGCCATAATATAATTTAAATTTGTGAGTTGTATAAAAATGTACCCCCTGTACAGTTTTCACAAACAGGATAATGCGTTATAGAGACCAAGTACCAGGCTGTAAACATGTATACTTCTGCTGTAAATTTTGATATCTGGCCTTATGGCGATTGACTTACTGTTGGAGCCAGCCTCAAGTGGCCGTTTGAGGAACTGCAGTATTTGTTACTTCATGTTGGTTTCATTGACCAGCCACGGAGGTTCCTGCTTGGTGAACACCTCTTGGGGAAGTTAAAGTAAAAGCCTGATGTCTTTTAAAAAGCTCTTTGTTTGATGTGAGTGCTATAATCTAGGATACCAAGGCAAGTTAAAGAACTTCACTTTTGAATGAAGCTTGTTTGTTCCTACATGCATGCATGGTTGTACTCTGCTCCATCTCAAGACATAACTTTATGCAGTATGTTGGCTCCACTGGAAGTCCAATCTCACTGTCTGAAAAATGATCTTATATGTGAATAATGTTCTCGTCTGCACCTTGTGTCTGCATTATATCTTTTGTTGTGTTTCCGTGAAGATTTGGCAGCTCCACCAGGCAGTCATCAGGATATCCTTGTTGGAGAGCCAAGGGCTGAGCATCTGTGGGCCATTACGCATATGGCCACGTGGTTGTATGTGTGTGTGTGAGAGTGTGTGTTATTGTAAGACTTCCTCCTAACTACCGGTAAGACAAGTCCGAAACAAAGCTACCAGTATTCTCCATAACTCGCTCTTACTACACCTCTTTATAAATGCTCTTTGTGTTACATTGTAAAAATATGTAAGGGGAAATCATGCATAATAAGTATGTGTGAGGAAGTTTCCACAGCAGCGTAACTAACCTGCTGTGAACATCTTGCTCAAATCATCAATCAAACAATTCATTACAGTATGAGTTAAACATTTAAACATGCACAAACCATTACTGCATTTTGATTTATTATCATTACAGCGAACAAATGAGGTTGGAACTAAACAGCCTTTTTTATCATGTAGCACCATAAAATTGTGCCGGATAGTTTTACAGCAAAAAACAACAACAGCTCAACTTTAAAGCAAGTCTTGCACAGGTCCAGTTTTGCAAACCCACATATGCAGAGTACAGTAATCGACCCTTTACCCACAATTATCTACAAATCAAATCAGGACTCAACTTAACATTAATAAAAGTCCTGCGACCCGCCCCCTGACCCGTGCTACATGCACAGTCATTTTCTTACTTGTGCAAAGTTTCAAACAATCTGATGTCCCAGCATACAAACCGTACAGAGCTAACTGGTCAACCCTTGTCTTGTTCTCTTATTTTGGCATTTTGAGAGTTGTGTTATTGGAAAAGTTTCTGTCGACTGGCGCAGCAGCTGTGCTCCTGCTGCAGATGTATGTTTCCTCAGAAAGGATGTGCGAGGTGGCTGCTTTCACAATCAAAGAAAATCCTGGCAGCTGATTAGGTCTTTGATAATATTTAACTGATTGAGATGTTAAAAATAGCCTGTGCCGTCATTTTCATTTCTGATTTCTTAAGAAAAAACAACACATTATTATTCTCACTGGCTGCCCGCGTGCCTTCAGTTTATTTTTACCCCGTGAATTTATATATGTATCTTTTTTACTTGTTACACAATGTTCCACTGTGTAGTTGTCTGGGGTACTTCTATAGTATTACCTACAGTATAGATGGAGGTCAGCGCGTCCACAGTTTGGAAAAGCAGACAGGAGGATCAGGATCATGGTTGAAAGAAAGATCCAACTAGACCCAATTTCTGTACATTTAAGGCCTATTAATGTGCAGAATTTATGAATACAGTAAAGGTGTGGTTTCAAATCTTTCAAACATTCTGAAGACGAAGATCCAACAATGAACATTTGTTACGGTTTTGGAAGACCATGTCCAATCTAGGCATCCTAGGAAGGTCTAATCAGAAAACACTTACGCGGGTCATTTAGGCATTAGAAACAACATGTTTTGTCATATAGTTTGGAGATGCAAACAATTGCACTCAAGCAGGAAACAAAGATGCAATCATTCAATTCCTGCTTAAGTAACAGCCTTTCTAACCACAAGGGATCTGGCTAAATCCAGGAATTATAACCTCTAAACCACACTGGATGGCTGACCTACACAATGAGACATTCAGTTAAATCAGCTACAAAATATCTGAGCGTTAACAACAGTTTCACAATTTTTTTTTAATAACTGTGCCACAGATTTGGCCACCAATGTACTCTTAGGCGGTTCTTGAAGTCTGACGCTGTGCTTTTCCATTTGGTTTATAACCACAAAGATTGTTTTCATTCCTAAAAGTTCTCTATGTGTTAACTACTTTGTTAGTTCTTCTTAGTTTATGTCTTTTAACCTCACTTTAACTTTCTTTTCTTTCTTAACTTTTCTTTTTCTCTTTTCCCACACTACTCCTACGCAGATATGCAACCTCTACTCTTTAGCAATTGTCTGGATCCACGGAGACGTCTGCAGTGTCTATTTTCACTCTTATTCTCTGTCTCGCTGTGTTCAGAGGCTGCCAGTGAAGGCCATATTCTCTCCTCCTGAAACCACACAGGAAGAGGAGATTTCAACAGTAAACCGCTGTAAATAGGACCTTGCTCAGACTAGCTGGGACCAGAAGTCAGCTGAGGTTTTTTCATCACATTGTGCACCGATGAGCTGATGCCAAGAGGTTTTTTATGTCTGGTACACATACCTGATCGGCTTAAACCATATAAATTCAGTGTTGAGTTATGTACTTTTTCCACCAATAGACATTCGTATTGAATCAATATAGGAGGATTTAGTAAATATAAGCAAAGGGATACAAATATACCTCATTTACGATGCTGGCAAAAAACTTTACACCTCATTTTTCTTTTCTTTATGTGTCCAAATAATAATAACCTGTGGTTGAAAACTCACTGAAACCAGTGTTTTTCATGACATGCAGTTATATATTTTATAGTACTTTTATGAGCAAGCTACAAAAAAAACACACCAATACAAAAAATGAATGCATGTTTTCCTTACTGAGAGACCAAATATATATTTCTAGAGTCATAATTAGAGCTGTGTATTGGCAAATCGGCAACCTGGCAATACAATACATATCATGATACAGGTTACGGTTCTATTTATTGCAATATTATAAGTAAGTAGATATATTGTGATTTTTCTCTCTTTTTTTAAACAAAATTCTAGGAAAACTGTCATAATATAAAGAACAAACCACCATATGCATAAAATCTGAGTTAAGAAAAGTTTCCCTTTTTTATGCAACCAGAACAATGGGATTTGCATTTGTATTTTTCGCAGACACATCACAGCCCTCAGTTTACAACTCTGCTATCTAACAGTTGGGGGTTCAAAAAGTGTGTTAGTAGTGTTTTTAAGAATCAACACAATTTCATATTATTACGTATAATTTATTTTTTTCTTACACCACTATTTGTATCCGAACTGGCTGAGTAGATTGCAATAATTAAGATTGTGAAATCGTGAAATATGATCAAATGGACATCACAGAAGGAATGACAGATTGTCTTTTGTTGGTTCAATAACCAAAATAAACTAGGCTTCTGTTTTATAACACACATTAAAATGAATGACAGTGACCAGAAATGATGATCAAATGAACAACATGTTGACAATAGGCAACCATTACAGGTGGGTGTGAAATAAAAGGGAAAAACCAACATAAAGTATATTTCCAACGCAAGCTTCCGGAACAGCTTCAGTGCTTCTTGGAATCGATTCTCAGAGCCGGAAGATGAACATCACCATTCAAAAAAATATTCCCTCATTTAATGTTTTGTTGATGATGGTATGGAGAGCGCTAACTCCAGCAGATGGAGTTTGCTCAGTTGTCATGGAGATTACATACCTCACTCACACTAATGCAAGAGTCTGGGACACAGAAGATTTCTGCTGACACAGCAAATGAATATCAGCTTCACAGAGACCAGTGTGAGAAGGAAATGTGTACCATCTGTATGTAGACTAAATTCTCCAATGGTTTGAATGTTTTTTTTAAAAGACGATCATATAGTTTTAACTTGTAGAAAGTTTACAAACACAAGGTGAAAAATGTTATTTCTCCATGTGTCTACACAAAAAATGAGTTTGTCAATGTGTAAATCCCTATTTGTTAGTAGTTATTGGCATTATTTAAAGGTCCAGTGCGTAACATGTAGGATCCATTGGCAGATATAGAATATACTATTCATATGTATGTTTTCATTAGTGTATAATCACCCGAAAATGAGAATTGTTGTGTTTTTTTTACCTTAGAATGAGCTGTTTTTATCTACAGAGGCAAAGTCTGCGATGTAGATCCGCTATGTTTCTACAGTAGCACAGAACGGGCAGGCCAAACACTGGCTGTAGATAGGGCCTTTCGAGTTTTGCGGCCACTGTAGTTCCTCCTATGTGCTTGGAATGGGATGGTGATGTGAGGGGGTTGTAATCTGCAACTACACCACTAGAGACCACAAAATCCTACACATTGGTCCTTTAACGGGGAACTCCACTAACATCAAATCTGTTTCCAGGTGTTGGGAAGTACTTCTGCATATGTAGTTGTATAAAGCCTTTTGTGTCTCCAGAGGGAGCCGTGTGAAGTCTGATAAATGTCCTCAAGTGATCAGTCAGCGTCGACTGGGGCTGAATACTACAAGTTTGAAAATGAGAAAAATCTGAGGATGGGGAGTCTGTTATTTGTGTTGTTGGCAGCCAGTTTTCAACATGTTTGAGTTGAGGCTACATTAGCAACTACTAGCATAACACACCGGAATCTCCGACCAAACTGTCAGCAGTTGAGTTGTATTGTGGGTAACATAGGTGCCAGGTCTTGACAAGGCAGAAGAATGTGTGTGTCATTTTAAATGTGTTCAATTAAAAAAATACATTTTCATCATCATCCAGTCCAACCATGTTATACAAGTGTAACTTTAATGCTGGTGGTGTTGGCATTGAGTTACAAATCTGGACTGCACACTTCGTGTGTATCACAAAACAATCCAGTGCATTCCTTTTTTATTCAATTCAATTCAATTTTATTTGTATAGCGCCAATTCATAACAGAAGTTATCTCAGGACACTTTTCAAATAGAGCAGGTCTAGACCGAACTCTTTAAAACAATTGTTTCGTACTTTTGATAAATCTATAGGAAATATTTCTACCACCAACTCCACTATGTGGGCCTAACATATTGTGATTGTGATTATTTATGGGCATCTAAGGTGAGCCAGGCTAATCGCACTGACTTTTTGTAATTAAGCATCAAATAGAGGAGCTCAGAGGGTCGGGACAATGGACAATGACACTGAATTTTAGCATGCTCTGAAATTTTGACATGCAGTGTCAGCTGTCTCTGCAGACAAGGGTGAAAGTGTGTGTGTGTGTGTGTGTGTGTGTGTGTGTGTGTGTGTGTGTGTGTGTGTGTGTGTGTGTGTGTGTGTGTGTGTGTGTGTGTGTGTGTTTGCATGAGTCAGAGACTTTTGATATCCCTGCTGGCTGGATTGCACTGACCTCCATTCAACCCCTTTCAGCACCACTGTAAAGTACAACTTTAAGCCTGGTCAGTTTGTATGTAAAGAACACCTAATTTTTCACCATCACTTTTTATATTCAGGTCCCTGCATGCTTTGAACCATGCATATACTGATATTCATGATGTGTTATATACAGTAGCAAATGTGAAAAAAATTTTGGGATCCTTATATCTTTCACTTCCTAGGTGTCATACAGCATATCTCAACAGAGAGCCATGTAACACATACTCAGCATTGAATAGTATCACCAAATCATATACCACTGTCCAGAGACAAATGTGAATTTTAGATCATAAATTTGAAAACCTGCTCTTTTGTTACTCATAAATCAATAAGATCATATAACTCACAACATAAACTGGTTTCTTAATGAATCTGTCACTCTACAAAAGCAGCATTGGCACTATTACAGGAAGATGATGGTGCCAAACCGAGGACAAAATGAGTCTAATGTCCAAATAAGGTTTGGCAGGGCTATGTCCGGGCACCTGATGGTACAAGGGTAAGCTTGGACATCACTAAAAACCAAGGGTGAGTCCTAATTCATATGTTAATATGGATATCATGTATTTATTTGGCCATTAATTTATTGGTTAAATATTCCATTCAGTCTCAGATTTAGGCTGTGACATATTGGATACAGTCATTATTTTGCAGAGTCAAGTTATGTGTGGGTGTGGGTGTCAAGTGCACACATACAGTACATAACTCTTGGCTGTCCAGCAACAAAGACCAAACCAAACCTACGCCCTTGTATTTTTGTTTTTTTATGAGCAGCTTGTAGCTTACTACTTTAACAAAGGTGTGGTGTGGCAACCAAAATTTTTAAGAGTGCGACTAATAATTTTTCTAGGTCGCACTGGTGCACCTGATGCTGCCCAGGTGAAAACATAAATTTATTTCGCAAGCGCATCATCTCTCTGTGTTCTCCTGTGACCGAACTCACACACTCATGGTAGGATCATATTGTGTTCTAAACCGCGCTAAGTTGTGTGTGTTTAAAAATTGCTGAGCCCCGGTCCTTCGGTGACAGCATCAGACTCGGAACCAGAGGAGGAGACAACTGAGTCTGGGATAGAGCCCGGCTCCGAGACCCAAATTAAAATGGTCAAAATAAATTCCTTCAGACAGGACTGGCTGAAACAATTTCCCTGGCTGAGGTACAACAAAGGACGTAACGCAATGCACTGCGTGTACTGTCAGGAGTGCGGTCAGAATATGGCCGGAAATAGTGCGTTCGTGAGCGTTTGTATCGAACTTTTATTTGGAAATGTTTTGTTTTGCTTAGTGTTTTAGTTTGAAATTTAGTTTCAATTTCAGCTCAGTGAAGCACTTTAAACACTTTATTTTTCTTTTTATATATAATTGTGCTTCAAATAAAGACAAGCATTCCTCTACACCTTATTCTCGTTTAAAAATCATTCACATTATATGAAAGTTATGGAGAGCGATAAAAAGGTGACCTTATGGCGTTAAAGGCGACGCAATGAAAAATTTGGGTGCACCTACATTTTGTGCTGGTGCACCTAAAAAAAAAAGTTAGGCACACCAGTGCAACCAATGCAAAAAGTTAGTCTGGAGCCCTGGGTAGTGTCTGTGGGTGGGAAGCCGGTGAGGGATCACGTCACTGCCGAAAAGTTGCAAAATCTTACAGTCAACCAATCAAAGTGCAAGAAAACTGAAGGAATGTGCTGTCTGCTCTGTGAGTTTGTGATATGAATGTAATGCAATAACAGATCAAATCTGGGTTTTAGTGTACACTTCTGATTTTGTACATGTCGTCAACCCACAGAGTTTTATTTAACTGTCCTGAAATATCAGATTGTCCTTGTCATTGTGGAAAAAAATATGGAGATGGGGGGGGGTTGTGTGCTGTAATTTTAGTATAAGTAGCTCCCAAACAGTAACATATGTTTCTGATAGGAATGCCCCTGCTTTAAACGAACCACTCATCCACATAGGAACTCAGGGAACAGCACAAGAGTTTATGTCTTCAATTACATTTAAAAGAATACAACAAGGGCCCAAATGATGATAAAGATTTCCATATGAGGAATGTGCATTACTGGTGCAGCATGTTCTCTTAGGAGAATACAGTCTGAAATATTCTTTGGAAAAACTTTTCAGTCATCCCAAACAGCCAAAGGTTATGCAATAACACAATGAAACGGCAGTTTGACTGTATTTTTCCACAATGAGATAGTAAAGTTTGATAATGTAATGGTTCCTGATGATGACAATTGTAAATCAGAGAGACATCACACTTACAGTAAAAACAATTACACGGAAACCAGTCTAGAGAAGATTATTAATTCATTATTTAATTAAGGTTCCATTCCATTCAGGTCAAATAGAGTCAAGGTGCATCTACTGTGCATACTGATTCACTGGAAATGCTCCGCTACACTAAATAGAACAGAACCTTAATTAGTATCATTGGTAAGACCTGTGTTTACCCTGCTATTTCATGTCAAAATGGCTGCTGTAAAAATATTAAATGTAATTTCATCTGTCTTTCCATTGAATGTCAGCAATTGAGAGGTTCAGTGCTCCTTGGGATATAAAGACTGTTTCACAGGCTACATGTTTCTTCATAAACTATGTCAAATTGAATTATATTTTATATTTAGGGCAAATATTGGCAGCTTTGATCAAGGGACAAGGGACAGTTAGTTTAGCCTAGCTTATCTTAGTTGTTGGATTCCTGGCATCATTTAGCAGCTCTGCTCAGAAGAAGGAATATATTTCTCCCTAACTGAAGATTTAATACCTTGTATTGAGGATGGGCGACAGCAAACTTTGAACATTTTATATGATTTCTGTTACAATGTTAATGATACCAATACTGATAATTTCTTTAATGTGACTTTTCAAAATAATGGTCATTACACTTATTTTTATCCATTAATAATAATTTATTAGAAAAGTATAATATGAATATGTGGAGGTGGACATGGATAACGTTCATTTGAATGTACAAACATTATGGCTCAAACCTACATCATCAGGTGCATACAAGAAGAAACTCAGGCTGCGTTTCATTAGTAGTTCCTCTTCCCCTCGTTCACTTCCCCTCAGCCCTTGGTATGATGTAACAGCATACGTCGCACGGAGGCCACTTGGAGCGCGGAGGGAAAGTGGGCTGGGGATTTAAATGAAACGCACTTGCCCTTGGAGTCTACTCATTGGCAGCCATCGGCGTTATAGCGGCAATGAGGTAAACTGCAATGCATTGTGGGTGATATCCACCTCGGAGTGACCATCGTTGTTCACTCGCTCCCTCAGCCCTCCGAGGGTCCATCTCACCAAGTTCACTTCAGTTTTCCAGACAATTGGAACGACACTTATGATTGCGGCGAGGATTCCCCCGAGGGCAAGTGCCGAGGGCAAGTGAACGAGGGCATGTTGAACGACTAATGAAACGCAGCCTCAGAGAAAAGACAAACCACAACAGACATGAGACTGAAATAATATTAATAAAAAAATAAAGTAAAAGTAGATAAATACAAGGTATAGGGCTTTTTTTGCAAATCATATTCCTCTATACTAAAAAGGTTCATTGCATTTTTACTCTTTATGGCTTTATAAGAAATAAACTCATTACTAAACCTATACTTGGATATGTGCAGATAGCATTTCCTAAGAATATGAATGTTGTTAACCAGAAAGTAATCTTTGCTATTGTACATGACCATGAGTCATGAGACAATATGTCAAGTTGAAAAACCTTTGGGCAAAGTCAGTCATGTTCATCCACCCATAAAACTTAAGAATACATACACTGGAAAAATAAATGAATAGTTTCATTTCAAAACAGGTCAGTGGATGGATACACTCAAATAGATTTATTTTGCTTAGCATGTTAAGGGGAATTTTAAATATTTAGTTCGTAACTTCTGAATAGTTATCTTTAGATGGATTTGGAGGATGGGGTTTCTACAAGAAATAATTGGGTTTGAGATTTTATTAAACATATTTGCGATTGTTCTGTTTGGGGTTTTGCCTTCAGGAGGGAGAGAGGTGTGGAGATGGCATATGAGAGCAGGTGATTGTCACAGTCCTTCTGAGTTTTTTGCTGGGAATATTCTTTCGTTGAACTGTGGGTCTTAAAAGAGAGAGAAAGCTAGAGAATGAACGGTGGTACAGAGTACAATTCAATAAAAATTACTAGTGGTAGTTTGTGCTATTTGATGTGGATGTGTGTCTCTGCACGCTCAGTTCTCATGTCACATCATTTTCCACAGTCATGTGACCGGTCCAGCTGATTATGTCAGGGCTGATTCTTGGCTCAAATGTTATATAAAAGTACTGAAAATGTTTGGAAGTAATGCAGCCACCCACATTTTGTAATTACCTATATTATCTTAAAGGAATCCATACAAAATTAGTAGCTTGTGAGTTTAAAATCATCACTCCGCCCATCCCTATATTTTACTTGTTTGTCAGGTGTTAATTCTTCGACACTGCTGTGTGCATTTACCATAGAGTGACGCCGCAGTTTGTTCCATGAAGACATCAACAGCTAAAATACCTGACAGTCCTGCTTGCAGAGACATGAAAACACGCCTCTGTGAGCTTTTCACTCATATTTTTAAAAAAAACGGCAGTCAGTCTCACTGTTTGCGCGTAAATGTTTCAATGTAGTTTTCATATGTTATGCACCTTGTTTTCCACAGTTCTAGATGAAGCCCATTAGTCTACGGCCACACAATGCCTGCTTCCTTACAAATTGAGGCGCCTCTCGAGGGGTGGGGGACTCTAAATGAATGAAGGGCCCAAAGCAGAACATTATGTAAATACATCAAACTGCAGTATCTAACTCAAAGCACAGTGATTCTCAGATGAAATGATGGTGGGCAGTTAAAATGAAAAACAACAGACTTTTTCTCTACCAGAATATAATAGTGTTCAGGTTGATCACAGATCATGAAGAGAAAGATCTTTCTAATAAATAAATAAATGATTAAGTTTTTTATGGTTCTTAATCAGACCTACAGTATACAGTATCCAATCACCAAAGGGGACAGAGCGTGCAGTCAGGGGCCCAGGCTCTGGAACAGTTGGCCTGAGGTGGTAATGTTGGCTGAGTGTCAGTGATCTCCTTTAAGTCCCCTATTAAAATATACTTTTGGGATGCCCAGTAGTAGGCCTGGGTTTGATTCCCACCCACGCCACTTTGCTGCATGTTGCCCCCTTTCTCTCTCCCCACATTTATATTCTTCAACTGTGACAATAAGCCACTATAATGGCATAAAAAGCCTGAAAAGAATATATATTTTTCTTTTTATCTTTCCTTGAGTTTTAATTTTCTTTGAACTGGTTTTTATTTCCTTCAAAATATTTTTTCTCTTGCCTTTTCCTACCTTGGGTTACTGCCACTGTTTAAAAACTGATGATTTTACGACGTGTCTGTTTAATTTTTCTGCTTTTGTTAAGACCTTTTGTAACGTGGATCTTGAAAAGCTATAAATAAAGATGATAAAATATTATAACAGATTTCCATTTAGGAGGTTTGCTGGTCCTGTAAAAAACTTCCGTAAAGGCTGGTCTCCTCAGAGATCCCTCCTAGACTAATTAGTCAGACTCTAACAAGTCAGCTAGTAGCCAAGCAGCTGATTGATAAGCTGATGATGGTGAAGCCTCACTGAGGTAACTGATGTCAGTCAGCTAACGTAATCCCTTCAGCTGTTGACGTGGAGCAAATGGAGGACATCAGACAGAAAATCAGAAACATTTTCTCTATAACATGTGACCCAGTTTCACCAAGATCAGCAAAATTGGGTAAATTTGCCATTTTGGGCTATATAAATAAAACTTGACTTGATTCGGGGAAAGTAGTGGAGCAGAGGTAGGCAGCACAAAATTTAAATACTGAACAAGTGTACAAGTACCTAAAATAGTGTAAGTAACTTCATCTATTTACACTTTTGAAGTACTTGTAGTAAATGTCCTGAGTTACTTTCTGCCACCAGTTATCAGTATGTAAACACACACATGTTGCAACACCCTATTCTTCATGCCACACTCGCGGCTCTCCTCTGCGAACCTCATGCCACTGACCTGCTCGCAGCTGATGACGGTAGTGGCTGTGCACTCTGGTCAATATTTGTACAGGCAAATGGTGTTCCAGAAGGTCCCCTCAGGACCCCGGGTCTGGCTGGTTATTGATAAGCAAGTCCAACAGAAACACAGGTTAAACAGCTGATGACGACAGCAGAGATGATACCAGCCAGTCAATCAGTCATCCTTTGGGAAACAGGAGCTGCTCTTTGGAACAACTTTTCAATTGACTGTCAATATTGTATACATGCATCGAATATTTACATTTTCCAGAGAGCCTGACCAGCTTTGATATGAGCTTAAAGTATAGGCTACACACTAAGGGTTATGTGAAGATCAGAAACTCTGAAATATGAGTATAAATTGATTTTCACCTGTTATTCCAAGTAACAGTTAGTTATGAGATGTACACTGAAGGCTTTGGTGATTCAGGTTCTTATTTAACCTTGACCAGAGTTAACAGGAACTTGTAGTACCAGTCCACCCAAATATCCTCCACACCTTATCCTCTGAACTATTTCAGTATCAAAAAACTGCCAATTTCAGACCTCTCTTCCTGGCAAAGAAGGGTATCATTTTTCAACACATTTTGAGTACAAAGCACAGTATTTACATTCAAAAGCATTGTGCTCTAGAAGGAAATTTCACTTATGCTGCTGAAAAAAAAGGGGGAAATGTTTCCCCTTTTATACCAAGTTTCTGAATGTAGGAAATATAAAAGACATATCACTATCACTCCCAGAATATTTCATTCTTTGATATGCAGTCTTTCCATATTTCTTTATCACACCTCCTCCCTAATCACATGCTCAGTGATCTCAGTGTTCTGGCTTCCCTGCTGCTCACACCCAGCTGGATGCCTGAGCCTCTCTGATTCCTTCCACACAAGGTCAGTGTTAGAGTAACGAACACGGTACAACCTATGCTCCCTGGAATTTTAATATGATACACAGAAATTTGAAATGAACTCTGTGCAGTTACATGCTCCAGCTGGTCGCCCAGAGGCAATGGTTCCAATAATCCAAGATTCATGGACACTCAGAGATCAAGTATTCCAAAAATAAGGGGAAATATATTGTATAAGGATTTTCATTACATGTAGCCCAGAAGCCAGGAAGCAGCCTCTTCTTTCACAAATATTTCAACTAAGCAGTCTATGCTTTCAAACTAATGTCAGTGGTAAGAGAGAATGAAATGGTTACAGCCCTGCTGTAGGTCCTCCAGTCGTCCTTTCTGGGGGGACTTCTGTCTTTAGGATGTACCAGCAGAGATCTTAAAGGGGAACTTCGGCAGATTTTTACCCTAGTCTTGATCATTAGAGGTCACCGAGTACTGTCGATAGGAAAAACAATGAGCGGAATTGGTTCTAGCAAACTGGAGATCCTGCAGCTAATGGCCAGAGCTCCCAGTTAGTTATAATACACTTCTTGAGGGCATATCCTAAAGAGTGCCTTTTGCTCCTCTTAACAGACACAACATGCAATTAAAATGTCTGTGCAACATGATCAGGGCCCTTACGTGACAACAACATCCCTTTTCAACTCATACGTTGTGCAGAAACCGTACAAAACAGTACTGTCGCCTACCTGTTTTTCCACCGCTCGCATCACCGAAAGCCCAGAATAATCGATCACAGAGATAATGCCTTCACAACGAAAAAAAGTTTATTTACCCCTCAAAAATGTCTATGTCTTCACACACTACTCTCCGATTTGCACACTTCCTGCTACAATTTCTTCTTCTGCGTTTACCTGCAACAAGTGAAATCCCACGGGACTTCAGCGTGGGATTTCAGCACGGGACTGCTCTGGCGCTGAAGTCCCGTGGGATTTCTTGTTGCAGGTAAACGCAGAAGAAGAAATGACAAATTACAAGTGAAGAAGCTTGGAGTAAGAATAACGTGTGTTCATCTACTGTGGAGAAGAAATGGTTTGCGTTTGTGCCTTTCCAAATTGTGGCAACAGAATGAGAAGGTACAAGTGCCTACACTTTCATCGTCTACCTTTCCATGACCATGAGATACTGCAGTTGTGGCTAGTTGTTCTTCAGCTGGATGTGCAAACTCTCATACAAGTACTATGCGATCACGGAGATAATGCCTTTGTGACGGAAAAAAGTTTATTTCCCCTCAAAAATGTGTTGCCGCACATCCCTTTGGTTGCCAAAACCTAAATGAAGTTATGAATATAACATTACCTCCACAGTGGTTAAAGAGTCTTCATCCTCGAATGGCATTTCTCTTCCCCCCCCCCCTTTTTGTTGTTTTTTTTTACCCCCCCCCCTAAAATTTTTCACTAAAAATGGGGTAATAAGGAAAAACTAAAAATAATTAATTTTTTTTAATAAAAAAAAAAAAAAAAAAAAACATTCCAGCTGGGTGCAGTGGGGCACCAGCTGCATTTACCTACCATATTGGCATCCAAAAGCACCAACCTAAGTTGGTTTGGGTTGTAACCATCGACCCTGAGTGTATACCTCTTACCTTCCTTTTACCTTCCAGTAGGTGACCCCATTGATGTTTTTTTAGTTTGTAGATCATTTTTTGGACATAAAATACTGCTCTGTGGTATGACCAAAATTTCAAAGTATTTCTTAAGATTCTGTTGGTTTCACGGTATATCACTGTATTTTTATTTGTTTTGCATGACACTGCCTTTATATAGGTTCATAGTAGCTTATTCTACTGTCAGCATACAAAGTATAATACCATTTAACGTCATCATGTATATACTGAAGGCTTTGATTGCTATAGGGTTTTCTTGGCAAAATGATACAACATATTACTGTTTAGTTTTTTTTACTATGTAAACGGTAGCGAAGTAAAAACAGGACATAAAAAAGATACCAGCAACTTTAACATTGTTTCCTAAAAACGATATATTTAGAAATAGTATTTAAACTATAAACTGCCACAAATTATTCAGAGACATATTACTCAAGTGTTTAATTGCAGGAGTGAGAAACAAATGGTCCCAATTTCTTGTGTGCCATGGTCTTTTGCCCTGTTAAAGAGAGTTAGTTATGGGTTATCAATTTATGTGCTATGAAGTTAAAACCATTAATAAGAAGGGTAGACAGTAAATAGGGCTCCACTCTCAATACACACAGCCCATATGCAAAACAATATGACTGCCTACTGAAGAGTTACAGTAGTTGTTGCAGCTATGCATGAATGTATGATGGTATATGAAACTGTCATATCATACGGGAAATTAAAGGACAATTCCGGCGCAAAATGAACCTGGGGTTAATAACAACAGCAACAGGTCCCACTCCGTGCAACACAGGCACTCCTCTTCGGTGGCCATAGCTTCACAATGTCCGCAGGTACACCACCAGTTTCCCGAAGTACGAGACTGTGTTGTGGCATTGACTACCGGTATATCACCCATCACATGAAATTGGTGGTATTGGCCTATGAACACCCACACCTTCTTCTCAGTTAGTCTGGCTGATTTGACCTCTCTGCTCAGGTTGAAGGTGGGTTTGAGAATTAGGTTAAAAATCTCAATCTCCAATAGTAATGATTAATGTGTAATTTGTAAAATGCAACAAAGCTAATAGGAGGTTCGGGAAGATGTCACTAAGTTACAGTATACACAGTCTTGAGAAGAGATCTAATCAGCGAGGTTAACTCTGGTTTATAAGGAGTTGAAAGTGTCCTGAGATAACTTTTGCTATGATTTGGTGCTACACAAATAAAACTGAATTGAATTGAACTCAAAACCACTGTGTGGATGTTCAGCGATATTACATCCGCTGACTTCTGGCCTCTCCTTAAGATAAGATATACCTTTAGAAATTCAAGTTACACACAGCAGCATTGGTGAAAGAGAGCTCTCTTTCTCTCTGTGTGTTTCAGGTCTTCCATGCCCCTCTCTGAGTGCCTGATCACCCACACCCAAAGTCAGTCTGCTCAACAGTGGAGCTGTATGTCAGCCCTCCAGAACCAGTGCTTCTCCCCTTTTTGGGACTATGAGCTGCTTGTTGGGTTTGTGTGCTAATGGAGTGAGCTGACTCTGTGGTCATTTGCTAGTGCTCTGTTAGCCATCCTGTGACGGTTAGTTTATAAAAGTGTCCGTTCAACTTTAGAACCTTTACAGAAGCACTGTAGGGGTTTTCTACCATTTATTTTGTTCCTGTTTTGTTTTTTTCCTGTGTTGTGGCAAGTTGGGAAGTACAGTCATTTTGTTTGATCTTATAAGTCAGTTGAACTTTTATTTCCTACTTAGTATGGTTTCCTACCTTAGTTAGGGTTCTTGTATATTATTTTGGCAGTGGAAACCCTGAGATATCTATATCTTTGTAATTTTGGTTGGTGTATAGGTCACACATTTCAATCTCCAATAACAATGATAATTGGTTATTTGGTAAACTTGTCATGTTACTTACTAGTGTTGGATTCTCTGTTGATGAAGCTGAAAAAACCTACGTTGCAATAAACAAGACTAAGAGTCTACAGCTATGCTAGTGGCTCTATGAGGAGGTGCACTGAGCTGAGGCTGATGGTTTTTAGTCCTACACCAAAAGTATTAGACAAATTGGATGTCTGACCTGATGATGGTGCTAGATGAAAAGTCAGGATTACCAAAGTGAGTACAATTCATCCTGGGGGGGACATGAATGTCAGTACCAAATTTCACTGCAATACATGCAGTAGTTGTTGAGATATTTCCCTCAAAACCTGAATGTGAGCCTCATAGTGGGGCTAGAGAAAAAGGTACATTACAATGATAAATCCTCTGGGAACCATGAATGTCTGTAGATGGAATATATGAAAAATCTGACCTTATGGTGGCGCTAGTTGGAAAGTTAGGAGACAATTGTCATGCTGGACATCATAAACATTTGTGCACTTCCCTCAAGATCCTGTTACATGTGGGTAGCAGCTCAATGTGGATGTTTTGAAAATATCTGAATATAAATATGTGGGATATACCAACAGAGAGAAAACAAATGGAGCAGCAGCCTGTCATGTTTAGCTAAAATTACAGTGTATGCAATTGAATTTGTTTTGCATCCTCACTGAAGTGCACACAACACCTAGATCATGTTCAAGTGGGGGATGTCACACATTCTCTGGCTTTCAAGAAATGACATCAGAGCTTTACAGGACTGTGAAACTCTACACCTCTTCAGATATGTACAGTATCTGTCATCCATAACAGCAGCTGCTCTATTCAGGGATACCATCCAGGACACACGTTGATCTTGTAAGCATCAGGAAGCATGCATATGAATATAGCAGTCGCTCTGAATTCGTTTAGTAAACACATTACATAACATTCCATCAACAGGCCCTTATTTCCATAGCCGTGATAAATACTCTTTTCCATTACGAGCTTTGAAGGCTGTCATGTGTCAACAGGCGATGAACTAACCACTGACAGCAGTCTGCTTTATGTCCAAACACAGGAGACATATTTTCTGGTGCAGAACATGTCTGTTAATTAATCTCAGAGTTCATTTGGCCCAGCAGGTTTATGGAACCACTGTTACTGCCAATCAGTCATAATTAGAAAATAAGCATGTCACTCATTAGTTATGATGATTAATCAGTTTTATTCTATATCTATATCACAATTAAACATCAAAAAATAGAAGTCATATAAATAATAAATAAAGATAAAAATAGAGACAATAAAAAGAGTCAATATACAAATATTAAAACTATAGACAATATATTTAATATGCCTGGATTCTAATGAGTTTTTCCTGGTTAACTCAGTCTGTCTCTTTGACTATGTATTACTTGTCTCTTTCATCAGTGGAAACCATTTTTTTAATACGTTTTTTTACGCAATAGAAAAGATAAATAGTATTCAAATGTTATTGCTAAATAAAAGTGAAACAATAAAAAATATGGGCAATTTAAATAAGTACTGTTTTAGGGAATGACCTGTACACATCTGCAGAATCAAAAATCCTTCATCCTCCACCACTTCCTCGTGGTAAAAGAGAATCTTTCAGCATCTTTCATTTTAAAAGTGTTAAAAGTGCTCTAATCAATATTTTTATACTGACAACAACTCCAAAAAAACCACATGTAACGTGTAAGGTGGAGCTTTCAGAGTGTCTCTCGGTTATTTGTTTGGTTTGTCTGGCCCACAGCTTTATTCTTTTGTTTCAGTCTTACCACTCTCATAAACCTTTTTTCCATCAGCTCTGTAAACTACCTGTCAGGCACAAAAATTTAACCAAACGGAAAGTTCCAAAAACTGCATTTCCTAAAACATCCACATAAAGCTGGCTCCAAAGTGAGTCAATCTCCAAAAATCTCCATATTAAAATGCTCAACGTTACAGCAGAACAAAACATGTTTACGTCCATATTTAATTATTGAGTCTATGCAGACAGCAGATGGTGAATATAGTTGAGCATTTATTCATTTTGGAGCAGCTAAAGAGGCAGATATTTTCCTCAGGATTACAATAGTAAGTCCAATAATAATGTTGCTTCATATTTGCAGGATGTGTAAATTGTTTGCTAACAAGTTTAACATATGGTTATAATTTTGTGTTTACAGTTTATTGCAGATGCCTCCAAGTGGCCAAACACAGTAATACAGGTTTAAATCTCAGCCAATCCTTCCGCCAATGCTAATGTTCTTGGAAGTAAAAATGTAACATATTTATGGACTAATATGTATCTACACATATATATAGTATTAAGTGAACACAGTCTCTAAATAATCTCTGCTCTGCAGTGGACGCCACAGGTGGCTGCAGTGATAACCAGTCAGAGAGTGAACGGCTCTGTTCAAACAGCCAGAGTTTGGGAACGAGTTGTTGTATTACTGCAGCAGAGTGACATGGTGACTGTGTGTGAACCACAGTGTCTAAACAATACCGCCAGTCATGTGATAGTCAACACCTGTAACCATGGTAACTGTACAAATCAAAGATGGCAATGGCCTCAGAATACTTAGAAGACATATAAATTATACACGCATGACAGGAATGACAAAATGACAAAAGCTAGACTAAAAGTGACATTTTTATCAAAAGACCACGGTGGCAAATGGAACATTCTCTGTAGCAGTGTGCAACTTTGAAATCTTTCATTCTAACTGTCTATCAGGATTTTTGTATTAAGACTGCTATAATCTTTTTCTTTACTTTTCCTCTCTTCTTTACATTTTCTCTCTTTCCTGTGACCTGGTTTCTGCAACCTGAGTGGCATTATAAACTCCATATACAACGTCCGTATAATATACGTCCTAATAGAGGAATAAAATAATATATATTTTTTTAATGTTATGGATCCTTATGACATTACTCTTCCACACAGGAGGCTGTTGGAGTACAGTCAGTAGTGGGGCTTCTCCTTGAGAGAAGCTCCGTTAGTAAAGGCCAGGTGTGTGTGTGTGTGTGTGTGTGTGTGTGTGTGTGTGTGTGTGTGTGTGTGTGTGTGCAGGCGTGTGTGCATTTTTTCCCGTGTAGCTATCCTTAGTCCCTGTGGTGTATTCCTAGAACCAGTTTTGTTTTAATCCCATGGCCACTCTTACATCGTCTCTCTCTCTCTCTCTCTCTCTCTCTCTCTCTCTCTCTCTCTGTCTACCCCAAACACACACACACACACACACACACACACACACGCACACACACACACAGGCTATGACAGGAAATGATCCCCCTCTCTTTTCCTTACATAACTGGTGGTGTGTGTTACACCACAAATCGCTAACAAACATGCCAAACCACTGTAGTTTAAGGATTAGTGGAGTGCAGTATAATACAGTATAATAAATGACTACTACTACTACTTCTACTACATAACAACAACTACTAGTACTATGAATACAACTACTACTACTAATAATAATAATGCTGATATGAATGATATTAATAAAGCAATGTGGAGTGCACCGATCTTACAAATAACAATTACAAAGTCATACAGATTACTTTATTAGTACTTAATTTGCATAATTAAGTCTGCTGAGTAGCTTTGAGCACAGTGACCTTTAATCCAGTTCGATTAGAGATGAGGAAGTTAAAGGCATCAGTGGTGCTGGGAGCACTGGGATCTGATTACTGCTTGTGTCTGTGGACCAGGATATCATGGTACGTTTACTTGCTGTTGACTGAGCTATACAATTTCACTGCAGTGCGTTCTGACACTGTATAGGCACACAGGCTATCATATTTACAGTGCCTACATGGAAATAGAGGCAAATGGAAAACTCATCTACTGCTTTTGGAACAAAGTTCCTCATTAAACAGAGAAAGTGGCACACCGGGACCTGCTACTGTTGTGTATTTAGTGTTTTGAGTGATTAACACAGAGTTTTGATTTCTGATCTCCCCACAGTGCTTGTTGACATGGAACCAGAGCTTTGACTTGATTCAAAACAGGAGCTTGTTTTGTTTCCCAGTGTGCCCTATTTTTCCCCTAACCCAGTTAATGTGTTGCTCATCAGTGCTGGAAACCCAGACAGCCTGGACGGGCAGTAGCAGAGGGGTTCATACACTCTAAGAAAAAAGCCTTTCAGAGTGCTAAACCTTGCTGGGACTGCACCTATGACATGGGTACCCTGTTAGTCAATGATGCAAGTATATTGATACACATTCTTATGAGATGTTAGTGGTATTGATCCCCCTGACCTCAGAATTATCATGAACTATGTAGTTTACAGACCCATGAATTACTGCAAAATTCAAATTTTTGAGCAATTCAAGTAGTCTGGTACTTTTTTTTAAATAACCAGGATTATCAGATTTTTGTGCAAGGGAATAAGCTAGAAATGTGTGGATTATGCAAGATTGAGATGCTAGCAGCTCTGGGAGGCTTTCCTTAGGCATGATAATGCTTTGAACTAAATTCTAATGCTAATATGCTCACCATTTGCGGTTATAAATTAGCACTAAACACAGCTGTGTACAGCTGATGATATGACGCTATAGGAATATAGGAATAAGTCAGAAGCTCAACAAAGCTATTTACAATGTATTCTTAGGGGGACATGAAGGTGTGTACCAAATTCCGTGGCAATAAAAAAATAGATGTCGAGACACCCAAAACTTAACTGGTGATACCCAGATTTCACTGAGCCAAAGCCATTAGCAAACATCATCTGCACATCATGAATATCTGTATTACATTTCATGGCGATTCATCCATGCTGGCATTGCAGGAAAAGTCAGAGGATCAAAAGCCAAAGTCATTAGGTTACATCTTCTGGGAACCATGAATATCTGTAAAACATTTAATGGCAGTTCACCCAGTAGTTGTTGATATTTTATAAGTGGTGAATTGACCAATGATAGCCATGCCTTCAACAACAACAACTCTTAAAGGACCAGTGTGTGGGATTTAGGGGCATCCAGTGGTGAAGTTGCCGATTACAATTATGTTATAAGCTACATATCTAGACCTGCTCTATTTGAAAAGTGTCCTGAGATAACTCCTGTTATGAATTGGCGCTATACAAATAAAACTGAATTGAATTGAATTGAATTGAATTGAATTGAATTAACAAAGCACTACTTATGTCTGTTTTTGATGACCTTTTATATCAGATGGTGTGTTGCCCAGAACCATCTGGGAAGTCATCATTGGACACTGGGGGCAGAAATAAGATCTGATGCACGCCACAGAGTGTATTACCATGGCATTAGGTATTCAATTAAAATTCTGATTATAAGTACATTTTAAACTGTTCACAGTTCACAGACTGTGTGGGCTGCCTTCCATGGAGTCTTGAACCGCCATGTTTCTACAGTAGCCAAGAAGGGACAAACCCAACACTGGCTCTACATAGGGCTGTTTGTGTTTTTAGTGGTCACCATAGTTCTTCCTTTGTGCTTGGAAGGAGAGGGTGAAGTGATGGAGTTACAATCAGCAACTACACCACTAGATGGCGCTAAATCCTACACACTGGACCTTTAAATGTTACCAATACTTTCAAAATGTTGTGTTGCATCAGATTACCAAAATATGTTTCAACTATATATAGTTAAATGAGGCTGAACTGGTACAAATCTGTACTGTTAACTATCAGAAACTTTTTTATAGCTGGATCAAATGGTTCACATCTGCACTCACGAGGGCCCATTATGTTCCTGTTATGATGCATCTGTGAAAAATGGCTACAAAACGGCACCTCTATTTTTGAGTGTGTAAGCTGGCTGCCAAATTCCCAGGCCCAGTGGACCAGGAACATTTGGCATGGAGCTTGTTGTAGCAGGGTCGGCGTTTGAAGGATGAACAGTGACACAGTGAGTGGGAGCAAAGCAAGAATCAGACAATGAACCTTTATTCTTGGGATTCTTGGGGTTTTTTTTCTACGCCAGCAGAGGTAGCGGTGTAGTCCGGCGTACAAAGCAAGAGCCCCATTCTGTCCTATCAGCACGGAAGAGAAGGCCTTAATGAGGTCTCATGGGAGGTGTAGTGTTTTTATTAATGTGATGGCATGTCAGGCTGTAGAGATATGCTATGTCAGCCAAGGTTGGCTCCTGTGTGTTCTGGGATCGTCTTACTTTGTACTTCTGACATAAGTGGGGCAGAAGAATGTGAACAGTTCTCAAGAAATGTGAATGAGCTGTCAAGGGATGTTTCCTAGCTTGAGAGAATATGAGTCTATGTACATCTGTTTGTATGTATGTGTGCAATTTTAACATCTGCTGACATTCACACATCGGGTGAAATCTCTGATCAATCAGGGTATCATCAAAGTCATTAGGAAACATGCTCTGAATGAACACCTGTACCAAATTTCATTGCAATCCATTAGAATTAATACATTTCAGTTGAAACTCAAAATGTAAACACTGGTGGCATTACAGGAAAAGTCAGGGGATCATTAGGACTCACCATCTGGGGACCATGAAAATCTGTACAGAATTTCATGGTAATCTATCCAGTGTGTAGGATTTAGTCGCACCAAGCATTGAAATTGCAGATTGCAACCACCTGAATACTGCTGCCGCCTGCATTTAACAACCTGGGAAGGAAAAGTGAAGCGTGTAGGAGAAACTATAGTGGCTGCAAGACTCCCTATCTAGAGCCAGTGTTTGGTTTGTCTGTTCAGGGCTAGTGTAGAAACATGGCAGTTCAACATGGGGGACTCCATGGAAGGCGACCTCAGCGTCTGTAGTTTAAAAAAACTGCTCATTCTAAGGTCACAACAGCTTGTATAGGGATTACAATTAGTTTGGCACTAAAGTAATGTAATAGTAAAATTTTAGTCAAGCAAACCACAATACAGTGACTGCACAAAGGTTTTGAATGATGTAAGATAAGGTTTCTTTGATTGATTAGTTTTATCCAAATTTCCAGAATTGATAAATCCTCTTTCTGCCAGGTCTGGCCAGGTTTGTGATTGGCTGATAAGCTGACAATAGCACCAAAGCTCCTAGTCCACCTCATTGCGATATGACGTGTTGTTATGCATTTTGCAGATGATCAAAAAGCTCTACTTTCCATGGTCACAGTGCAATTAAAAGATGAGCTTTCATATTCCTTTTATTATTATTATTATTATTATTGTTGTGGATTATGACCTGGTGAGTGCTATTATTGTGGCCAGCAGAGGGTGTGTTACGTCACCTGAAAGTCCTCTATGCCTCATAATTATGTTCCATCAGAGCATTCGAGGTATAAGGCAAAGCCCAGAAAGTCTTCCATAATAATGTGATAATAGAGAGAGTTCACAGTCAGGACAGATGTAATCATGTGTGACCCTATGTTACACTTTGAGAGGAGCCTGGCAGCTATCCTTACAAAAAGACCGACACATTGTGCTGATGCTATTGTACTTCGTTCCAGTTCTTTCTAGAAGGACTCTTGGGAAAAGAGTGCTGTTGTACAGCTGGCCCCCTTTTTTCCTGGTTCAATAATTTACAGTCATAAAAACACACTGTGGTTTTGTTAGGCAGGAGGAGGGGCAGACCTGGGGAATAAGAATTTACAGAGATTCAAGTAAAAAAGAGGGAAGAACATCTAGTTGAAGAGGAAGAGGTGTTGAATGGAGTGAATCAGATTTCCACAAGAGGAGAATGTATTTTGGTGATAGTAATAGTAATATTGGCAATGTGCAGGGTCAATGGTCTTTCCGAGATAGTGTACTTTCTCACTTGAAAAATGACATCACTCGACCTGGTTGTGTGATGGCCAGCATTCTGTTGTGAGATGTGATAAACTCTCACAATTGTGTGACTGATACCTCAGGTTTACTTCCTTGTCCAACCTTATCTGTCCCCAGGTCTTAAATTAGAGAAGGGATAGATTACGCTACACAATACCTCCAGTGTGAAGAATGAAAGCTCAAATTGCAACATCAGTGTCTCCTTTAACTGGCCTTCGCTCCTTCACTCAAACATAACTTAGTCTCCAAACTCTTTCCGACAAATGTTGTTCAACAGTGTATTTCACTTGTGTGAACTTGATTTCTCAAATGTCACAAAAATGAGAACCTGTTTCCTTAAGCATGTAAAGAGACAGAGTTTAGCGCCTGTTGCAACATTAAATTTTCCTATATCAACTGTGTAAGTGTGTTAGCTCTCAACAACGCAGGAAGCAGTTATTTCATGACAAACCCTGATAAACCTACTCTATGCTACCTGCCCAGTGTAGTGCCTCCAGGAAGTTGCGATGTTAACAATCAGCACAAATTCAACCAATCCCTGTGAATCCTGTGTGACCTTGCAATTCCATCCAATCCAAGTGTGAACCTATCACGTCGCCATGACAGTTTGATGGAGCCAGCTGAGGTGACGTACTATGAGTTGAGCTGCTCTAATTGGGCAGGAAACAATGACAGCCTGCCTGGTCACACGCAATCTCATATTCCAGATAAACAGTACACTAAAATATGTTTGTAAAAAGATTTTAAGAGCGAAATAGTCAACACAGTGACAGAATCTGGATCCATATCTGATCAGCACTGCCTAGTTTGACAGTTTGATCTGAGTTTGGTGCGTTGAGTTGGACGGACTCATTGAGAATGAGCTGTCAATCACAAGGTAGCCCCGCCCTAAATCATACCCTGCTTTATGGTCTATTTTACTGTAAATGGGACCATCATTTACTAAATGAACATCATGCTGTATGGAAGAAGACTGAGACTAGAGATTGAGATAAGACTGACATAAACTCATTAGGAAACTAATTACTGAGCTCGTAAATCAAGTCAGAAGTCGGCAAATTTCTCCATAAGACTGCATGGTATCATGGTGTTATTACAGCCAATGGAGCTGCCCCCTGCTGGGCATTACATAGAATGCAGGTTTAAGACAGTTCCGCGTTGGCTTCACTTCACAGACCCGAAAGCTCTGTCCATTATGTATACTGTCAATGGTCCAATCACCATGACGTTTCTGCAAATTTGACCAGTCATTGTATTTTTCCTGCACAAAATGTTGAGTCATGTATCACCAAACTCCCTTCCTTGTTTCTTGTTATGAAGTTGCAGAAATGTGTGACATGAACACGTCACATCTACCCTGTCCAAACCTTCCACATATATAAAGACTGACATCATGATGACAGTTCTACAAAAGTGATGCAAAAACATAGCAATTGCCCCCTGGTGGCTGACTGCAGTATAGATTAGTAGATGGCAAACAAAAAAATCAAAATACACCAATCAAATCAAAACAAATACATTTTTCTCTTATTTAAGGTAGTTCTTATTATGCTGATGTAAGTTCAAGTGTTAATTTTGCTGATCAGTTTTTAATTATGTATTATTTATTGTTATTTAAGTTTACTTCACCAATAATCCACCTCTGTTCACATTTTGTTATTATTTTATTATTATTTGTATTATTATTTGATTTATTATTTTTTACCGATCAGCCAGAACATTGTGAGCCCCTGGGCACCCTGGTGGTCACAATGTTCTGCAGCCCCATAGCAACAAACCTTGAAGCACTGTGTGTTCTGACACCTTTCTATCAGAACCAGCATTAACTGCTTCAGCAGTTTGAGCTACAGTAGCTCGTCTGTTGGATCGGCCCAAACGGGCCAGCCCTCACTCCCCACGTGAATCACTTGTATTTAATTTTGTTAATAGTACTATTATTGTGTGACCTTTGACACTGCCGCTGTCACTTCCTGTGAGTTTGCGCTATCCTCCTCAGTCTGCTGCAGGCGCTGTTGAGGAGAGGTAGGACTACACAGTGCTGTCCTTGGTAGTGTGTTAAAATGTGGTAAAAACGCTAAACAGGGGTGCAAATGTCACTCTGTACAGGTCACTGATGTTGGTCTGTTTGCCGTAATGTTTGTTTCAGTCTGTATATGTAATTTTATGTAGTGTATAGCACTTGTATGTGAGATTCTAGGTTACCGATGTTAAGCTAGACTAACGCAGCACACAGGTGTTTATCCCGCAGTCCACTGTCTCTCCCTCTCTCCTTAAGAGGTGTGCATGTAGAAACCGGGTACTGTGAAGCTGCTGTACTGATGTTATTGTAATTTTACAGTACTGCATTATAATGCTGTTTGTCACATTTTACCTTTATCAAGCAACACAACTTTTTGCTCTTGCAATTTGCATATTGCTTCTGCAATTTACACATTGCACCTGGCCGTATTGCGATTTCGATAATATTTTGATTAATTGTGCGGCCTTAGACTGACCACATATCTTTTTGTAGCGTAAACCCTAATGCATTAGGGCTGAACAATTTATTGAAACATTATTGCAATATGGCCAAGTGCAATATAAAAATCACAGAAGCTGCAGTTTTTTGATAAGAGTAAACTATATGATAAAACAGCATTATAATGAAGTGTTGCAGTTCTGAAGAGATACCCTGGCCTACAAATCGTAGGTTTTTTTAAGCTATTGGTAGGATACGCTGTCCGACACTTCAAAACAGGTTTACCAGATGTAAAGTGAAACTAACTTGCAGTGATCAAGAGTCTATCTCATCCAGAACTGTATGTATGCAGCCTATTAACCTTCAAATTTCTTGTTGCTGTTGTTCATTAATACATGCACAGAAATGTTAATTTCTGTCAAAAAACTGTTTTGAACTTATGGGCTCTTGTCAAATGAATGTAGTCCATTTGCCCAAAACCGCAGCTTATACCTTTTGTAAGCAAGTGCTGTCCAGGACCTTGACCTCTTGATAATGCAGGACAACACTTGCTTACTTGAAATGTATTTGTTAGAGTGGGAATCCTAATTAATGCCTTTCTTTGTCATCTGGGATGTGAAAAGTGTGTGTGTCCTGTTTATAAAGATCAGTTTTAAAATCCCACAGAGCACCACAAAGCGTCTCTACTGCAGGTAGTAAAAAAACTGCAGGTTTATTAGTTGAATTCATATTTGATTCATATTGAACAGCAATAATGACATAAACACTGACAACATTTTGAGCAGGATACAGGTCTATGAGTGTTTATTTGCATACAGAATGAGGAAGTGAGAGCCGATCACAACTGGTCACTCAGGACACATGTGGAGACGCAGTCTAATGCCAGGTGTTAGGTGCATGCTTAGTGCTGTCCACTTTAGATCGGATCACCCAAGACACGTTTGTTTGTTTTGTTGTTTTTATTTGCTTTGCCTTTATTTGACAGGATTATATTTGTAAGTTCAGTGTTTCCCACAGGATGACAGCTCGCTGATATTTAGCTACTTATTTATTATAAATGACTTATATATTACTTATTTTACGACTTAACTCTCTAATTATTTTAATCACATTGCTTTTTCTTTCAGTAAGGTTCCTCTTTTCCACACCTCTCTGTATGTGTTTCTGTTGACTTTCTGTTGTTGTATGTTTCATAAAGTCGCCCAAAAAATACAACTCGTAGTGTGAAGGAGGCTCGTTGTTAATGATGGAGCCTATCAAAATCAATGTGGTAACGAATGACATCCACAACAGCTGATGTGTTCATTGCTGTTCACTCTTGCTTTCCCTCATCCGCGCTGGTAAAATAAAACACTGTATCTGCGCCTGAGAGCAGCCGTCTCTGTGTGTCTCTGCAGAGCAGTGTGACTGTCAGTGGACTGTACAGGAGGGGCAGAGTGAGGGGAGATTGTATACTAGTTAGTCCATCGTGGATACTGTGAGTGAGAGACGCTCTTCTGAAGCAATGGCTCAAAACACAATCTTAGAGAGTGTACAAATATTTTTTCATGGCAGTGCGCCATAGTTTAGCTAATTAATGGGAAACATGGGCTTTATAGTGCGTAACATTAAATCATGAAATGCAGAAATTGCCGTTGGCAGAGGTGGTAATTCCCCAAAAGGTCAATCACTTTTAAAGGATGATTGTAATAATGTATTTTTGTTTAATTGCTTTTAATGGAATACTTAATGTAGTAAAAAGTCAGTGGTACATTCATGGTCATACACTGCAGCAGGCTGCAGGCACTGTTGAGGAGAGGTGTGCATGTAGAAACCTGGTCATGTGATGTACTAATATTATTGTGTTATACACAGAATGAACTCGAACTGGCTTGTATGATGTCTTTGCATAAGCAACATGTATAATTAGTATTATGGTACCAAGCATCAGTGCCAAACTGGATAATGGAGCAGTAACCAAAAGGCCATTAAGTTGGAACATAGGAGTAACTATCATTTTAAACATGCAGTGAAGGACATGATAATGCAGATTCAGTCAACTGGTCTGTGGCCTCCTGTTTCGTGGGGCTGCAAAGGTCCTTTCACCCTGCTGCTCCAGAAGTCCCACGCCCTCCACACCCGGTCATGCTTGGTTTGGTCAAAACAGAGCCCCAAATGGAAACCAGACACTGACACACATACACACTCATAGAAATCTGGGCCATGTTTGATGCAGCTTCGGGGAGATTTTACCCATGAATGTAAATGTATAGGCAGTGTTTTTTTTCTAGCATGGAAAAGCAAGCCTGCACAACACACACACATACACAAACAAACGTGTATCCATATTTATGTATGCTGCATATTCAAACACACTCACAGGACAGACACAAACAAAAAACGAATCTGGAAGGCCTCAAAGAATGTGTGTGTGTGTGTGTGTGTGTGTGTGTGTGTGTGTGTGTGTGTGTGTCAAAAAACTAAACACAAAAGAGAAGGAAGGAAGAGAAATAGGGCATGAAATCTCCCTGTGTGAAAAATGAATTTATGAATATTTTTTTAAAAAGCAGGTCAATGTGCAGTAGTGTTGCTCAGAAACATTTCAATTAATTTACTTGTATTAAGATTAAATAATTATAATTAAATGCAAACTGTTTGTTAGTAAGAAAGATTGATCATTTGTATTCCCTTTGGTGTTTGCTGACCCTGTACATGCACACATTTTAGTGATCTTTCAGTTTCCCTATTGATGGCTTTTGAAACTGTGAGATGTCAATCCAACTGACCCTTCCTAGGTCCCGCCTGTTTTTTGCTCCAATAACAAGCCTTAGTCAACTTTTTTCTTTCCTGTACACTTAAATATGCTATGTGCTAAACTGAAAAGACAACTACATTTTGAAGATGGTTAAAAGATAATAGATAATAGATGTGTGTAAGAATGTGCGTCATATCGTCACGATTTTGTTGTTGTGGTTTTTTTCAATGAAAATTGTGATTCAAAAATCATCGTAAAGCATATCGCAGTTCCTCTGTCAAAATAATCGCAATAAATTTTATTTTGCTACATAATGCCTTAATCTTAAATTAACAGTTAGTAAAATGTTAGCTAATTGGTTAGCTAACGATTCATGTTGTTTAAATTGTTAGTTGGCTAGCATTCTGCTAACATTGGCTCGCTAACTTAAGATGTGACCTTGATCTTTTAATCATCTTCAAAATGTGGTTGTCAGAGACATAATCAAACATGGATTAGCCTAGCACATAGCATATCTAAATACAGGAAAGAAGAGAGTTGACCGAGGCTCAACAGAGCAAAAAAGGGGCGGGACCATCAAGGTTACATTGAGTTCTAGCCTGGTTCCACGTCGATTCTAACATTGAATGGGATAAAATAGAAATTATAATATATGGTAAATGGACTGTACTTATAAAGCGCCTTTCTAGTCTTTCGACCACTCAATGCACTGTACACTACATGCCACACTCACCCCATTCACACACATTCACACACTGATGGCAGCGGCTGCCATGCAAGGTGCCAACTGCTCACCAGACGGAAACTAATCATTCATACACTCATACACTGTATGTACAGCATCAGGAGCAATTTGGGGTTCAGTATCTTGCTCAAGGACACTTCGGCATGCAGCGAGAGGAGCCGGGGATCCAACCGCAAACCGATTAGTGGATGACCCGCTCTACCTCTGAGCCACAGCTGCCCCAGATAATATATATATATTATCTACATAGTAAGTATTAGAGGGGTCACTCCTCCACAAAAAATAAACTGTAGAATACAGCATGTCAAGAGCCAGTGTCCCTGTTACTCAGAAGAATCCACAGATCTCGCTGTCAACAGTTTTCATTGGAAGCCTACTGAAGAAATAGTCCCAGTCAAAAACTGTTGACAGAGATTGGGGGTTGTGGAGCTTAAGCCAGGGAAAACCTAATACTACGGGAGCGTTGGGTGAAGCAATGACTAGCAAACTGATCTCCTCACGGTGATTGCCAGAAAGGATAAGAGTGAGAGGAACGGTTTGTCGAGTAATGTTGGCTAGATGTTTTCCGTCTAGGGCATTAACGGGTTGGTTGTCTGGGAGTTTGACAGTGGGGATTCTTGCCTGAAGCACGAATGCTGAGTCAATGAAACTCTCCTCGGCACCCGAGTCGACCAGAGCTGTGAGGGGAATGGAGTTTAACTGCCAGCGAAGGGACGCATTTAATTGCAAGCAGAAAGGGGGGCTGAGGTGGAAGTGGCGACTTGGCTCACAAGAGTTCCACCATTCTCTGGTGAGCCTAATCTTTTGGCAGCTGGGGGCAGGCAGCCAAGAAGTGACCGTGCTGGCCACAATAGATGCATAAACCGGACCTAATCCGCGTTGAGCGTTCCGCCTGGGTGAGGCGGGTGCGGCCCAATTGCATCGGCTTTCTTCGGGCTCTAGGGGGTATCTGGCCTGAGGGGGGTTTGGTGGGGGTGCTTAATCGGGGCCCCCCCGAAGGGGGGGGGTGGGGGAGGAGGGGGAAGAGAGGGGAGTGGTGGGGGCCCCCCCCCCCCCCCTCTCTCCCAAAAAAAATTTTGGGGCGTATAATTGATGGGGTTAATTGATCGAGGGGAAAAAGCCTATCCCTACCCCCCTACCCCCCTTTCTTTAACCCCCCACAACAACCCCCAAAAAAAAACAAAAACCACCCTCTCCCCCACCCACCCCCCCCCCAAAACAAAAAAACCCAAAAAAAAACCAAAAAAAACAAACCCACCCTGAAAAAAATTCAAAAAACTACTTACCTCCTTCCTTCCCTTTCCCAGGATAAAAAAAAAAAATAATTTTTTTTAAAACCAAAAAAAAACGCAAGAAGAAAAAAAAAAAAAGCCCACCGAACCCCACACCCAACTGGGGCCCTTTTCCCTGCAGTAGGGTAAGAAAAAAAAAAACCTGGGAAAGAAACTTGGGGTTTATGGGAGGTGTTGGTGGAAAAAAAAGGAAAAAAAAAGAAAAAAAAAACAAAAACCCCCCACACCACCCCAAACCCCCCCCATAGGGGGGAGGGGTGGGGGGGGGGGGGGGGGGGGGGGGGGGGGGGGGGGGGGGGGGGGGGGGGGAGGGGGGGGGTGGGTGAGGGGGGGTGGTGGGGGGGGGGGGGGGGGGGGGGGGGGGGGGGTGGGGGGATGGGGGGGGGCGCCACCAAAGGGGGGGGAAGGCTGGCGGGGGCCGCCGAGGGCTGGGAGGGGTTGGGCTTGGTGCTCCTCTTTGTGGGCCTGGGCGGGGAGTGAGGGAGGGGGGGGTGGGGGCGGGGGGGGGGGGGGGTGGGCAGATGTTGTGTAGAGGGTGGGGGGGGGGGGGGGGGCGGGGGGGGAACCAAAAGCAAAAAAGGAAGTTTTAAGGAGGTTTTTAAAAGAAAAAAAAAAAAGGAGAGGGGAGGACAGGGGGGGGGGGGGGGGGGGGGGGGGGGGGAGGGGGGGGGGGGGGGGGGGGGAAAGGGGGGCAGGGGAAGGGAAAAAGAAAAACAAAAAGACAAAAAGGGCCAGGGGCCCAAGGGGAGGGGAGGGGGGAAGGGGGAAAAGGAGGGAGGAAAAAAGAAAAAACAAAAAAAAATGAAAAAAGTAACAAAAGAGGTTACAAAAAAAAAAAAAAAAACCCAAAAAAGAATGGAGGAAGAAGGGGGGGATGGGGGGAGGGGGGAGGACTAAAAAATGAGGGGAGGTGGGAAGAAAGGGAGGAGGGGGGGAGGGGGGGGGGAGGGGAGGGGGAAGGAGGAAGGGGCCGGGGGGGGGGGGGGGGGGGGGGGGGGGAGAGGGGAGAAGAAAGATAAAATATACATAATAATTTTTATAGGTAATACTCCACAAAAAAAAAAAAAAAAAAAAAAAAAAAAAAAAAACAAAAAAAACAAACCTGTTACTCAGAAGAATCCACAGATCTCGCTGTCAACAGTTTTCATTGGAAGCCTACTGAAGAAATAGTCCCAGTCAAAAACTGTTGACAGAGAAGTTTCAGTGCAGATCCACAGCTCAGCTTCTTACAAAGTTTCCCTTCATCTCACTCCAAGGAGTTTACAATCTGTGTGGCCACATCTCACCAACATTTGGTTTAGTTTTATTTTTATCTCAGCGCCTTTTCTGCACACTGCATAAATGAGCAAGGTAAATCGGTTACTGACAGATTTCAATAAACAATGACAGTCTGTTCTTGTGGGATTGGGGGGTTAACTAGGGATGCAGTTGTAATCATAGTCCCCAGTAGCCCTTGTACATGTGCTTTTGTCTCTTTAAGAAATCTGTGTATAAAGTCAGTCTTAACTTGCAGTTTTCTAGTATTTATAGGTTTTAGCAGTCTTCAGGTCTCAACCCTGAGTCAGACAGATATTATTTGATATTCTGCAGTAACATAATTATGTTCAGTGCTGATATTTATTCATGTTCTATCCATTAGCCGAAAAATACTTGGTTTTCCCAACCCTCTGTAGTAGAAGGGAGCAGGTATGTCACGATATCAGAATTTTAGTAGTTGATACAAACACCACTGAAATTCCACGATTCTCGATACCAGTTGAATACCACGGTAACCATTTCCTAATCAAGTTTCTTTGCCCCCGATCACTAATCACTAATATCTGCTGATACAGAGTCCTGATCCAATATTTATATTTTCCTTAATACTGGTGAATAACTTTACGTTGCATTAAGAAACAAATTGCCTGCAACCAAGCTGTTCCTTAATGTTTGTATACTTAATATATTAATATTAATATATTAGATATATATTTTATACTAAATCACAAATAAACAAAGCAGGCTATAACAGCCTAACTCTCTCTAATCTCTTTGATCTTGTTGATCTTGCCTTGTTGCTGTCTAGATGGAATTTCTCTCTGTGTGTCCTGCACTGTTTGTTGCTTCAGTGCAGCCTTTACCTGAGTTACCTGAAGCAACTGGATTCTGCTGAGTGTTTATTTTCATTGTCTGTAAATCTTTTGTGTTGATTAATATAATAAATGACTCTTATTGGCTATTTGTTTGCGGGACATTTGTTGTACATGCAGTGGCAGGGAGATATATACGATCACACTATCCCTTTCAAGGTGTGACAGGCTGTGTTCTAATGAACTGAATGAATGAATAATCTGAAGTCTCACCCATAATTGATCAAGTGGTATGGGGCTAGGAGGCGTGATTTTGTGCCCATTGATGGCTATTTCCTCTGGTTGGAGAAATTCCCCCCCTCTTGTGGTGGTCCAAAGTGGAAATATATTGAAAGCTCTGTCAGTTTGTGTACACACCTTCCCATGTCATAACCACAAGTTTACGAGTTCCATTTCCAGGCAAGAACAGTCAACCAATCAAACCTTTGTAGGCAGGATTAAGAATGTCAGCGTCTTCTTCCAAGAAACAAAGCAAGCTACCCAGCCTGATCCATGAATAATAGTGACATAAAAAGTATATATGATACATTTGTAGCGAATGTTGAAAGTCAATTCAGAAATGGTTGTGAATGTAAGGCCACAGTCGTGTGTGTGTGTGTGTGTGTGTGTGTGTGTGTGTGTGTGTGTGTGTGTGCGTGCGTGTCTGTTTGACTGAGGGTATAAGATCTGTTTACACTCTCACACCAAGCTATAAACACTTATCTCTCCTCTCCTCTGTCAAATGGCAAACTGCTCAATGATTTTGGCAAAGAAAGGTTATCTCTTGTTACACACAAGAATGAGCGGTGTGTGTGTGTGTGTGTGTGTGTGTGTGTGTGTGTGTGTGTGTGTGTGTGTGTGTGTGTAGTAGTGTTGGGTGTTGTTCCACATTCTGACACTGTTGTTTTGGAGCTTTGGTTGTTATTACAATGTGTTTTGCTGAAGCGGATCTGTTAGTGTCTGAAGTGGCGAGGTGCCTCAAGTCGCTCCTAGTGGTCACGCTCAATTTGTATTGGTGAATGACTGCCCAACAATGTCCCAAACTGGTGCCCACGAAGGAAATGATTGACTTCCTGGAAAACAAGACTTGTATATTTATGTATGAAAAACATTTACACTGAGCTTTAGCTGTCGGGGAAGCCATTTAATGCATTGATATTAATGTGAACCATTTGTTTAAATGAAAGGCATAAACAAAACCATATAGATGGTATTCAAACCTTGGTAGCATTTTGTGGGAAAGTGCGGAGAACACACACTATAGGAATTCTTTCTACATCTTCTCTGCTGTGGTATGAGACCATGCTGATTACTTTGCTGGAAAAACGACAGATTCATCAAACACTCTGTTCTAATCTGCGCCATTAGTAGAGTTTGCTTCCAATAGCTGGTTACATTTTGTCTGTCGGTCAGTCCCCCGCTTTGGTCTGGACTGAAATGTGGATTACCATGAAATTTTGTCGAGACATCATTCCAAGACGATGAAGCAGCCAGCAGGCCAATATTTTCACTTATCCTGTGTAATGCATCTACTAGATTTATTGGTACAAAATTTGGTCCAGACATGCATGCTTCCCATAAAAGCTGAATGGTAATGACTTTGGTGACCCGCTGATGGAATGCATCATTCATAGGTATGTTTTCATTAGTGTATAATCAATCAAGTTTAAAATCGATTAAACTTGTCATAAAAATCTACAAGTTCTGGAGTTTGAGTTAGAATAGTTTGCAAAAGTATAAACACAGTGAGGCTGTAAAGGTGGACTAGTGAGTGGATCAGTCTCACCAAAAACCTCTATAGTCTCATTTAGCCACTTGTTAGCAACACGTAAAAGCTTCAGAATTCACAGGTGGGGTATTTACTGACATATTTTATGTCATAGAACACAACATAAAAATATCTTAACCACAGACCTTATTTCAGGCATCTAACCAAAAATCCATTTTAAAAACCCACTGACTTCGAGGGTAGGGAACTAGAATGCTAAAATGCTAACTTTTAGGTTTAGGACTCATTCCTGCAGAACTCTGTTACTCACAACCTGGATGATCGAGATGAACCTACACAGAGGTGAGATTTTGTGTTCTCACAGTATTTCAAAGGCCTACACCTGTCTGTCTCTCTCTGTCTCTGTCTCTCTCTCTCTCTCTCTCTCTCTCTCTCTCTCTGTCTCTGTCTGTCTGTCTTCTCTCTCTCTCTCTCTCTCTCTCTCTCTCTCTCTCTCTCACCCCAACTGGTCGAGACAGACGACCACCCACCTAGAGCCGGAGGATCTGTCCTAGGTTTCTGCCTTTTAACAGGTAGTTTTTCCTTGCCCTTGTCTCCAAGGTCTTGCTCATGGTGGTACTGTTGGGTCTCTGTAATTAAAGTTAAAGAGTTCGGTCTAGACCTGCTCTATTTCAAAAGTGTCCTGAGATAACTTCTGTTATGAATTGGCGCTATACAAATAAAATTGAATTGAATTGAACTGAATGCTAGAACTTTGAACATCCTCTTCATCATCCTGCTTTTTTTACTGGGCTGTTGCCTTAATGCTGTTGTTCAGACGACACATGATGATTTGACATACAGATGACAGCTTCCTGTAAAGGGACCAGGCGTCATGGCTGTAACATCACAGAGGCACTGTGAGCCGGTCACCTCTTCATTACATTCCTAATGTCAGTCCACAGCCTGGTAGATGGGGCACCATGTTGTTTATGGCTGGGCACAGGATTCCTCTGAGTGTGCGGGGATAGAGTGACGAATAGAAAGAAGAAGAGAGTGAGTATTTGTGCATGTGTGTTTGCTATGTACTGTATGTGGCAGTATGTGAGTCATATGCAAGTGTTTTGTATGCGTTTGCCCCTGTGTGTGTTAACCTCAGCTGCTACATAGAGACGAGTGAGATATCTGAATATGGCCAAGGTGAAATTCCTGTGCGTTGGTGCGATGCCTGACAGCCGATCCACCTGTCACAAATAAATGGGACACGTGATTTATATTTACACGCACAGAGAGACATTTACAGGACAATAAAACTGCATGGGAACAGGGAAATTTAGGGATCGACTCTGGTTGAGCGAGTGCTCCAACCGAAAAGACCAAAATAGATGATGACAAACAACCCATAAGAGGATTTCCTGATCTGCTACCCAGTTCTGTGGTTAAGTTTAGGAAACAACTACTTGGTTTAGGTTAGAAACACAAATCATGGTTAAAAGACGTCAGTATTGATTGTTGGGTCTGTTTTTTCAGTGCTTGGTTGGTTAAGCAGCTGGCTCGTATAGAGCAACATAAAACTCATTGTAAAGGTTGAGTGTCAAATCTTCCTACTTCCTCTTCTGCTTCTGACAAGCCCTTGATTTCAGCCACACTAGTGGAGAGGCTCTATGGATGTCAATTCGGTGTTCTCAATTTTTTGAGCTTGATAAAACAACTAGATTTGCAGCAATCAGGTGTTCATAAATCTTTTATTCCTATTCTATTATTTCCTCCCCTATCTTTTTTTCTATGGATAGAAATAACACATTAGTTGGTTGGTCCTCCAATTTGGTCCAGACTAAAATATCTCAACAATTCTGAAATGGACTACCATGAAATCTTTCACAGACACTTATGGTCCCCAGAAGATGAATCCTGCTGACTTTGGTGATCCCCTGACGTTCCCTACTTCCCCTGACATATTTGCTTTTTAGTGAGATGAAATAAAATTTACAAAAATATTTCGCGTCCAGAGCCGTTTTTTTGGTCATCCTGTTCATCAGTTTAAATGTAAGACCTTATCCTAAAAGGTATATTACTCACATCTTCATAGACAGAAGTTGTCAGTTTTTTTTTTTTTTTTTTACTAAGATGGTGAACATTGTAAATATTAACATTAGATCTATCAGTCTGATTGCATTTTCTCTTTTGAGTTTCAAAGGAGCACGACTTCAACTAACTGTCGGTCTACAGTATATTTCTATATACTAAAAATAAGTCTGAAAATGTATCCATCTGATTCTCATTTAAAGCAGGGGATTATTGCCTTGTCTAATCAACCCGGTCATACTTTCAACTCGTCAAACACTGCAGCATGGTCAGTTTGACATATAGATGTATTTAATCCATAGAGGAATTGGGATTACTGTCCCAAGTTGCTTCCCTCCCTGTTACCCTGCAGTGCCCCCTGCTCTAGGCTGATGGGGGAGAGGAGGGGCCTTTCATCCGAAACCTCCAGTTAGCAACACTGTCCCCCACAACCCGCTTAAAATAGCCCCAGTCTGGACTGGTCAAAACAAAGAGGCTTTCTTTGGAGGCCCTGTCCCCTTTGAATGCAATATAAAAGAATCACTTGAGAGCGAGCTTGGAAAAAGATGAGAAAATCGAGACAACACGTACATGTACACATAAAGAAGTAATGGCCTTTGCTTACCCCAGACATATAAGTCAAATATGAGCTTTGGTTCAGTTGGTGGAAAAAGTCTGCTGTTATTATGAAGAGGTGGGCAGATAGGGTCTTTTAGCATTCAGCGTCTACGGTTTCTATGAAATTGTGTCGTTGCAATGAATACTGATCAGCCCATAACTGAGAGGAGAATTCCAAAGCACGGCGGCCTAGATCAACACCTAGCTGCCTCACAAATGACCCGCCATCTAAATGGTAATGTTCATTCATGCATCCCATACACACATCTGTTGGACGCCATATTAGACTGTGTGTGTCTCCCTCTGATGACTTGTTGACATGCTGGAGTGTTTCTGCTTTTGTTGGTCGTGGCCTTGTTTTGCTCTTGAAGAGCGTAAGGAAGCTTTTTGAGCCAGCGGCTGATGATAAATGAGTCCAAAAAGATAAGCTCTGCATTTTTACAGAGACTGTCCTCATTAAAGAAACGACACCTTTGGATGTTTGTTCATCTTCTTAAACCTACGTACATCGATGTTTTCTTCTTGTGAGTAATGACTGTCCTCTCTCTGAGCTAGAAGGCTTCACTGAGTAGGGAGCAGATCTCTGCCAGGTGTGCCTGGGGGCATGTGGGCCTGGAACAGTGAGTGTAGGGCAGGCCATGTGTATGCATGTGAGTAGTGGAATGAAGGAGGGACATGTAGCCTACATTATCAAGGTGTAACCAGGATAGATAGGCTATATAGACAACCCTCAGACAACTCCAAAACACCAGTCATGTAAAATGTCAGTTTCAAAGTAAGAATGCCTACAGAGTAATCTGCCAAAACTAATGTGACTGACACCTACATTGCCCCAGAAACAAGACTCCAAAGTGCAGCAGCTGTTACGGCCCCTACCAGCCAGGTTAGGGAGAGTGAGGAGTAAGCAAGGAATTGGTATAAAACAGAACTGTCAATAAAATAGCCACTAGAGGTCCTTGAGCATACAGTCATAAATGTGCACACAAATATTAGGCTGATGGGTCCAGTAGTATGTGAGATTAGCTATGGACAGATACACAAGAATTAGTGTTGCTGTAGCACCACAAAATCAGTTAGGGAGGTGGCCAGGTGGATGGTTTGGCATACAATGTGTTTGACTTTGAAACTGGAGACTGTTCACATGCAACAGTCCACAGTGGTTTCACCTATTTTGACTTCATGGGGACACTCACCAACAGGTAGCAGTCTGCAGTACAACACAAAAAGAGCCAAAGATTTTGAACTGCGAACCACAGCAGCCGCTGTCTCTCTTATCTGTGAGCATGGTCTATCTGGATGGATCTGGCACCAGGCTAGGAAGTTAATTCGCTAGTCAGCTGTAGCACACTGAACAGCTTCAAACCTTACCTGCATGTATACCTGGCCTGGAGGCTTATAGAGCATTTATTATATACCTGCAAAGATGATTTATTCTTGCTTTGAATAATAAAAAATAAATAATAATGATTTACTGACTGTAAATATGAATGAGTTTTGAGCTGGACCAAAAATGCAGATCTGAACTGAAATATAAAAACCTTCTGGTTCAGCTTTGTAAATAGTGCTGAAATGATAGCAGGAATATATTGAGATCAAAATCAAAATCTTTTTAACATCACAAAATTCACTTACACACACACAATGCAGGGTGACATTGGTAGCGTGAGATATAAGGTGGTGTTAGGCTTACACACACACATACACACACACATTTTTACCATATGTCTCTTCTTATTCTAGGTGACTTTCACATTCCTGGGCCTGAAAATATGTTTGCAGCTCATATAAAAGACCAAAATAGTGGTTGCCAGGTGAATGTTGATCATGCTGAAGCATGTGTGTGTGTGTGTGTGTGTGTGTGTGTGTGTGTGTGTGTGTGTGTGTGTGTGTGTGTGTGTGTGTGTGTGTGTATGTGTGTGACTTGTCATTGTTGTTGTCACTCCATGCACTTCACACGCACAAGGACATTTGGAGAGCATAACAACTTCAACATGTGACGTTAGGAAATCCAGGTCACTGAAATACAACAGGGGGAATGAGAGGGGGGGGCACTCTTGTACAGCACATTTATATGCAAGTCTATATATGTGTGTGTGTGTGTGTGTGTGTGTGTGTGTGTGTGTGTGTGTGTGTGTGTGTGACCTCATGAGTGTAGTGTGTAAAGAAAGCACATAATCCTGTGTCTTCCTTCCAGGAAGAGGAGCAGGAAGGCTCTCACACACACACCTCTCTCTCCACGGTACATGTGTGTGTTACATGTTAGAGTGAGTGAATGTGCTGCTGGGAAAGAGGGACCCCCTGGCTTTAAAACCGAGTGTGTGATAATGGGGCTCTGCTTATGTAACAAAAACCAGAGTGTGTGTGTGGTGGGGGTTGGGGTTGGATGGGGGCTCGAGGGGAACAAGCAGGGGTTTCTTCTCCACGGTGCGTGAAGGAATGCCCATAAATCCGTAGACATTAGATTTGAGTCCAGTCCTGTAAACACACTGTAAAAAGCTGCCGTCCTCTCTGGTGTGTTATCATCCTTTTCACGCCTCAGGCTTTTAATTCCATTTTAACCTCTGTTTAAACTGAACAACACCGAGGTCCACCCTGACAGAGCCTTACATCTACAGTCACTCAAAAATCTCTCTGCTCCTAAAAGAGGTTGAAAATGTTAAGGTGGCGGTAACAGACTGTTTGGATGAATTAATGACTCTTCCATACAACATTAAAGCCCCTATGTGTAGATGTTTCAAATGTCTGGCTTTGGGGTCCCCCAGTGGTAGTATTAAAAAAGAACACTGTGGCAGACAGCAGTGCACACTCCCACACCACAGACCAAAACCAGTCACAACACATTAGTTGGTGCATTGTCAATTTGCACGATATGGATTTGTTTTTGCTCGATACAATAACCGATAATTTCCTGCTTCTCATGGCCGATACGAATAAGATATCCATTAACTGGACATTTTTATATTAAAGAGATAACATAACCTGTATTTTATGCACACCTGAGTGTAATTCAATTCAATTCAATTCAATTTTATTTGTATCATCAGAATTACTTGAAAAAATGCTACATTCACACTCTACATACAGTGGCTGTACGTAGCCATCAAAATATGGATTACAGAGCAAAATACATGGCAACCTGTCAGGTAACATCAGGTTTAAAGGTGGATTGATGTCTAGAAGCAGTATAGTGCTATGTTTTTGTGAGTTGGCCCCTGTTTTGTTAGTTTGTCAGGTACGGATCACGTGTCACATATCAAACGAAGTCCTGCCGATGGTTTCAGGTAATTCTGCTGATTCACCATTGGTGACAGTAACATGCCAAGAAACAGCAATGCACCAACAACAGCAGGGAAGAAGATGACTGCTAGTAGGCAAACAGAGATCGGTTTTGCCAATGTTATGAGAAAAATACAGAGAGTCCTGAGCTTTGACGTCTTATGCGGCCCCCGTGGACAAAGTGGAAGTGTTTCTACCACCTTGTGTCATTGATTTCAAGGGGAATTAAGAATAACTATAGAAATAGCCAATCTACATGTTAATTGTTTCTGTAAGTCACGTAGAGGCATCAGTAATAAATTCAGATTGTTTCATAATCAGTTAAAAACTCATTGAAGTATGTTTAAGGAGATTTTATGAATATGGCATCAAATAAAGGCTCCGAGAAAATCAGTTTCTTCGTAGAACTTATGTGCATATATATGGTTGTTGCTACATGTGTTCAACAAACATAAACTTGGAGTGGAGCAGTTTATCAAGAATTAAAACAGATCAGCCTTCTTAAGCCACATAACCCATAAGTCATTTTTTTAATGTGCATCACGGCCATTAGAGTCCCATTCATATAGCCTACATGTATATTCAATTACGCACTGGGATGTTTTCATGTTGTCCTTTTTCAGATTGTTTGGCCCTATGGGCTGTTCCAACTAAAACAGCAAAACAAGGCTCTTGCATTGCACAGCGTAGAGCTGTGGGAAGTGATGAAGTCTGTGGGAGTTGTGGTTAGAAGAGATGCACACACAGGCGCTCTCCCTGACCGCTCTGCTCCTTGATATAGCAGTCTGTCAGGCTTTAGCTTGGGTTCAGAGTTCAGCGAGTTCAGCAAGACTTCCCGCACAGCTCACCTAATGCAGCACAGGACCACTGCCAGAAAAAAAAACGGATAGACATTAATGACGGAAGTGCGTGCAGAAGTTGTTTTTCTGCCATGAGATGATCGCCACTTTATACCTGCCAAACAGATCTTATGGCTGAATCCCTGATGGATGGTTTACAATGAACAGCTGTCAGTCCAGGTTAGAACGCTGCTTTGTTCAGCAAGAAAGACTTCTTCCAGGTGAGTGAGTGAAAGAAAATGTGTGTGTGTACCTGTAATGTGATAGAGAATAGGTCTGGAGGCCTAGACCTCCCTAATGCTAACCAGCTGTGGTCAGACAGTACACTGTTATCATATCCAAGATAGTCAGATAATATGCTGCAAGTTAAAGCTGCAACCATATTCATTTTTACCATATTGTTAATAGTCTGCATTGTGACCAGTCGTGCCAGTTTATGTTGTTTATGTTCTGTTGATAATGTTAGTTCATGCCAGTTTCAGCGTGACTAAGCAGGAAAAGGGAACTACTCTACTCTACTCTACTCTACTCTCTCACTATTTTCAGCTGGTGTTATGGGAGCTTTAACAGTCACCTCCATCATGCTCTTCCTGCCGGAGACCGGAAGTAAGAGGGTTTCAGTGCAAAAACTGGGATGTGTAAGGACAAGGACTCCTCGTATTTGGAGTTTGGGGGTCTCAGGAATATAGTGAACATTTAACAGAGCAGTGTGTAATTCCTGAACAGGTGCTCCAAAAATATAGGGGGCAGCGCTTCACCTCCTCCCATCCGATGATGACACTGTTCAAGATAGTTTACAGTTGCACACAGTGCACAGTGATAAACTTTTTCAAAGTTTCCTCAAAAATGTATAGCGAAATCCACAAACTATATATGAGATCAGGAGTATTTGTTTTTTCACAGCGGAACCACTTACTACAGCAGTATTAACCCTGAATAATCAGATTTTGCTGTGATTTAATTGCAATAAACAGATCTAAAGGATGCCGTTCATGATGCACATTTGTCTGAATTCATACTTTGTCGGGTCTGTCTGCAACACGACAAACAAACGACTTTTAAAACGCTTGTTTTCTGAACGGAGTCTGGATCCATCGGCTGCTTACTTAGTTCATAGTAAAGTAAAACTGAAAGCTGGAATCAATAACGGACACATTTTCAGCACTTGCCAGTTAGTCCAACTTCCTCGCTTACTTCTCTTCAAGCAATTTCTTTTTTTGTCCTGTCTGTACAAATATGAAGCGCGCTGGGTGCACACAGACGGATACAGCAACAACAGTGCAACTGCAGACAGGTTGAGGAGCAAAAGCAAAAAAAAATCCACTTTTAAATCCTAAAAGTTAAAAAAATAAACTCAGGGCAGAATCCGGCATGACTCCGGGTATTTATCCCTCAATGCGTCCACCTGTTGCTCTGGTTCAGCTCACGGTTCTCTCCCCACAGCTCTGTCTTTCAGCAGGACGCTACAGTGACTCACTATCGCCTCTCGGGAAGTGGTATAACAAGACAGGTCCGGCCATTTCTAGCTGGTTAGCATTCAGGAAATCTTCTTTGCACAAGAGGCAGAGCATCCCTTATAGTACTTTTCAGCATGTGAAGTAAAATGGAGAGAATATGTACAAAGAGCATTTGTGAATAAAGGGATCCAGTAAAATGAAGACAGTCTATAAAGGACAGACACTTCATCATCACATAGCTACATAATTATTTACATAAGCTTTATCAAAGTATAACTGTTGTTGGGCTTTGTGCTGCTCTCTCTCCTGGGCTGCGTGTATATAGAACCCAGGATCAGAGTTGACCGAAAGCCGTCCTCCCTGATAGACGGAGTGTGTGATTGTTTTTGTTATGTTTGTTAAAGTACTTCAAAATAGTTCATTATAGCCTACAGGATCTGCTTCTCTTTTGTGTTTTTTAAAGGAAAGCATTCTTTTTGTATTGTTGTATTAGTTTTCTGTTTGTTGGTAATAAAAATCCTTGTTTGGATTGAAACAAACTCTCCTTGGTTTATTGTCTCTGGGTACATTTTTTAATGTGTTACTCCCTACAACCCATAGACATCTCGGGGACGTAACTATAACATGTATACACACTTATGGAATCAGGAGGGCAGTGCAGTAAAGATCTTTTTGAGGAAAGAACCCTCACCAAAGAATCCTCACCCTCACCACCTTTTCTGTCAACTATCTAAAGACTGGCATGAGAGAAAGTATTAACCTCAGTTCTATTCTTTTCTTTTTTTCCACTTCTAACACACAATTATTCTACAAATGAAGTACTTAAAGGCTAAACACAGTGAGGAAGCTCAGTGTGCGTCATATTCTTTTTCTGAACACATCCAGTTGTTTTCAACACATTTTTTCATTCACTAGTCATGCTGGCAGTGTTTCGTGGCACGTCAGAACACCTGTCCATTCTGAAAAAGTTTGATTTTGTGAAGGAGCAGCCAGATCTGAGCAGCTGCTGAGCCAAACTCAACAGACCCGAGATCACAGACCAACAGAGGGACACCTTATATTCATATTCTCTTTCTTTGAAGCTATCACAAGGTTGACAAGGATCTCCATCAAGGTGATCCTGTGACATGTTAACTACAGTCTGACGCACTCTGTCTTGAAGACCATTGTGACTATGAGACATTGTTAAAGCTGCACTTATTAATATTTTTTGAAAAACTAAATAATTATCGCCCAACTCTGCAGTTCACCTCAGCTCTATGCAACATTTTAGCATCTCAACTCATTCTTTGGGTGTTATTATCTGCAAATTTACAGTGTTTATTCAGTCTGCTCTCATTAAAGTGTACCTATAATAATTCATTAATTTTAATACTTAATATACAATGTTGTTGAGAATAGTAAATAATAATAAATAAATAAGGCTATATATAAGGCTTTAAATAGACCCAGTGATCGGTATTGGCCGATACTGCTCCTAGTGATCGGAGCACCCTTAGACATATGTGGTGGCATCTTTCGTCACCAACCAACCCCTGCTTCTATAAAACCAGACTGCTACGTAGCTGTAGCTTGAAGGTCTACCACAGACACCGGAGAGTTAATATCCCTGAGCCGTAGCTTAGCCAACGTTACAGCACAGGTATCACACAGAAACCTTTAGAAATGGCTGTGAATGTGCTTCTAGTGATAGTCAAAACTCCAGCGGACTCTCTGTGCTTCCAGCGTGGACAGGGAGAGCCTGACAGCGCCTGCTCATTGCTGGTTGGCTCAGTTAGCTCTGACACTGGTCAGTGTTACCTCCTGCACACTGTGTAGCTACATGGCCACACCCCTTATTGGATTCTCTCTCCTGCATTTTTTCAAGTTACACTTTAAACTCGGTTCCAGCCACAGAGGGCAGCAGTTTTCTGATGAACCTTCTTTTCTAGTACATTAAGCAAATGAACCTTAAAAAGTGATGACTGTACATCAACTGGCCCCTGCTTACTCACAGAAATTAGATTATGCAGGTTATCAGACGCTGATGTGCACTAACCTGGTCCCTCTAAACCAGTGGGGCTGTGTCACTGGAGACCATTTTAAAGTATATGGACTTGGATGCATTACTGTCCCTGTTTGAAGTTTTTGTCATGGAGATGGTATACTTGTAAATAGCCAATTCAAAAGCCAAGATAAATTAAGTTTGGGAAAGCAGATTTCTCTAATCCCCTGCCATGATTACAGATGAAAGGACAAGACATTAGCTTATTGGAGCAAACTAATACAACTGAGTGTTGTATTTACAGCTGGTTCCACTTCCCCCTAAGTGGCTAAAAATCTATTAATACTGCAATAAATCACCTCTCAGTTTCGGTTTGAATGGCTTACTCTGTATGTAATCCACCTTTGGCATACCCACTAACTGTCAACAAGGTGACAAATTAAGGGCTTTTCAAACAGTGCTTGATCCAGAGCTAAGACCTCCCTTTTCTCAGACCTTGCAGTTCTATTTTTATTTTATTTTTACATGTGCCACATAGATGGGAGACCCAATCCATTAAGCTGGGGCTGAAACCCTTTCCTGAGTAGGTTTATCCCTAGTTTTTCATTGGTATGTCCTAAAACATAGGGCTGGGGGGCATTCGGCTTTGGATGATGTAATGTGATAGTGAACTTGAACATGTGAACTTTCTTTCAGTCGCAGCCTAGACTACTGTTTTTGAACAACTTAAATAAGGTGAGAAATCAGTGGTGTCAATACAGCTAGGAGAGTCACACATCCTCTGGGTGCCCTCGGTCTCTAGTTTGTGGTTGTGCAGTTTCATGAGGCTGTGATTATCCTAGAGGTCACAATAGGTCATTTTATACAGTGAGGTCAATTTTCAAACAATGGGCTCACTACAGTGAAATGGTTACTATGGGGACCAGAATCATCACACATGAATACAGTTGGGCTAATTGAATCCACAAGAGTCTCAGCTCTCCAGTCTATCCCAATTTATACAATTCCAAACCCCAGTATGCAGAAATATTACTGTAGGCAAAAATAACACATTTATACTGCTTACAAAAAAATACCAAGAGATTAGCATAAAGTGGGCATGTTTGTAAAGGGGGGACTCGTGGGTACCCTTAGAACCCATTTTCATTCAGATATCTTCCCTTTGAGAATAGACATTTTTTCTAAGTGTTATTTTCCAACAAGCTAGCATGACATATTACATGAACACATGTTTTAAATAGCCATATAATAGCCTACATTTAAACAGCAATAAAACACAAACACTGTGGCCTGAATACATAACTGTGACGAGAGAGGGAAGAAAAAAGAGAGGGATGATGGCAATGGAGGATAGTGTCAAGTAGAGCTCTGGCGCTCTCAGCTCCAGTGTTTTACAGTAAATGCAACAAAGTCGGCTAAATTCTACCGTGTTGTGTGATAAGCAGGAGACAAGCTGCTGCACTGAACGCTGTTTGCTTGTTTATTCACAGTTTATTAATACTGATTGTGTCACATGTCCAAATTGCACCAATTTCAACATTACACTTCCTTGGTTTCCCAGACATAAACCCGTCAAGTGTGAAGTTGATTGGATGCATAGTTGTTGAGAAAAGTAGATAACACATACAGAATGTACAGAGAGACAAACCACTCAGTGACAGTGGGGGCAAAACCAATTGTTCCTTTTAAGTTGTCCTGGCAACATATCTTACAGCTCACATAATATTGGGATACTTACTGTGCTATTAATGAATATGTAAGTCCTGTTTTATAATTGTGTTGTCATTATTGCCACCTACCATGTGCCTTTTTCCCCATTCTCTCTCTCTCTCTCTCTCTCTCTCTCTCTCTCATGTCTACTTAATCTATGTCATTACACAGAGGACCCAGCCACGGCCTCCCACAGTCCTCTCGTTTTACACAGGGCACAGAGAGGAGAACATCGCCCTGTGAGTCTGACAGCTTCCAGTGGTGGCGTCTGCTCCGAGGTGAATGAGATGTCAGCTCCAAAGCTGAGCCAAGTATGAGCTTATATTGTTCTTTATAACACTCAGTACAATTGTGGTAACTCATTATAGAAAGTAGGATCTACCTGAAAGGACCATGGGGGACTAAACCCTTAACTGTGGTAAAGTCGCTTAACAATTGCTCCTCTGATTTCCAATCCACAGCATTTTTCTGACTCACTTAATTAATCAGTCATTTAAAACAGAATTTTCACTCACGGCAGTATCAGATTTCCTACCAGGCCTGCCTCTTTTTAACCAAGTTCACCCTGAACAGACTTTGTCAACCTGTGTGTGTGTGTGTGTGTGTGTGTGTGTGTGTGTGTGTGTGTCCTGGTTGACTAGGGAGGATGTCACCCAACAAGGCAGAACAATATGGGATTGTGTTTTACCTGGAAATACAAGCACTGTATTCTCCCACGGCACACCCTAAGGTAACATTACAGTCAGCCACACAAAAGCAGCGTGAGGGCGTTTGTTGTCGTTGGCAAACACTGGAAGTGCTGTGCTCTTTAGTCCTGCAGCGGGGGATATCAGATGTGGAGGGAAAATAAAAGCCATGAAATGGAAGTATCATTTCCATGGTAATGGACTGTATCAGATGCGGGATAAATAACAGGAGGATGGAAATGTGCTCCTTTTTGCAGACTTTGAACTTGAGAAGAGATTCAGAAAATCCTCCATCCTCAGCCCCTTACAAAGTCTTTGAGGGAAATCTTCACTACACACAGCAGGCCTGGAATAAAGTCATTTTTAGGGTAAGGCCACTACTGGGGCATCTGGGCCAAAACTGAGGGCACCAAGGCCAAAATTTAAGCACAGCGTTAGTTCAGGCAGGCCACGAAGTCAAGCTCAGCTCTCAATTCCAGCTACATCCAGCTAGTCATAACCACACATCAGCTGACGGCTCAGATGATTCCCTTCAAGCATCCAATTGGACAATAACATTCATGGCGCCTTATTTAAGCTGCTTTAGCCTGCCTATCTCTGCTGCTCCTCTACAAGCCTTTTTGCAACCCACCTCCACCCCAGCTCCTCCTTTTTATGTTGTTTCTAATTAATCAATGTCATTTTCTGATTGCCATTGATGCTTGCTCTGTTCTGTACCCGGGGGGTCTCTGCTGCCGCTCTCCTTGTCTTAAACTTTTCCATGTATGCACATGGAAGGGCAGGGAGGTGTGCTCTCCCTGCCTTAAGGTTTTCCATGTAGGCATTGCAGAAGGACAAGGAGGTCCCAGAACAGAGCCATACCGCCAAATGTAATATTCTGCTTTGGAAAAAAAAATTTTTGACAAAAATGGTCCTGACTGAACTACCAAACAGTAAACAGTAGTAGTAACAAAACTAGCTCAACCTTAATGCAGCAGTAAAATGCGACAGTAAAGCAGCAGTAATATTAATCCAAAAACATCATTTATAATAATATCACACTGACAGGGACCATTTTACTGCACAATGACTTCTTTAAGTAGATTTTGCTAGAATACTTTTTACCTTCGTAAGGTTTACAGTGCAGTGTTTCCTGTCCTTCCCCCTTTGGGTTAGCCAGCTAGCGGCTAGCAGTCATTGTGTTTTCTCTTGTGATTTTGAGGCTTCCAACTCCGAAACATATTTGAGAGGCATCCGGTTTTAGGCTACTTTGATTGTCTTTGGCTTGACTCATGGCTCTGATTAATTCTAGCAAGTGTAACCCACAAGGTTACTGGAGCACAATGCTCTACTCCGCCAGAGGGTGGCGCATACACCCCAGGGAATTTTCTAGAAAAAACACACCTTTCCTCCGCTGGAGACAGAAAGCATCAAGGACTGGTATGGAAATATCCTCTGAAGGATAGAAATTCATAAAAAAAATCTGGTACCAAATATTGAAATATTGTGTCCATTAGGTTGAGTGCTGTGAGAGAGAGAGAGTTGAGCCGCGTGACTGCGAGCTCCTCAAGATACCTCCGGTACGGATGCTAATGCTAATGCTAATGCGAGTGTTATGCTAACTGTGCTAGCTCCATTATGGCGCTAAATACCGTTCTTCTAAAACCAATGGGAGTTGTGACCCTGAGTCTTGCTGTTTGATACCATATAGACACAGATTCAGATTGTTTTATGTTGTTTAAGATGCTTATGAAAGATCGCTAATCGCGCTAGCCGCGTGCTAATCGTGAGCATTTAAATGTGAATTTGTTTGGATTTTAGCTCTGCTGCTAGCTCAGCTAAGCTAGTCACCACTGTAGCAGATCTTCGATAGTATTCACACCACTAAAGGTGTCTTTATACTCTGTTTTGTTGACTTACAAGTCATTTGATTGAGGGAGTATTTATCCTCTTGTTTATCATATGTAAGATAAGGGTGATTTAATTCATTTATTTGCCAATATACATGTTTGATATGGATATGCGGAACAGAAGTTCGTCTTAACTGTTAAAAAGAATGAATATATTAAAATGTGATGTTTAAAATGTTAAGATGCATAAATAGATTTTAAAGGTTAAAACACAAATATCTGGTTTCAGAAATCTCATGATTTTATTTCTATGCTGTGAGATGGAAGTATATGATTGAACTGACCTATTTTATATGGTGTGATGTGTACCTATTAATTTACATAATGATTAGAGTATTTATATCCTTTACAATTGGTTATATTTGAATGGAGATAAGTTGATCAGATTTAAACAGAAATGAGACAATAGTACCTAATGCGTTCTGTACTGTATGCATAGATTGTTTTTTTTAGAGAGGGATAGATCATCTGAATCTGACCCTGGCGGTCAGTGGCGAGCCAACCACAGAAGTCAGTGAACGGACCAAGAGCCTGGTGTGGCCAGCCGTGACATCTTTGGAACCATCATCATCCTGTGCCTTCATTTGAAATACAGATAAGAACACACGTAAACCTACCTGGGTAGTGAAAAGAACATACATACTCCAAGAGACACACACACACACACACACACACACACACACCAAGAACTTCCATGGACTCTTTTTGTTTGAGGTTATTTATTTTGGACCCTTTTATTGTGCACCTGTACTCAGGAAGCCGGCTTAGGTAGGCAGGGAATGTAAATAACTGTCTTTAATTTTGTATAATATATTCCTCAAACTTACCTGTTTTGTGTTGTCTGTTCTCTGCTGACCTTTTACTATTTCAGGTTCCGTAGTCGTACCTAGAGTTTCTGATATTAGCCCAGCTTTAATTCATAGCTAATTAAATTAGTTATCAATTACACTTACCCAAGATCCGGGTTACAAGTGGCGAGCCAGCTAGGAGCCTGGTTATGTGTTAGCAGTGAACCACATTACAAGTGTGTGAAACCATTTTCAAGTGTGTGAGTTCTTTGTTATCTGTCTAGAGATCACTCTTTACTAAAGATGGACTTCATAATGAGCTCAGGTATCAAAGTCCCCAATGCAGTAATGGTGAGTGGTTTGCTTGAATCACCAGAAGAAGAGGAGATCATAGACTTCCTTAAGAAGTATGGCTCCATGAGACTTGTTCCAGTTACTGACATTAACTCAGAGTTCTATAAAAACCTGATTATTGAGTATCAAGATGGTGCTGCTATTGAAGCCTTAGCCCCTCTTCTGCCCTACACACATGAACATAAAGACAATCCAGATGTAAAATACCATGTTCAAGCTCTGGCAAGTGTGTACACCACTGAAATTGGCTGCAGTGTTACCAAAGCCTACCTTGATGAAATAAAGAAGTTAGCGAAACTGAGTGGAAGAGGCTTCGAAGAGGTGCTGAAAAACATGATGTCAGAGATCAGTGAGACAATCAAGACTGATGGCAGTGGTGATAATGAGTTTGGAGCCGAACAGCTCAAGGTCATGGTTGAGCACATTGTGAGGAGAGGTGAATTAAACACACATTCACACTTTCCCATCAAGCTTCGTTCATTCTCAGGCAAGATCCCCAGACCCAATAGTGAGACAGACTATGACACATGGTGTTCACATGTTGAGCTTCTCAGGGAAGACCCCACCCTGTCTAATCTTCAGAAATCACGGAAAATCTTTGAAAGTTTGCTCTCCCCTGCAGCAGATATTGTCAGAAGACTAAGCCCTGAAGCTACTCCTGAAACCTACCTTCAACTGCTGGACGCAGCCTTTGGGACCACTGAGGACGGCGAGGAGCTTCTCGTCAAGTTTATGAATACTCTTCAGGATCCTGGTGAAAAGGCCTCTACTTACCTCTGCCGCCTTCAAGTTGCCCTGAACCTTGCTGTTAAGAGAGGAGGAGCTGCTGCTGGAGAAGCAGATAGACACATTCTCAAACTGTTTTGTCGCAGGTGTTGGGACAACACCTTGCTCTCTGACCTCAACCTCGAAGAAAAGAAAAGTCAACTACTAGCATTTTCAGAGCTCCTGTTATTAATCCGCACTGAGGAGGATAGGCAGGCAGCTAAAGCCACACGTATGAACACCGGCAGCGGGCTCTGGCAAGTTCTCAGAGTGCATGTGTCTGCAGTCAACAAGCAGCATTCCAGCCTGAGTCCGACCCATTGACAGGGCTTAAACAGCAGGTGGCGTCTCTGCAGAGCCAACTCACCACGCTGATGTCTAAGAAAGCCAAGAATGCCCCGAAGACCGAGGGGAACACTGAGCATCCATCAGGTGGGCCAGCATCTTAACTTGACCCTAGAGCACAAAGCTTGAAAACTACCAACTCAAAGACAAGCACCCAGCCCGAGACCTTGGTATTGTTTCAACTGTGGCGAGGACGGTCACATCTCCTCAGCTTGCAGTAAAGATCCAAACCCAACTCTTGTCAATGAAAAAAGAGGTCAATTGAGAGAAAAGCAGTGCCTCTGGGAGGCAAAAGAACACTCACCAGACAATAGGGATTTTTAGATGGAGTCTCAGTTGCAGGGCAAACTGAGGCTGGAGCAGTTCACCAACGCCCTGCTAAAGGTAAAAGTGATGCCAAGCCCAAGTTCAGTGCTGCCATGAATCGATCTAATGTCAGAAAACACCCCTTCAAAGTCCCGCAAAAACTGATAGGCACAAAAAGCACAGGCCAAGTTACCATCCAGGGCACGGTTCAGCTGTCTCCTTGACACAGGTTCGTAAGTAACCACAGTCACCAAGTCTTTCTATGACGAATACCTACCTGAGCAACAGATCAAACCACTCTATAACCTTCTGGAGGTTGAAGGGGCCAATGGTCAATCTGTGCCCTACCTTGGATATGTTGAAGTCACAATCACCTTCCCAAAACAGTTCCTTGGAGCTGAATATGAAGTCCCAACATTGGCCTTGGTTGTTCCAGACAGCGGCACTTCAGGGTACCAGATACTGGTTGGTACAAACACACTCGATGTAGCGTATGGTATGTGCAGAGAGAAAAGTCCAGCAAGCTACCGTCCTGTCCCGAACGGTTACAGGACGGTGCTGAAAGTACTTCAACTGCGACAGGAACAAAGCCATGACAGTAACATCGAACTGGTGAGGATGCAAGGCAGAGACAGAAAACTCAGTCCAGCTGGAGGAACAGTTGTTCTGGAGGGAGTTGCATCAGTTAAAGAGTTCCATACTGAGAGGTCTGCTATCATGGAGTACCCTTCATCATTTTCAATGCCTGGAGGGCTGCTAGTAAAGCCCTGTCTCGTTGATCTACCAAGCAGACAGCCAGGCAGACTACCAGTTGTGGTCTCAAATGAGTCGGAACATGACATTATTATCCCAGCTAAGAGTGTGATTGCTGAGCTCAGTGCAATCCAGGCCATTCTGTCTCACAAACAGAGCGTGACCAAGCCATCTGAACCAGAACGCTCCAATGCAGCTGACCTAGCCTTTGACTTTGGTGAGTCCCTGGTCCCTCCAGAATGGAAAGACAGAATTACTTGAAAATTGAACAGCATGCCTGAGGTCTTCGCCCAGAATGACACTGACTTTGGAAGGACAGACAAAGTCAAGCATCACATCAAACTGTCTGATGAAACAGGGCTTCCCGTCTTCCCGCACCTATCAAAGGCAGACCTCAGAGACAGAGAGTTGACCAGTGCATTAAACATGTCATCTCCCAGATTGAGCGTGAAACCACCGCCCGCTGTGAGAACTGAGCTTCCACCCTACCTCTGTTGTTGAGAGAGTTGATCAGGCTTGAACTGCGGAACGGCATTGTAACTGTTGTGACCTAGATTACTTGGAAAAGTAACTTATTAGCATGTAGTGTCCATGTGGTTTCCACATTATGACTTAACGGTCCAGTGTGACAATGCTTATTTTCAGGTGATTATACACTAATGAAAACATAGCTATGAATATTATATTCCATTTCTGACAATAGATCCTCCTTAATACATAAAACAAACACAGCAAAGTTGGAATAATGACCCCCAAACTCACATAATGTGTCTACCCAAGTATGTAAATGCACCAAAATATTTAGTCCCCCCAACCTTTGTATGGACATAAAGAACCACGCTCATACTGTAGTACTATAATCTAAATCTTCATGGTGAAATTAGAGGCTTATGTTTGTCTCAGATTTACATGCATGTAATGATATCCCTGTTTGTCTTCATAAAATGTTTCTTGTTATAGATATTTTACATTACAGGGACAATATCCTTTTAACAGTTTACCTGTTGACATTCACTTGCATTTCTTAACCTCCTTGACTCGTATGACCATATGTCACAAATTTTAACCACTAAACTGACTTTACACTGAGCATGGCTATCCTGTTACTGTGCATAAGTCAACACTGTTGACATTTAAAGACGTTTTTGGCTATAACTCCCTATGTGATGAGGAGCATGGGAACATATGGCATAAATTTCGTGAGTTATGCCCTTTAATTTATCATTTTAAAACAATCCAGACCAGACAGGAAAGATTACTTTCATTCTTAATGAAAAACTAAATCTGTATTTTATAGAGGTTCATTACATAAACTAACAGACTTCATCATGAATTAAAGTACAAATGTTCCTAATTTGGATGAGAAGAATCAGGGGCTTTCTACACTGCAGCGTCATTCCTAGAGAACTTCCTCAAGTCTCTCCAAACTCACAGGCAGTGTCAGAGATGTTCCTTTGTATCCACCTTCAACAGAGCTCTTAAAACAATTGTTTTTTAAACTGGAAGTTTCAAAATTGTCCTGTACTTTTTCAATCTATTTTCAGTCTATGCATATGTGGCCAAACTACAGTGGTATCGGACCAATCAGCATCCTCTGTGAAAGTTCTGGCAACTACAGGGAAAAGATGTTTCCCCTCTTCTCCTGACTGACTTCAGTAAGAGTTTGACTATGTTATATGGTTCCTTGGTTCACGTCCACCAGACGGTGCCAGACAGATGGTCCCTTTCCAGACAGTTTCCAACAACGACTTCTTAGATGGTTCTGTGTAACAAACCTGTGTCACAAATTATCCAGTGCAGTCAGGTTATCGTGGATTGGGTGATTCCACTCTGCGTCCTGTGCCCTTGCACTGCTCATTCCCACCTGTGGTCCGGCTACCATTCAGATCTGTATTTAGACAGCGGACTTGTGCTAGAGGTATGGAGGCACCAACGTTTCAAAATGTCCCTCACAGTGAGAAGAAGTAAGAAGTTTGCTAAATGAAAGTGGATGAATGAAGTGGTTAAACTAACTGAATATAGTGCTATTTCCTTATCCTTAATCCAGTCATCTCTTTTACTTTGAAATGGGTGACTGAGTCCTCTGTCGGCTTCTGGAGTAGCTCCATTACATCCTATAAATCTCTTCTCTCCAAACTCGCTGCCTGGAGGCCGCTAATCGGTCCACAGTCATGCTGGATCTTTAAAAATGCTGCGGAAAGCACACGCCTACACACACGGAAGACAAAATGCTAGAAGCTATGTCAACACAAGCCTGCGGTTTAAGACCGTAAAGGTTCTGTGGGTGCAAATCCAGTCAAGGTCGAGGTCTGGTTGCCTTTTTTAGTCGCTCCTGTTTTATTTGATTTAGAGAATCGGAGTGACCTTACACTTTGATTATTGGAAGAGACAAGAGACAGAGAGAAAATCTGACAGTGTTAAACACAACACCCCGGCTGCTAAACTGCAGCCACAGAGTCAGTGTAAACAATGGGCTTTAAGTGATTCATGACTAAGGATAATTGTACTCATGTGTCCTCAAAAGCTATTTAGAAACATTCCTTACATCACTGCCAGCCCTCAATGACACACAGGCTCTTCCATGTCAGAGAAATAAAAAAAAGCCCTTTTTCCTTTTCAACTTCCTTTTTTGTCTAAACATCTTCTTTTACCATGCAGTGCAGAAACATAATTAGTTAGAACCTGTTATTGACTTTACATGATTATATGTATTTCTTTAACTTGGTCCAGACATCCATCCACTGTGCGGCAATTTCCAACCTGCTCTCACCTCCAACCCGTCAAATACTGCCGATTGGTCCTTTGCTTCATAATATGACGCTGTAGGTACCCCACTTGCATCATTCCTGGACGCAGAGGGCTCCACTTTATTGTAGCTTTAAAATTGGACATTTTAGATTAAAATAGTTTTTTCAAAATAGTTAAATTGAAAATGAATAATTGAGAAAGGAAACATTCTAAAGCCTAAAGGTGTTGCCTAGCTAGACCTGTCCTCAGGACTGTGGGCGTGTACAGACTGCACCTGATTACTGAACTCACTGCATCTCTAATCAACCAGAGTAATTGAAAACACCAGTGCTGGCCTTGAACGTAGCTACAGCCAATGTTTTTTATGAAAGGTCTGAAAGGTTGCTCAAAGTGATGAACCCACACTGTGCAGTTCCCTTCAGCTCCACAGAGCTTTACTGCGTCTTTCAGATCACTGTTTGGGTTCACTCTCAGAGCTCTTATCTTGTGGTTTTCAGCCACAGCAGGCAGCTGTTAAACTCCAAACAGTAGACAAAGTTAGCAAGAGATTGGTAGTGGAGCATTTAGCAGGTATATTTCTCAGGAAACCAAAACAGGGTAAATATTGGACATTTATTATTGGGTTTAAGGAAATATAAAATGGCTGTCACTCTAAACACTATATAGATAATACATTTTTGTATATTCACCGCCAGGATAAGGATAAGACACAGTAGTACCAACTGTGAACTATATGTCAAGTTACTGTCAAGTTAGCAAGAATAAATATGTAACGTCTGGTCTTAAAGCTTTAGGAAAACATTGTAGCTTACATTGTACCTGATGTAACTTAAGTACGTTACGTAAAAATAATTCTTTATTTTGGTTTCACACTGGACACAAACAGCGGTCTCCTGAGTCGTCCATCTATCCAGTAACCTCCATATGCAGACTTTCAAACTCTTTATACTACGTCACTTGACTTCCACAGCCCAGTGTACCCTCACTCACCAAATTCATTACTGTAAACAGTAAATTAGACATTAATAGTTGAAAACAGCAGCAGTGTTGTGCAAATAAGCTTAAAAACACATCAATGGGCCACACTGTTACATCATTACCATAAACACACTCACTGTAGTTTATTTGGACTAAATACAGCATACCCCATCCTGCTGCCCCAAATATTATATTATATATAATTATTATTATATTAATCCACCACTGAAAATATTTCCTAATAAAACACTATTTACTGTTAATGAAAGTCAAGGAAAGAGTTCAGAAATTATTGAGACTGACTAACACATTGCTGGTTTTGTTTTTTTCATTGGGTTTGATGACTTAAAAACTACAAAAATATCAAATTCTTCTCTTTTTTTATATAATGCTCGGCCTGCTATTCCTACCAAAAGTGTATGCTAAAGCATCGGGCAGCATTTTTAGTAGCCAAAACACTACATTTAGCTCCATGCTTTGGCTCTTGGATGGCAACGTGAAATTAACTTCTTTGGTCCAGACTAAAATTTAATAAATTGCTATGACATCTTGTACAGACATTCATGATCTACAGACAGCTCTTGAACACATTACAGAACTGAATGGGCTGAGCTGTCTGACAGTCAAACTTTTAGAAGGAAGTTGCATAGGATCTTTGATTTCTACTGCCAGTGGTCTACCAGAGACACTTAAACACAATCTCTCAGTAACCCTAACCCCGAGCCCCGAGCCTACACTAGTTTTTGTAGCTGAGAGGTTTGTAGAATGTTCTCACTTTGGACAATTCATTCTCATTATCTCAGTTTGGAGAACTCATAGTCCTCATAAGGATAGCTGAACAGGAATGTATACAAACTGAGTGAAAATATAGGTGGATCCACTTTGGTTCTGCTGGTCACAAAAACACTGTAGCCATAGTGAACGTTCACAGCAGTGCAGCACAAAAACAAGAACATTGAGAGTTGTGGGAATAACAAGGTTATGTAACACACAGTAAAAGAGTCACAGGCTGAAGGAGCAGAGAAGGGAGGGAGGCTGCAGCTGGCCTGAGACAAGAACAAGGCTATAACACCTACCAGAGAAGGGCTGAGGTTGTAAAAGTCTGAGTCAGGGTCAGAGTACTGAGGCCATGGGGTATAAACAGTCTCCTTGGTCATCATTCACACTGTGACCTCTCAGGCCTGGCAGCCATAAGGGAGCGATAGATCGGCAGGTAATAGCTGCTACACTGCCTTTTCCATTCTGAAAAGAATTACAGGGCTGAGCTTTGCATATATGTAAACTGTTGATATGAGGACCCAGAAAATTTAAAGAGAATATTAAACACACAGTATGTGATTTCCGCCACTAGGGGGTCTCTCACATCAAAACAATAACAAAAGACAAAAATCAATGACGTGAAGTAGTGTGAGATCATGGGAGTTGTTGTCTTCACCACCATTGTCGTCACTACATTCGGCTTCTCCCGGTTAGGATTCCTTCAGTGTTCATGGTTGTGAGGTCTCCTGATCTCCAAAACAAACAGACCCACTGATTAAAATGGCTAAAAACAGTGAAAAAAACAGTTCCATCTTAAAAATCACCTCTTCTCCCACGCTGTTGGACAGACAAAGGACGTCCCAGAGGGGCTGCGAGCCGAGCTGCTGCTAATGTTAGCTCAGCTTGTTTCTCTGATAACTTAAGATCCAAACGTCCGATGACTAAAATCCTTCATCAGGTTCAAAAAGAGTTAAAAAGCACCAGTGGATGGTAAAAATGTGGCTTTAAACTGGATAAAAAGTCAATGTATGACAGCTTCTAGCAGACAACCACAACGCTGGGGCATATGACACCACTGCAACCGGGGAAACACAGTGTTACCTGAATGAAATGACAGACAAATGACAACATTGTTGGAAACATTTAGTATAATAATAATGTACACACCCAACAAAATATATAACATGGGTCTGGTGTCTTTAGTGTGGAAATGTAGCATATTGTAGCTTTAAAATTGGACATTTTAGATTAAAATTTTTCAAAATAGAAATTAAAAATTAAAGTTCAATTGAAAATGAATAATTGAGAAAGGAAACATTCTAAAGCCTCTGCACACCTTTAGTCCATCTCCACAGACATTAGGGTCAGGTGTTGCCTAGCTAGACCTGTCCTCAGGACTGTGGGCGTGTACACACTGCACCTGATTACTGAACTCACTGCATCTCTAATCAACCAGAGTAATTGAAAACACCAGTGCTGGCCTTGAACGTAGCTACAGCCAATGTTTTTTATGAAAGGTCTGAAAGGTTGCTCAAAGTGATGAACCCACACTGTGCAGTTCCCTTCAGCTCCACAGAGCTTTACTGCGTCTTTCAGATCACTGTTTGGGTTCACTCTCAGAGCTCTTATCTTGTGGTTTTCAGCCACAGCAGGCAGCTGTTAAACTCCAAACAGTAGACAAAGTTAGCAAGAGACTGGTAGTGGAGCATTTAGCAGGTATATTTCTCAGGAAACCAAAACAGAGTTTAAAGTTTAAACAAGAGTAAATATTGGACATTTATTATTGGGTTTAAGGAAATATAAAATGCCTGTCACTCTAAACACTATATAGATAATATATTTTTGTATATTCACCGCCAGGATAAGGATAAGACACAGTAGTACCAACTGTGAACTATAACACTATGTTTGTTTGTTTTAATTGCAGTTTAATAATTGCAATGATTGATTGAATCAGTTCATCTGGGATCTTGCCGCAGTGGCCCGGGTTCGCCCTGTGGCCCTTTGCTATGTATGGCTGCAAAGCATGCGTCCCCCCCAATAAAAACGCATGAAAAGCCCAGAAAATCTGGGCATATCTTACAGCTGTTTTTATCCACAGAGGAAGTGAGTCCACCACAGTATGTTTCTACAGTAGACCAGAACAGACTGGCTTTGGATAGGGACTTAGGAAGTAAAAAAAGATATCCTGCTATCTAACAGGCTAAAAAAACTCTCCTGACTGGAAATGAAACCTCTTTAGACCCTGCGGCACCACCTTCCCTCCTGCATGAAGCCCAGCAGGACATCAGTATATTCTAAGGTGCAAAGCCTTTGTTTCCCAGGTTTCAAGGAGCTACGTTTTTAAATGTCCCAGCAGATTAATCAGTCCCTAAGAAGAAAGGAGCTCTTTTTCCTCAAAGTTCACCCCAGGACTCGGACCATCATGGTAATGATGTTTGTGTTTTTCTCTCCAGGCCCCAGCCTGATTCTCTCTGGAGAACGCCACAGGTCAAAGGGAGGGAGAAATGCACCGGCGAAAGCAAGTACAATGACAGTCCCTTGATCACACTTAGCTTTAATGGGAAACAAATTGCATGGACAGCTGGGAAATGCCACATGAGGCTGAAATGTGTTGGATTACTGCCTCGTAAGTGGTGCTGGAGAATGCGACTCTGATTTATGAGAGAGATTCATTTGTGTGTGTGTGTGTATAAAAGATCATTTGTAGGGCCGGAATCTGGTCAACATATTAATACATGACATGCTACATGTTTCTGTGGAAATTAAATCAAGGGGAAACAGAAATATTAGATTCTGCTGTGTTCCCCTGCGAGCACGCTAAGAGAAGAATCTGTTTTCCTCAGAGGGAGGTTTTTCGCTCAGCTTGTTATTTGTAGCGGGGAATTAAAACTGGGCCTGCAAGGGTTTTCATCTCCCGTTAGACATTAGACAGAGTCACATGTTGCGGTTTCAAGGCTATAAAACAGAGGCGGAGAGAGAAAATAAGGCAAGCATCCCACATGTTTTATGCAAAGTTTTTCCTCTCCATCATTGTTATGATTGCCATTTGTGCTGCTTTCCTGGAAGAGAAGGCTTTTTAATGGAATGGTATTTCAAGAATATTCTGTACAGCAGTGGGATCCACACCAGTCTCTAAATATGACATTACACACAAACGCACACGTGTGTGTGTGTGTGTGTGTGTGTGTGTGTGTGTGTGCGTGTGCGTGTGTGTGTGCGTGTGCGCACGGCTGTGGGCATTTCAGGACTAAACATGTACATTTTCTTAGCAGACCTATATAGAGCTCTCTGAGGAAACAAGAGGCAGTATCTGGGTGTTTTATATCCAAAGTGAGGCCTGAAATTTGGCAGTGATATAAATAGATGATGTATTTCTGCAGCCCAAACGTGTCTATGCCTTGAAAGCTGTATGCTGAGTGGACAGTTTATTTCCTGCATCATTCATGGCCACTGAAATAGGCGAATGATGTATGTTGTTAATTTATTATAACGCTGTAGATTTTCCACTCCCACAATAAGTCTAAAAAGTAGGCTTATTATTATACTTAAAGAAAAAAATCTGGTTTAGATTTTAGGTCTTACTTAATCAAGTCAGGCTCGAGTCACTAATTTGATGACTCGAGCCCGAAAATACTTGATACCTTCCCCCAAGCTTTTTATTTCTGGCAATCGCATTTACACCTCAGAAATTATACGGATGGAGTTCAGAGCTTATTTTCTACAATAGTTCAAAATCCAATGGAACAATCTCATTGGCTTTTGGTGGAAAGGACTAGGATGGGCATAAACCTTGCAGCACTCTACTGTATTATTGTTTGTTTAGGACTCAAAACTCAGAGTTAAGGACTTTAGACTTGACTACAAAGAAGTGAGACGACAGGGCCGTCCACACCAAGAACGATAACTACAACAACTGCAAATATGTATATTTTTTTAAATCAATTTGGATTTTTTTTTAATTGTTTAACTCAAGTGGATGGCAGAGTCCACGCCACAACTAGATGGTGATTTGATTGAACAGTATTGTGGTATACAACTTATTAAACACTTATATAATGTAATATGAGGAAACTATCCTTAAAAGAACATTATTTTACCATTTATCGTTATTTTGGTCATAGCGCCCAAGTCCTTACTTATTTTTTTTACAATTTACAATTTGTTTTCAAAAGATGACAGCTCTTGTAGCAGAGTGTAAAATTCTCTTAACTCCCCTCGTCTTTGTGGACCCATGTCCTTCTGGTTGGCTTTTTGTTTCTCTGCACAACGTAACATGTTTTTATTATAGGATAGGATAAGCTAGGAGTGGTGATCAAAACTCCTTTAAGCCTGCACAGACAGAGATTGGGGAGGGACATTAACTAATTCCTTCAAAACCTGAGCCTCTATAGGTGGAAATTAGGTTGGGACTTGTTGTTACTGACAGGAACAATGACAAAACTACAAAACCCAGGTTGTATGAAATTTGGAATTTTCCTTCAATGTAGTAGTAATTTAGTTAAATCTCAAAACTCCAACAAATCCAGGCAAGCAAGGCCATTCATGCAGTTAGTGACATGTCAAATTTCTCATGTTGCAGCATGACATGAATCCCACATATCTGTGAAGTCACACTCCTGGTTTAGTGTCTTTGCTGGGATCTCACAGCTATGAAATGGAAATCTTTTTACAGGTTTTCCAGCGCTCATCTCCATATTTCCATTGAAGATATTTTGACAGGTGTGATCCCAACATGATAGGAATTCAACATGTGAAAGCACTCAGGGCCAGAGTGCGTATAGGGCCACTGCTCAACCTTAAACTCAGAGCAGTTTTTCCTGGTTACATCATACAGTCTTGGGTCAGGGGACCATCAGCATGGGAGTTATAAAAGATGAAAATCACACAGTAAGTGGTAACGTTAGACCCCCAATAGTCTGAAACATTGTGACCACTGCAGAGACTGAGTTATAGCTCCCTCTTTAGGACTGTGTTGAACTGGGCTAATGAAGATCAGAGGCTAACATGTCTACAGCTGGACGGCTCATGAGACACAGCTTTATTCCCTCTTTTAGGTCTGTCATATGGCCTTATATCACATATCACATAGCTTCAAACATAAACACACTAGATTTAAAGATGATTTGCCTGTCAGCTCATCCTTTCCTCAACCATGCATCTGGAAAAATGTCATCCGTTTCTGTTTGTTGAATCGATTAAAAGACATTACAAGAGCTCCGGGTAATATGGCTTGTTGGAAGTGGACGTGGATCAAAGGATGAAGCCGCATGTATTCGCATCAGCTCTCCATCTCGTGATGGATGAGGTGAGTCAGCCCAACTCGGTGCAACAGAAAAACTTTGTTCTTCAAAAAAAAGCCTGACGTCTTTAAATGAAAGGCCAACTGTAAAATAAGCCATAATATCCACTCACATACAGAGTGTATTAGTCTGTGGGTCTCGCTTCTCTTACGTAATGTTGGCTGGATTCTGCTGGGATATAATAAGTGATGTATTCTGAGATCACCTTAGAGTCCATAGTTTGCAATGGAAATTCATATTTAGGTGAAAGCTGGAGGAAAATCTCTAAACAATGAATCAAACATTGGTTCAGAGGGGAGGTTAAAGATCAGCTCACTGGATTAGTCCAGTCCAGTCAGAGTCCTGGCCAAAGTCAGCTAAGAGGACTTGAAAACAGGAAGCCAGTTTAATGATAGTTCTGGTTAGTTCTCTCTTTTATGCCTCATTGATAATTGCAACATTGCCTTGCCTGCTGATGAAACACTGTTGAACCACAAATCTTTTTTTCTTTTCTGTGGGTTTTGTGGGAGAAAATGACTAACGATGTGTTTCATATTGATAAAGAGCAAAAATCAAAAAGACTGGTTTGGAGATTTCTGCTTTGCTGAATGGGTTGCATGGATGATATGAATTCAGTTTTCCAGTCCTGGAGATGGATTGTGAGTGGGACGAATGGTACTCACTCACCTCAGCAAAGTGAGCCACAGGGGAGGCACATCAGAACAGACCGTTCGATCATAAAATGAACACATTATTGGGTTTGATTCAAACCCCTAAAACCTTCCGTCAATCATCAGTCGTCTGTGTCTGAAGGTGGATGCACACTGACCTTTAGCATACATTCAGGTTGTGTTTGTAGTGTATGGATGGGACTGTCAGTCTGTCTGTCTGTCTGTCCGTCCAACGACTTGTTGGACTTGGAGTGAAAAATCTTGACCACTATTGGATGTATTTTGGTTAAATTTGGTAACACGTTCTCCTAAAGATGATCCTTTGATAATCCCGACCTTTACGTATTGTACGTAGAGGTCATCATTTTCATGCTCACGTACATTAAAGCTAACATGCTAACGTTAGCATTCAGCTCAAAGCACAGCTGAGCCTCGGTACAGCTGAGGCTGGATTTACAGTCGATGCAGGGGCTTAACAGCGTAGGTTGGGATTTATAGTTAAATCCTAGATATCACCCGTTGATATCACCTCGGCCATGCTAGACGCATGTGTGATATAAGATCCAACTTTATGCTTTATTACAGTGTTCACATTCTTTCATTTTCTTTGTGATACAGAGTGATTGTGTGCCACACAGAGATTTATACAACTGGAATTTCAACATAAGACCTTATCACCTTAAAACTGACCCTGACAAGCTGGCCACTGTGCAGAGAATAAACTCTTTTGATTTAGCTATGACAAGAAAGACCCTTCCTCTGGTCAAGGCCAAACATCTCTTGCTCCACTGTTAGAGAGGGTCTATGAATAGCAGCTCTCTGTTCATTTTTCATCCATCCAGCAATTTTTTCTTCTGGTGTGGCACTCTGGCATGGCCATAGACTTTTGGTCTTCTTTGACTAACAATAGTAAGTAGCACAGGCTATGCTACAATGGGCCCAACACAGAAAAAAAGCAGTTAACAGTTAATTTCAAGGTCAGTTTTATGTCAAACTTGAACTTTTAAGTTTTGAAATAAACTAGAAAGAAGTTATGATAATGTTTTGTTACCTTTCTTTATTCGAAAAACTTAAATCTTTGAGTTTTAGAAAAACACACCAGATGTTTTTTATTATTCGGGTGCTTGAATATTAAATAATTGCAATTGAAAACATTAGATTAATAACTAATCATATTTTGTTTCTTAAACTTTTTTCTAAAGAAAAGTAAATTATAAATTCAAAACTGAAGAGAATAAATTTGACTTTTTTTTTTTTTCTTTACAGTGAATAAGGGTCATCTTTATTAATTCACTCATAAATAAAGTGTATATGTTCTAGTGACGGACAGCAGACTGAATCACAAGTGGGGTGAAAGTTCCTATATGTCCAGGCTCCTCACTTTCTATTCCCTGGGTGTGCCTGGTGTTTTATGGAAAGGCTAAGAGAGCACCCCATGTTGAGACGTGGTCAAGTCTGAGTGCAAAATTAGGAAAGGTTGTAAATACTTATACTTTATGGGAAATATAAGATTGATGTCAAATACTGTTTAACTTTAATAGTCAGGAGTCTATTATAGTATTTTCAAGAGTAGGTTAGTTAGTGACAAACTATTCCGTTAACCAAAAACCTTCGTCAGAGTTTTTTTTGAAAGTGACATTACCTCAGTGTAAACGGTACGGGGGCCAGGTATTACGCATTAGAGAGACCAATGCATATATGTCATGTGCAGCACAGGGTAGAGGCAAACCAGAAGGATAACCTTTTTGGCATATGTGATGCATGGAAAAGTTCAATTATATATATTTTCAAATCTCTGTGGCCTGTGCAGGGTTGTCAAATAAAGGTACCTCATATTTTGCAGTCAAAACACTGTGTCCTGAGTTACTGCAACATAAAAAGCACATTCAGTCACCTGCAAAAGCATAACCTGGTGTCAATCCTGTCGTCACAAGTTAAGTAAAGTGATCAATGAGGGAACTCTTCAAATTGAGTTGTGCTTTAACCACTCAGCCCCTCGTCACACAGCATTTAAGTTTGTACAAACACATAGTGAGATATTTCTTTAATGATTTTTGTCAGAGCTTTTTAAAATATGGCCTCATTAATTATGTCCAGCAGGCATAAGCCTGGACGGAATCATTCTTTTGGTTTTGCGTATGTGTATCTGTCTGCAGCTAATGTTGCATACTCTCTGACCTGTCAGCCTCATATTTTTTTCTTGTACATTTATGACTGTATGCTAAAGGACCTCCCATGGTTGCCGTGATTCACAATGTTTGAAAAAACTATTTTATTGACTGCTGTGTTTTATACTAATTCATGAGTCCTCTACATCGGCCGACAGGGATTGCAAGTGATCAACAACTGCTAGGATAAAAGCAAGGCTTACCTAGTCGGTTGCAGGCCACATTTCGGCCTTTGTCATGGCTCAAAAACGTACATCCATAGAAACGTTTGGTGTCACCTTGAACCAGAACATCTGCAGGTTAATTCTACACCTGATCCACTAAAATTAGGCATGATATGAGATATATAAACTGTAAGGGAACCAGGAGGGACAATATTCTTCTTCTGATGCATTTCCGACAGGCTAGAGTGGCACTTTGCTGCCTCTTGCAAGTCAGGATTAGGCTGCAGTTCAGTGTACCACTATGTCTATTCCCAAAAGTGTTTAGGCAAGAAATTCAAGGACCCGACGGTAGGAAAAATTAAGCGGGATTCAACTCTTCATTTGTGAGGTGTATTATGTATGCTCTAGATAAATGAAAATGAAAAATTAAGCAACAAGGAAAAGGGGTCATCCAGTGCCTGAATTGGACCTTGGTGACCTCAGTGGTGGGTACGGCCATGCTCACCAGAGTTGGCAGAACTCAATAAGAAGGCTAAGATGGAGCTATGGAGGGGGGTGTACTCACATCCACCCACATGTCTCACATTTTTAGATAAGTAAAGTTTTTCCAGCCAGTAGTAGTTAACCATCAGGTTTGGATAAAAATGTACACTGGTCTAAGTTTCCTCAAAGTAGATTCACAATGCACCTATGCATATGCATATAGACAGACCTGTGGCTCTCCCCAGCACATACTGCATAGTCACATATTTGGTTTAAATGCACAGATGCCTTTTCAGGAAACAGATGGAGGTTTGTTATGCAACTCCAAGATCAACCCAGAGTTTGTTTTGAGCGGCGGGATCGTCCCCACCACCACTGATATCAAACCCTGCGGGGCCGTCTTCCACCAGACTGGGCTCTCTGTCCCAGCAGAGAACCACTCTCCTGTTCCCCTTTTATTCATCCAGTGAGCCCTGCGACTGGGGACCGCTTACCCAAAGTAACCTGCGACCTTGATGAATCGCTGCTTTAAAAACTACAACTAAAGTGGGCTTATGTTGGTCTGTGGCGACGCTGCACAAGAGACAGACAGGTCAGCCTGTCAGAGTCTGTTTGGTAGAAAACAGTGTGTTTACTGTACTATGCACTATGGGATAGTGTGTCGCCCCCGTGTACTTTTCACCATGGAAACCTTAGGTATGATGTCATGTGTTGTCGTTGACATTTGTCAGTGAAAGGCTGGTTTTGCTGTGTGATTGACGGGACTGAAATGAGTTTGTACCCAGTTAGTAATAGATGGTAAACATAGATGCACATGTAAGCATTTGTTTACGTAAAGATGACTGACTCACACATGGAAATGTTTTTTTAAGAGTGTTAACATTAAGAACTGTGTCTTTTCCCAAGGCTGGAAGCAATAAGTTTAAGGATAACAGCTGTTTAGTTAGTGCCAATGGTTCAGTTCTCCTTCTTCCGTCCCTTCCTTTGCATTCTCTGTTCTTGTGTCTGTACAACCTGGTTTCCTCCCTTCAGAAGAGCCTATTTGCAACTATTCCTATTTAAAATATAAGACTTCCACAGATAACTCATTGCTGAACATTCATCATTTTGATGTGTCTCTGCTGTTATTTCACATTACACTGTGCTTCCTGCCAGTCTCCTGAAATCTGTCAAAAACATGTAGCCTCATAAACTTCACTGTCATGTCTTCTTATTCCAGGTGCGTTATCTGGAACACCCAGCAGTCGCTTAATTTTAAGCTAGATTTGACATGTATATATATCCTTCTCTATTCTAATCATTGTCAATCATTTTTTGTTTAGCATTCAAATTATTTCCACCTCCACTACAACTTTCACCTGTAAACACAGATTTTAGGTTGAAATTAGTTAGCGTCACTCCCCAATCTCACTCTGTGCAGACTTAAAGAACAAATACCATTTTTTTTACAACTAGGGTCTTATTTTGTTTGTCCATCATTCATAGCAAAAAATTACTTTTTGTTACAGGGAGTTACAAGGTCAGAGCCTAGATGCCAGTCATTATCTGTAGTGCTCATACTCATCCCCAACGGGTGGCAAGGCTCAGCACTCACTCACTACTGTATGTAACTGTAGCTGATATTAGACATTAGTTACTATTCATTTAAATCAATCATGTATAGTTTTCATAGTAGTTTGTATAAAAAAAAAGAATGCATAGCCAATTAGTTACTTTTGACTGTTTATGTTATTAGGATTGGAATTTTCATATTTTACAGATAAGAGATTTCAATTCAATTCAATTCAATTTTATTTGTATAGCACCAATTCATAACAGAAGTTATCTTAGGACACTTTTCAAATAGAGCAGGTCTAGACCGTAATGATTACTTTTAAGAGGCAGAAAACTCTGACAGACCCTGGCTGTAGGTGGGTGGCCATCTGCCTTGACCTGTTGGGGTGAGAGAGAGAGAGAGAGAGAGCATAGGTAACGACAGAAAGACAGAGACAAAGATGTACAGAAACAACAGTAGCAACAACTACACCAATAGTAGTGACTGATCATGATGATGATGATGAACATGAAGAAGATGATAACAACGACAACAACGATGGGGGACAATGAGCAGTGATTATAGTAATAATAGTAACTGTAGTAATAATAATAATAATAACAACAATAATATCAGTAATATTAGCAGTGGGAGTCAAGCAGGACCATGGCAGGAGGCTCCACCAGGATCCATGAGAACCTGCAAGACATGAAAGCACAAGAACCCTGGGGAAGAAGAGCAGTTAGTAACATGCATTAATGGGATATGAATGAAGAGGAAGAGGATGAGAGGAGCTCAGTGCATCATGGGAAATCCCCCTGATAGTCTAGGCCTATAGCAGCATAACTAAGGGATGGTTCAGGACTTACCTAAACCAGTCCTAACTATAAGCTTTATCAAAGAGGAACGACTTAAGCCTACCCTTAAATGTGGTGAGGGTGTCTGCCTCAAATCTAACCACAAATGGAAGCTGGTTCCACAGGAGAGGAGCTTGGTAACTGAAGGCTCTGGCTCCTGTTCTACTTTTAGAGACTATAGGAACCACAAGTAGCCCAGCATTCAGAGAACATAGTGTTCTAGTGGGGTAATAGGGTACTATGAGCTCTTTAAGATATGAAGGGGCCTGACCATGAAGAGCTTTATAGGTGAGGAGGAGGATTTTAAATTCAATTCTACATTTTACAGGGAGCCAGTGCAGAGAAGCTAGTACAGGAGAGATGTGATCTCTTTTCCTAGTTCCTGTCAGTACTCGTGCTGCAGCGTTCTGAATTAATTGTAGTGTCTTAATGGACTTATTGGGGCAGCCTGATAATAAGGAGTTGCCTTAATCCAGCCTAATGCATGAACAATTTTCTTCTGCATCCATCTGTGATTTTTGCAATGTTACATCAATAAAAAAAGGCAGCCCTGGAGGTCTGCTTTATGTGGGAATTAAAGGACATGTCCTGATCGAAGATAACTCCAAGATTCCTGACAGTGATGCTAGAGGCCAAGGTAGTACCATCTAGAGTAACTATATCTTTAGACAGTGAGTCTCGGAGGTGTTTGGGGCCAAGTACAATAACTTCAGTTTTTTCTGAGTTTAGCATCAGAAAATTGCAGTTCATCCAGGTTTTTATGTTCTTAAGACATGCTTGTAACTTAGCTTACTGATTAATTATATCAGGCTTGATTGATAGATATAACTGGGTATCATCAGCATAACAGTGGAAGTGAATGGAGTGATTCCTAATAATATTGCCTAAGGGAAGCATATATAAAGTGAATAGAATTGGTCCAAGCACAGAACCTTGATTAACTCTAACCTATTGTTTATGGAGGATTCATCGTTAACGTGTACAAACTGATAACAATCTGATGAATAGGACTTAAACCAGCTTAGTGCGGTTCCTTTAATGCCAATTTGATGCTCAAGTCTCTGTTATAGGATATGATGGTCAATGGTGTCAAATCCAGCACTAAGATCTAACAAGATCTAAGTACAGAGAAAGTCCATTGTCAGAAGCAATCAAAAGGTCATTATTAACTTTAACCAGAGCTGTCTCTGTGCTGTGATGAACTCTAAATCCTGACTGAAAATAATAAATTAGCTGTTGCTGTGTAGAAAGTCACACAACTGTTTGGCGACTACTTTCTCCAGAATCTTAGAGAGGAAGGGGAGGTTAGAAATCGGTCTATAGTTGGCTAAAACCCCTGGGTCAAGATTGGGCTTTTTAAGAAGGGGTTTAATTACAGCTACTTTAAAGGACTGTTGTACATATCCTGACAATAAAGAAAGATTGATCATATCCAATAAAGAAGTGCCAATTAAGGGTAAGACTTCTTTAAGCAGCCTAGTTGGGATGGGGTAATACTCAGGTTGATGGCTTCGATGTAGAAATTATTGAAGTTAGTTGTTGCAGCTTGATAGCAGAAAAACAGTCTAAATATATATCTGATTTTACATTTGTTAAAGTTCCTAAACTTGGAGAGACAGCGATACCTGTTGAGGGCATTTGGTGACTAAGTTAGTTGCTAATAGTAATAATTTTATTATAAAAGAAGCTCATAAAGTCGTGGCTACTGAGGGTTATGGGGATACGTGGCTCAATAGAGCTGCGACTCTCTGTCAGCCTGGGGTTTTTCTTATTAGTGCTGAATAATAGGCTCATCTGGCATTACGGAGGGCCTTTCTATATATTTTAAGACTATCTTGCCAAATTGAGCGATATTCTAATAATTTGAAGGAGCACCATTTCCTTTCAGATTCCATAGAAGAGGGCCTGCTGGACAAAATGTTATGGCAATTCATCCAATAGTTTTTCAGTGGCATCTAGTGGTGAAGATGCAACAAACAAAAAGTGCAAAAGGCCCTATCTAGATTTTAGCAAGAGCTAGAGCTTGTTTGGTTTTGCCTTTCTGGGCTACTGTAGAAACATGGCAGTTCAACATGACTCCATGGAAGCTGTCCTGCGGCGTCTGTAAATAAAAACGGCTCATTGTAAGGTAACAAAAACACAACCATACTTATATTCATGTTTCTTATGAAAAATAAACTTGGTGGGACTGTAACAATAGGTAAAGTGGTGAGGGTACAAATGGCTGGAATCAGGAAAAATGGCCAACAGTGGGCTTTAAGTGCAAACATATGTGGAACAATGCATGCTGATACACGACAGATGTGTGCATATGTGTGTGTTTGAATCTTGAATAAGCCCATAAGAAAGGACTCGGAGGACAAAATGCCAATGATAAACTGCAGGATCTTGGATCCTGCTGAACTTCTTACAGGCCAGAATGTAATTTTGGATTTCATTGTTCTGCGCTGCTGCTTGTGAGTGATTACAGGCTTGATTGAAATGAACATGGGCCCCTGGCTCTGTCTCAGCTTGAGGTCCACTGACATCTGAGCGCAGGCCATTTTAAACATTCACATAAAGCATCCAATGTACCAAGAATGCACTAGTCATTATCTTAAATGCATGCAAGCACATTAAACATAGGCTCAACACAGCAGATATAGGAGATCTGTGGTACTTACACACACACACACACACACACACACACACACGTACACACAAGCATGGTCTGCACACAGGTTATGCAATCCAGAGAGATTTCCAAATTTATAGTTCCAGTTCAAACCACTTTGTGGATTATTGCGAGGGTTCCACAGCAACGTTTAGTTTGTTGATTAGCAACTGATCCTTTAATTGCAACTATTTCATGTTTCTCACTTCCTGCCACATCCAGTGTGTTTCTGCTTCAATGTGAACTGAAATGATATACTTTGGGAAAGAGGATTTAGGAATCTGTCACTTTCTGGATGGATGATCCAAGTAGGACTTAACTGAAGGACTAACTGTACTATGACTTTGTTTTGTACTTTTGTTTTAGATCTAATGTGTCCTCTTCCAGTCTCAGAATCGATGGATTGGAACACCTCAGCTTGATTTAACTGATGCCTGCAATCACATTTTCAGTGTCTGAGGGGAAAAAGAGCGCCTTTTGCATGGACCAATGCTCACACATGCCTGTGCTTCCCAGAAGGATTCACTCTAGTTGTTCATGCTGTATGGCTGTACTGAAGGATTTAGCTGGCGGAGGAGTTTTCTTCAATATGGAGTGTTGTTTCAGGACACGGAGACTGGAGGTGGGTTTATAAAGCTTTACTGAGGGTTTAAGGAGTCAGGTATATGGGCACTAATTGCTTTCAGTCTTTCAATCTTATTCATTTGGCTGCTGTAATGCAGGGATAGGGGGATAAACAGGTGAGTCATCCTCATTACTAACATGGAAATGCACAGGAAATATACAGAATCACAACTAGTAATAAAGGTGTATTCAAATTGCAGGTGAAAAACTGACTTGTTGGTGTGGTATTTACCACTCCGGATCTCCCAGTCATCATTCATTACAAAGCAATGCTAATCTTGATAACAAATCTATACATTTCTACAATGTTTTTGTAACAAACCTGGTAGTTTCAGCTGCATGCTGATGTTTGGCCGAATATTGCTTTGTGGTTTTGATATGAGGCCAATTTGTACAGCACCCTTGCCATGTAAAAGTAATTTTTTTGCGATAATGTGAATACGACTTAAAGCTGCAGTTTATAAAAATAACTTTTTGTCACTATAGCCTGACAGTAGTACACAAGGCAGATACTTACCTAAATCAGGTTAGTGCTTCTTATGGCATTTGCAAGAATTGACCAGGCCTGGATGAAAAAAAGCAATCAGAGCCAAGAAAGATGATTGTTGAGTCTTATTCCCAGGTCATCAAATATTGATGCTGGGAATGACAGTCAGCAATCAACTATCTTCAATTCAATTCAGTTCAATTTTATTTGTATAGCGCCAATTCATAACAGAAGTTATCTGAAGACACTTTTCAAATAGAGCAGGTCTAGACCGAACTCTTTAAAACATTATTTACAGAGACCCAACAGTACCACCATGAGCAAGCAACAGTATTACAGGATACAGAAAAAGATTCAGCAAATATGAAGCAAAAAGTTATTATAAAAGTTACCTACTGCAGCTTTAACTGAATAAGCACAAAGGATAAAGCAACTAACTCAGTAGTTAACAGTGGGAAAAATTTCACACATTTGTATACATCTCTCATTTGCTTACTAAATACTGAATATACAATGTAAACTACCAATCTCTTGCCCCTCGCAACCCTACAAAGGATAACTGGATATAGCTAAATGGATGGATGGATGGATTTACTTACTGACTGGACATGGATGTCTTTTCAGAGAATCTAAAACTAAATTATCCATCTATTTTCTGCAACTTATCTGGGTACGGGTTGGGTGGCAGCAGCCTAAGCAAGGTCGTCTGGAAGTCTTCAAGCTCCTCCTGGGGGATCCCAACGTGTTCCCAATCCAGATGAGATATATAATCTGTCCAGTGTGTTCTGGGTCTAACCTGTGGTATTTTACCAGCTAAACGTGCCAGGAAAACTTCCCAACCTCCTGAACTGGTACCAAAACCACCTCAGCTGGCTCCTTTCGTCAGGAAGGAGCAGCAGCTCAACTCTCGGCTCCCTCTGGATGTCTAAGGAACAACTGAGGAAACTCATTTCAGTCACTTGTAACCACCCGTCACTGCCCGAAGTTAATGGCCATAGTTGACTCTACTGGAATGTAGAGGAACTAAATTGAAAGCTAGCTACCTCTTCGGTCCAGTATTATATATGCCTGCATTATTGATGATGCCACACTAATGCGTCCATCTCACGCTCCATTTTACCTTAACTAATATAAACTTTTCCAATTTCATACTTCATACTAATTAAATTGTGTGTCTTCATCACCCCCGCAGTCAAAGTCGTGTTTGGAGTCCCTGTGAATCACCTTGTAAGTGTATTCCCTGTCGTCAGACTAGTCTAAATAAACCCATAATTCACCACAGTTAGATGTAAAAAAAATACTCTGGCCTCCAGCTGTTTTTCCTCTCATTCATTCTTTGGCTCAGTGTGTGTGTACTGCGCCGCTGAACGTTTTTGTCATGGCTACCTTAATCCAGAGTGCAAAAATTTTTTATTTTTTTTTTATTACTGGTTTGTCTTGTGTGACTTTGGTGTTTAAAGTATTAATACATCTTAACAGACAGGACTGGACTGGAGCCCTGGGACAGATGAGATGAACCCAGTGAATGCGACCTCTCTATCTGTGCGCCATTCAGGGCTGCCATGATAAATACTTTTGATGCGACATTTATTCATCATGTCCGCGGTGTGTAAAGACCTTTAGACTGAAGTGAAGAGAGGAGGATTTGTGTTTTGTAAGTTGTCTGTGCAAAGCCAAAGGTTTCATCCTAGATATGCTATTAACTGCCCAAGTTCCTGTTATTTTCGTTATGAATCATAAATCATGATGTAATCTGCATAGTTTGGCTGCAACCACCTTTGTCGCCATATTTAAATGGATTCGCAGAGTTTGTGCTGAAACAGAGACAAGCACAGAATCAGTCTCCTATCAGACTGGGTGAGGCAGAGGACAGGTAACTCATAGCAGGGCCAGACCCGATGCACAGCTCAGATATGTGAAATAGGAAGCCGTGGCAGTGCGAGCCTGCTCAGTATTCACATCCACATGATGCAGCATACCTCTAGCACATGGCTGCCTGTGCTGAGGTGCCATAAATCCAGCAGCCTGCTTTCATCTGAGAGCAGTGCTAAATTGACAACAAATGTTGTCCCTCTTTTCCTCAGCCTCATCGAAGTGCTTCCAGAGGAAAGCTGCAAATGGCTTCATGTCCTGAAGGCTCATAGTTATGTGCAGAGATGTTAAATGAGCTCAAGCCTGTTTGGACACACCAGACCCTGGTTCGCTCATCATGCTGGACTCTGCAGGCCAAGCGGTTGAGGGTTTGAATCCCTGCCCAGCAGCTAATGTTCTGGTGTTTATTTACAACACAGCCCTGCATACTTTTCTCAAACAAACACACAGGTAACCCACAGCTTGCACAACATACTGTATTCTTCTCCACTTCAAACTACATTCCTCATCATCTGAGACCCATTTTAGATCCGCAAACAGACAGGAACTGTGATACATTTCATCTCAATAATAAACACGTGCTAAGAGTGTGGTGGAGTACTGGGTCAGAAAACAAGCCCCAGGTGAGTTGGAGAAACATCTCTGGTTAAATCTGGAGCATGGAAAGTGAGGTTGGTTTCATGGACTTTGCCAAGCAAATAAACAGTCAGAACACATCAGAGCAGCGAGGCTCGATTCAGTGCATTTTTCCAGTCCAAAAACTGCTCAAAGCAAAGCCTGTGTCCACAGATATGTGGACTGAAATCATCCAGCAGCTGACCGCAGTCCAACTGTGTTATTTAAGGCTTTGTAAACTCACCGCTTCCAACCAGGCATGTGGTACATCATTTAATAAGCTGTTTTCCCACTGGGTGTCAACACCAACACAGGATGGGCATTTATGATAACTTGATGGATGACACTGCATTTAAATCACATTAAACAGAACAGCTACAGGAGCCTTATTTAAAGAGATACAGAGGTAAGAACATATGGAACAGTAGTAGTTGTAGCATTAAAAGACAAGTGAAGGACAGACTTGACTTCAGTGAGCACAGAGAAACTTTCCTAGATGTTCCAAAACATCCTTCTAGTGTTAACCTCTGCACATACATCATTCCAACAGCACACTGTAGGGACAAGGATGATTTCTGACAACTGATTTCTGACTGGAGGGGGACTTTTAGCTAAGCTACAATAAAGTGCAATAACACAATAAGATAAAACATAAAACAAGCAAAGTGAGGTGATTTATGTGACTGAACTGGAGCTAGCTGGCTGGTGTTTGCTATTACCAGTTAGCCCTGTATAGAATCAGTATGTCGGAAAGCTTCATGTGCCGTATTTTGCAAGGGCTTGATTCCTTTCACCATGCCAGTTTCTGGTGTGACCAAAAGCTTTTGTCTGGTTTATTCTCTGGCTAATTTCTAGGAAATTCCTCAAGTAAGGGAGAACTGGAAATATATCTAACCTTGACGGAAGAATTTTTTCTTCACCTCAAAACAAATGTGTTTTTGCAGTGTGCTGGCATATAGGCACACCCACACGCACACACACACAAAAGCAAGCATAATGTTGATTTGGAGAGACTCCCAGGTCGGTTGATAGCATGGCAGCCAAAGTCCAAATACACACACACACACACACACACACACACGTACACACTCATATAGGATACAACAGCCCCTCGCAAATTTTCCTCATTTTCCACCAAAACATAGTGTTCTCCTGCCAGCCAGTGAGAGGAGCAGGAGGAGCAGAAAAAAAGCCAAGAACACTTTGTCCAGACAGCTTCAGTACACTGCACTTCAGCATAGAAACAAGTCAGCAGCTGAGCTGTTGGTGGCACAGTGTCTGCACAGAGTTCTGCTGGGGTTTTGCTGCTGTGACAATTCTGCAAACAGCTGTAGTAGCAGGGAAGTAAACACTTACTGTGTGACTTTGTTTGCTAAGAAATCCATATCTGATTTCGATTTAATACATCTCCAGCTGTTACATTGAATAATATATAGTTTGTTACTGTACCATACAACAGCCTAACATCAGATGAGTCCTGGACCTATGAAATAAAGACACTCATTAGCTAGTCACATCCTTTCTGCAGGGAAGGACAAACAACTGTGTGCAGGAGCCTAGCCAATAGCACAAGTAGAGGAGATATTAAAGTCATAAACTAACTCTGCAATTAAGTAAGACTGTAACAGCAAAAGCCACTGAAGGGTCCATTTTATTGCTTATGAATGTAAGAGTTCTATAAGTGAGATTCTGAAGAATTTTACATATTCATTTTTATTTATTAATCACTTTTTATTGCCAATGAGCAAACAGGTTAAGGTAATTATTCCTTCCCCAACTTTCTAAGTTGCCTGTGGACTTATTTTTATTTATTTTTACGGAGGGAAACAAGTCGGATTTTCTGCAAAAATCCAAAGGATGTAACCTTTATACGTTCCTGCTTCTCTCTCCACTTCACTGCTGTGTAAACGGTGTGCACAGCTAATGTTAGCTTATCAATGCAGTCCACTAACATCTACATATTGTTACATAGAGGCTACAGTGGTTTAAGTTGGCTAACATTAGCTTGCTTGCCAATACAGACAAATTGCTAGCTAGCAGTCAGCTGTCAGAATAACCACATTTAGCTTTTTTTTAAACCTCCAAAACACATTGGCTTTTTTTTTCTGTCAGTTTGACTAATCGTGTTTGGATTGCACGTCGTGGTGAACGTGTATTTGCTCAGTCACACAGCGTGGCTTTACACAGGCCGTAAATAGAAACAAATAATTTGTATAGTAAATTTAGCTCCTTCAACTGGCCTAGTTGTTTGAGCAACCTTGCTCTCTGATTCCTGACATGAACCATGTTGTCGGGACACAATGACAGCTCACTTCAGAACGAGCTCCACTTTCAGACAAGAGCAAGTTTTATTGCAACATGCACAGAGGAGGGAGTGATGATGGGATGGGAAGTATTTTTATCACTGTCCCCAAGCAGCGCAAAGGCCGAGCATTTCATCAGCAGTTATCATGCAAGCCAGGAATGCTTGGCTGCTGTTTCTTCAGCGGGCCTCCGGAGAGCAGGGCTGGGCTCAGGCTGCTCCTCCACACTGTCTCAGCGGAAAGGAGGAGACAATAGAGACGATGCACTGAGGAGACATGAATCAGACTGAAAAGATTTCTTAAAGAAAATCTGATAATGTCTGCTGATTGAGGAGAGACCCAGTGTATCCTACGTTTGAGGTCAACCCATGTTGCAATGGAATGTGAACCATAAAAAAATATATATATAGTTGGTGCTTTGTAGATTTACAGAAGCTACAATAGAATCTTAAACAAGCTTAGTCCGCTTCTCCACCATGATCCTGAAGTTCAGTCACTTGCTATCAAGAAGTGTAGAAACTGGGCAACCTCTGGTATATATTTACTGTAGCCACCAACCTCTGCAAAGGAGAAAGCAAAACACATTTTTATACTCAAAATATAGGTTGATTGATAGAAAACAGAAAAACAATAAATTAATAAATAAGATAAAATAGTGCCAACAAAACCAGTGCCAATAAAAAGTACCAATAAAAACAGTCATTGAAAGAGCACCAACCCTGGGTGGACGATGGGTAGGTAGAGAGAGAGGGGACAGAGGACAGAGGGAGTGATCATGAGCCCGTGCCATTGGCTGATTTGTTAAATCATCTGATGACTGTGGGGACAAAGGATCTCTGGAACCTCTCAGTCCTGCAGCGAAGCGAGATGAATCGTCCGCTGTTGCTGCTTTTCTGGCACACCAGAATGTTGTGAAGGGATGGTCTACACCTTTCTTTGTGTGCCTCTCTCCACCACATTCCTCAGTGAGTCTATCCTCTTGCCAAGCACTGAGCCGGCCTTCTTAACCAGCTTGTCCAGCCGCCTAGTGTCTCTCTCTGTCACGTTTCCTCCCCAGCCTCACAGCATAGAAAATGACACCCCCCGACTGATAAGATGTATGCAGCATTTCAGTGCAGACATTAAAGGATCAGGAAGAAGAGCTGACTCTGCTCCTTCCTGTATAAAGCATTCATATTCCAGGACCAGTCCAGCTTGTTATCTAGGTGCACACCTAAGTATTTATTGGCAACTCAATTCAATTCAATTTCAATTCAATTTTATTTGTTTAGCGCCAATTCAGCACCTCAATGTCTGCCCCTTAAACCTATGTCCACCACCATCTCCTTGGTCTTGGAGGCGTTCCTCTTCCTGTCTGTTTCTGATACATATGGATCAGAAACACATGGATGTGACGGGGCTCAGTGTTCTAGAAGTATCCTGTGTACAGTTGAACAGTATTCCTATTCCTATTCCTTGCCTGACAGATTTGGGTTATTTGGAAACTTTGGAATGTTCACTACAATTTACACCTTAAATCTCCTAAAGCACCTATTAGTGAAAACAACCGGATATTTGAGGGGTTTAGGAGCAATATAATTTTCAGTAAGTAAAAGATATCTGGAGATCATATTAGAGCAAGACCAATATGGGATTTTGAGATTGATACCGATTTTAAAGGGGAAAATTCACTGATTCACTGAATTATTTAGCTGGAATAAAAAAATAGATATTTTTTGGAGATTGTGCTAATATGACTCTGTAAAGGCAATCAGAAGACTGCTTTCTTCTAAAGATACATTTATATTGTTTTCCATGTCTGTGACATATTCTACAGATATAGACATTGAAACTGTAGTGAAAGGTGTATATGTTGTTGGTATGTTGTCTATATGACTATAAATAGACCCTATTCACGGTCTATTTTTGCTGGGAACCTTGCACGGCTCACAGAAAAAGTAGATGAGACTCTGTAGTGAAGCATCGATGCAGCTGCAGCATAGACGTGCAACTCAGTGGTGCTCCTCTAATCTGTTAACATGGGCTCTTAAATAAAAAACAAGATGTTCCACCACGCACACACCCTGCAGAAGCAGGCACTGTGAACCAAGCTTTAAAAAAGCATTTATATTGATAATATGTTTAGTTTTTTGTTCAAAGCAACAACAAATGAGCCTTAATGTTGGAGAAAAGCTAATTTCCTCATGCTTGTTCCCATCAGATAGTCTGAGAGCTGTGTGAAACAAAACCCTCATTGCCTTGGGCGAGAAGGTTCAATTCATTATTAGTAATTCAAATAGCTATGAAAACATATTTGTTCACAACATAAGCATATATTCATCTTGTAATAACAATTTAGCAACGGGAGCAGAGCTGCTTGGAAGGGAAAATAATAAATCTACAGCACAGAAGAGCTCCCATCAGGGGGTTAGAGATGTCATTTCATTGTGCTTAATTAGAAGACATGGTTTCAGGAAATACACACAGGATTTCTGCTAATCTTACAACTGTGAGTGTTTTGTGTTTTTGTAAATATATTTATCTTTCTGCTCATATATTAGAACATATATATATTATATATATATATATATATATATGCTGTGTCCACTGTAATGCCTGCCTGCTTGTCTGCTCGCAGTATCTTAAAGATGTTCTGCATGCAGTGGATGTTCCTTCAATACATTTTTCCTCATCAGATTCAGGGACTAATGGTTTTCCTTGGCTGGGTTCTCTTGCGATAAGTGAATTGTCTCTGGCATGACTATCCTTCCCCCCCAAAAAACAGCCAACACAAGATGTTTCTGATTTATTCGGCACTCTAAAATATGTTCTGCCGCTCCAGAGACTTTGGTTAACCTTGCTTTCTCCGACTGTCTTTCAACAGACTCGGCCTAACTTTGGATTATGTGACTGCAGCATTTCTTTAAGTAAGATCTCAACAACAAACAGCTATAGCACATGTATAACCAATTTCTGTAGTCTTAACCACCTGCGTGGTTTGACAGAGGGGATTTATATTGTAGAAAACACTAAAGGGTCTAAACAGCTGGGAAGGCCTTTGTCTGTGACACAGTGGGAGTGCTGGGAAGGGAAACACCTGCTCAGAAATGGAGGAGAGACTTTGGATCAGTCGTGTTACATTGAGGCTGCCAGAAAGGTGGCTGACGCACATGCCCGATGTGTCTGAACGTCTCGCCCTCAGTAACTGGTTTAGGCTGCACGTGGGAATGTGTGTGTGGACGTTTCCAAGCTGAGAGTAAGTCGCATTTCAACATCAGTAATTTATTACAACATAAATCTTGAGGGCTTGGTCTAAAGAAATGAGACCATTACAAAGAAGAACCACAGTTTCTGTCAGCCAATCCACCTGCTGTGTTATACATCAACATTGGTGGGAAATTAAGACTGCTTTGTGAAGCAGAGTGAGAGACCACCATTCTTTCAGAGGAGACTGTTTCTCATCATTGCAGAGGTGGAGTCGCGCAGAGAAGTGGTGGCAGAGCATTAAGCGACAGGGTTTAGAGAAAATGTGGCTTTCATTTTGACAAACACCTGCACTAACACTGAACACTGTAGCTTTATTTTTATACACTTAAAGTCAACCCTGCCTCCTACAAATTACACTCACCTGCAACTAATTTGCATTGGCAAATTCTGTTCACTGGCTTCATTCAGTGCCACTACAGGAAGAAGTGTAACCTACTCTGAAGCACAGTGGTCAAGGTGTAAAAAGTGTCTATTAACACCAGTGACCCAAGTTTTCTTACCATTTATATTAAAGCTGCAGCAGGTAACTTTTAGAAAAGTTACTTTTTGTCATCAATGCTGAAACTTTCACTATATCCTGACAGTAGTACATGAGACAGGTCATCTGTGAAACAATCTGATTCCTCTGGCTGGGTTGGTGTAATGGTATTGAAGTCCCGCCCATATGCCTGGCTGATATAAAACTGCCTTTTGAGCTTCAAATAACTAATACCAAGCTAATCAGAAAAATGAACACTTGCACATACATCAGCGTGAGAAGATCCACCTAACATGACAAAAATCCTCTTTTTATGTCCCATCTGTTAACATGGATTATTATTAATTAAAGATTTGGTTGACAGTGCGTCTATGAAAGCACTCTCTGTAAATACAGTACTGCCATTCAAACATGTGCATGTCAACACAGATGCAAACACTCAAATTAAGATTTCATACAAAATAAAACATTATATATACCAGTTTTGTTCACCAGTATGTTGGCTGTTAAAGATTACATCAGCTTTGAGACAGACCAGGTTGTTTGCAGATGGTGGTTGGGATGCATATTTTGGTGAGTTATCCTCAGCCCATCTACAACATCAGTGTCCCAGTGTATCCACACACACACACACACACACACACACACACACACCAGCAGTGAAAACACTGCCAGTGTGAATAACACCTGGGACTCATCTGCATCCAGACAGGGTGGGCCCAGTCCTCAGACTGATCTTTAATGTGGACACAGACATCTCCAGAGCTGGATCTGCCTCCTCTTCTTCACTCTGCACTTACAGTTCTCTCTGACACCACAAGAGGGTGGCAGATTTGGAGGAGCTTCGGTGTTCTCCATGGCAGAAAGTAGCAGCAGCACTCTGAATGGGGTCTTCAAGCTTGTTTTAAAGGCCAAAAGGCATTATGTTGGGACATAAAAGAACCAGACTTTAATTATAGGCTGACAACCACTTTTTAAGGTTTAAGCTATTCTCTACTCCTAGAAATGTCACATCAGTAACATTTTGTATACTGTACAATACTCACCAATTGTTTGCCAGTCAAGTTTTGTGTGGATAATATGTGATGTCTAACAGTATACTAAAGAAAACCAAAAGCACAGGAGAAGCTCCAATCTTGATGAATCCATCATCTCCTTTCCCTGAATCTCACTCAGGGCAATAAAGTAAAGTGTAATCCCAAAATGTAAAAGATTATCCAGCAGTAATTATACTGTATTATACATTTTGGCCAGAAAGGTTGAAAAAGGGTGAACTTATACATAATGATACCTAATGCAGTTAACAATGACTGGGTGATTTGCAGGCTAACATGTGCTACCTACACACAGTTACTATATGAATATTATATTTCTGGCAAAAGACCCTCCTAAATGTTACACACTGGAGCTTAAAGGGGATACTCAGGCAAATTGGTATTAAACTTTAAAAAGTTGGATACGTGTGATAGACTGGTAAAAAGGAATGGTCAAACTCTAGGCTCTAGTATGGCTCCAGCTAAAAGAATCCTGCATCCTGCTGTTCCCATAATGCAACTTGATAGCATCTTTCATTAGACCCCTTCCTGCCTGACAAAGAACAAGGTTTTTTGGATTTATCATCCCTAGTTTGTAACGCGTCTTTCTGTTATAAATTTGTCACTAATACTCTCCAAGTCTCCAAAATAACCCTAATGACATCATCTTGGTTATTTTCTCCGGCTGAAGTAGTGCTCCTCAACCGACCTTGGCGTGTAAATTCTCAGTAGTGCTCCTTTAAGCTACAACTCACAAAGAGTTTTGCTCTTTACGTCAGGAAGTTCTCTCTGCCTCATCTCATTTTAGTAAAAGCCAAATTTTCAGGCTTGAAAGTCCTTGTTGCCCCGTTGCCCAACCCCCAACCCTGTCTCCATTCCCCTTGGCTCTCCAACTGGATGGGATTACGTAAGTCATTGGTCTGAACCCATGGCAGCGTCCTGGGATTTTTATTAACTGGGCTGTATATTATTTTTATACCTTGTGGTGCTGCCAGTGACTTCCAGCCCTGCCAACCCTGCCTGTCCGGTGCCAAGGTGAACATGGCCGGCCTGGACCAGGCTTTAAGCACAAGGTCATGGGATGCCAACATATAAACACTTGGAGCACACATACACACACATTTAGTAAATAAAATGTGAAATAAAATAATGCCTTCTTTTGCTCATGCATTTAGTCTCACTGTAGTGTGTGTTCTATAGTCACTAACTTTTGCGGTTTAGCTGTGTGAGAGTTGTTCAAATGCTGCAATTAACAAGCTTGCACAGTTTCATTCACTGGCTGTAGATGAAGATGAAAAAAAGTTACTAGAGAGAATTTCCTTTTTGGTCGATTTTAAAGGAGACTAAGCGCTGACTAAACTGAAGAAAAGAACAGGAATATGATGCTTATATTGTTGCCTTAAGATCTCTTGAAGCTGTAGAGTTAATTACATTCAAGATGTTTGTTGGGTAGGGGGCAGGTGTTTCTGTTTATTCCAGGAAAGCTGATGGAGGACGTGGTGTGCACAGTGGGTATTTATAGCCAGTGAATCTCCAGCAGTGTGGAGCCTGAGTTTGGTGAGAAAATACACTCAGATACCTGGACAGACCCCGAGCTATGGGCGGGCATTTAGGAGCCATGCCCACCCTAGATGACCTCTGTGCCCACCTTGCTGCATCTTGTCCCCTCCCCTCCCTTCCAGGTGCTCTCTGATAATACTATGAACATAATTTATTGTTATTAGTAGTTGTATTTTTGGCATAGTACACAAGGCAAAGCTTATAGCCCTGACACTCCAGCAAATGTAAAAACCAAGAACAACTTCTGAATATTTCCTAACTTTAATGAAATAATCACTTCTGTTTAAAGTCTTTAACCATTACGTATTATATACAACTAGTCCAAAAACATTTTCTGAGTTAGCTCTTGCTAGCTAGATGCTAGTTAGCAAGCTAGCTGAATTTGAGGAGCAGTAGTTCATGTTTTTTTTACAGCTGCCGTCACTACAAGGAACCATTCAGCCAAAAATCACCAGTCATATATCAGTTAGGAGAGAGGTCTGAGATGCTGCAGTTGGACCCCTTTTGACTAGGTCTGCGCCTGGACACACAACAGCGACCCCACTGGACAGTTCTCAGCCAATCAGGATAAACACACACACACACAAGTTATAATTATATTATGCATGATGGATGTGTGGAGCTCCTGGCCACACTGCAGAGTACAGAGCACCCTCCTCCTCACTGCCAACACGCTGTATACACAGCAGACACATTTAGATATACTGTATGCACTCACCTATAAAGAATCATATTATAAAGGTAATTTTCCATTTGTTGTTGTGGAAGCCGAAACAAATAACCTTCTGAATATTTGTAGACCTCCTTTTATGCAGTTGAATATTTACTGTGAGACACACATGGCAAAATGTAGCCCCAATTCATTCATCTCACTGCTCTGAAAATGATCATGAATGAGACACTTTTCCAGTTAATTTCTCAGAAACCTGACAAGTGGGAGTAATTTAAAGGATGCCTGGCAGTGATTTTCCACTTACAGTAAAGGTGGACTCCAGTAATTTGGTAGTATGGTTAAAGCTTCACTGGATCCTAAATCACCCAAACCCAATAACCCTGATGACATCATCAGTGTTTCAACTGTTTTCTGTAAAACCCCAACTCAAGGTCCGCTCACTAGCTTTCTCTTCAGTGTTGGTTTAAAGTTAATAAAGTTAAATTAAAGGTCCAGTACAGTTTCTACAGTAGCCTAGAAGGGACAAACCAAACAATGGCTGTAGATAGGGCCTTTGATGTTTCAACAGTTGACAAGTTTTGTACCCACTGTAGTTTCTCCTACACACTTGGAACTCGAGCAGTTGCAATCCACATCGCTAGACACCACGACATTCTACACACTGGTCCTTTAAATGATAATTGAGTGAATTCTATCTGCTGAACATTTTATAAGGAGTACGGTCTACACCTGCTCTATATAAAAAGTGTCTTCAGATAACTTCTGTTATCTACACGGATAAAACTGAATTGAACTGAAAAAAAATTATGATTATGTGATACAATTGATTCAAGGCTGAGTATTCCTTGTGACAAGCAAATTGACCTTTGTGTGAAAAATATTTTTCGATTGGTTCCTTTAAAGTTGCAACATCACTCACAAAGACAATATTATGCCATTCAAGTAGTGTTATTGTACGAATACATCTAATCTAATCTAATCTAATCTAATAAATCTGCCAGTTATCACCATTTTAATATAAAACTGCAAATTTAGTCCCAAAGGAAAATCTCAGTCTTGAGTTGGATTTGGTTTCTGGTCACCAGAAGATGATTCCTAATGATTCTAGTGACATTCACCATCATCATCCCAAAATTTCCACTTGTGCACTGCAAATTAAATACGCTGATTGCCATGACAGTCCCTGAGCATAGGCTACCCCCAGAGGATTCACTTTATTTTATTTTAAAGACACCATGATCTTTGCGCTACCGCCATCCTCAGGACAAAATATCGAATTTTAGCTCCACATCTGCTAAGGCTCCAGGAGCAGCGAAATCATCAGTGCGACGTTCATCATCTTAGCCCACAGGTACTGTTCATTATGCTTTTTGATAGGCCAACAGCTTGGTTTGGACATAACAGATGCAAAGTCAGATATCTCAAAGCCTGAGCAAATCACATGGCTGCATCTGTGCTTTTCAAACTGGGGTCTGGGGTCCACCAAGGGTCCTTGAGTGGGTTGTAGGAGGTCCCCAGCCGAAAAAAAGGAATAGAATGTAGAGCCTGAGTGGCAGCTGTTTTGTGGTAGAGTGCTGCCCCCTGGTGTATGAACAAAGGAAATGCTAACGGAAATACTTCTTACTTCTGTCCTATTACTCTTTGATACAGTTTTACAGGTTTCAGCCAGCTGACACTGATGACAGTAAATGACCATATTAAATCAGTTAAAACATTATTCTCAAAACATTTCAAAACTAATTTTAAAAGATAAACGATTAAAAATGAAGATTAAAGATATACATTTACTAGTCCTATTATGTGGGCACTGGGCATAAAGGAAATACATGCACGCACAACATTGACAGTATGGTCACACACACACACACACACACACACACACTCAAACATACACACTCAAAAAGAGCCATCCAACACAGTGTCCACAGGGCTGGTCTGATCGTCAGGTTACTGAGTGGACCATTAACACAGCTGATAACTGAGGACCAGAACCAACCAGTCAGATTGAACTAAGATAGGCGCACACACACACACACGCACACGCACACACACACAAATTATGCAAACACTGAGGAAACAGCAGTTAAAGTTAGAGTTGTTCTGTAAACTGAAGGCTGACTGAACAAAGTAATTTTGTCTGTTTGTGTTAATAAATCTATAATGTTTCATACTCACAACTCAGTGCTGATATGAGGAATTATATTTAAATTTAAATAGCAGGTAATACAGAGGAGATAAATGAATGTAAGCCAGCTGAGAAAATATGTCTTTGAGCATGTTTGGATGGTTGAGAAAAAGTCAAGTTCCTGAGCTTTGACTTTGTAGGAAATACATTATGTCAACATTAGGGGTGTGTACATCTCCCTTCTAAGACGATCTGATGTGTATCTAGATACATGGGCTATGATACGATTCAGGAAAGATGCATTATAATATGGAACAGTTCAATGCTATACGATACTTTATTTTTCTGTGTGATTTTTGTGTGACTTGTATATTTGTATATTTGTATTTGTATATTTTGTGCACCAATTGCACCAGGACACATTCCTCGTAAGTGTAAAAACGTACTTGGCAATAAACATAATTCTGATTCTGAACTTCCAAATATTTTAGATCTGATGGTGGACTGTAAATCCAACCTCGCGAGCCACACTGCGCTAACGTTACTCTTGTCACGAGACCCTGGAATTTACCTTTTACCTTTCAGAGAATGGAGACGCTGTTAGCAGCAAAGCTTCAGTCAACCAATTCCTAGCTTTAGAATTGGACCATTAACCGGTCCATGGTACATTTAGATCCATCCAGGGGTTCACGTACCTATGTAGTGGCATCTATAACAGTAAAACTGATTTGCGACTCATATTGGTGAATCTTTACACCCTCAATACAATGGCTCAGTGTAACAATTACTATTACAACTACAACTATTGACCTTTGGACTTTTATCACGACTAAAAAGGCCTAAAAAAATGTCCACACAATCTATACTGAAAGGATTGGTAAAGTTTAAGCTGAATCTGCTCGGCTGTAAAGGCACATGTGCTTTATCTGACAATAAACTCACTTTCTGCTGTACTCAGTAATATTTTCTGAGGTTGGTAGCCACATTGTTTGGCTGCCTTTTGTCGAAACCCAGACTTTGGCCTTCCTGTTACCAGTTTGTGAGTTCACATCATTTTATTTTTAGGGATTATGAGCCTGTGTCACCGTTATGTGTCTTCTTTTCTGTTCAACCTCATGACCATTTGGAGTGTGTTTGTATCACCATATAAGAGAAGTCATATAACACATTTCCTTTTGCACATTTGTGATTAGTTGTGTATTTTCCAACAAATAATAATGACCCTGTTTAAAGTTTATGGCTGTTGGATGACCTGCTGTGACTGTCGGCTGCTGCTTTATCTCTGCTTTATTGTACAATATACTTTTATTTGTTGTTGGGAAACAAAATAAGTTCAATATAACCTTAAACCGGTAAGGAAACACAGTCGTTCTCATGCTGAACTTGCAATATCTACGTTTATCATCTTGCTTTGTTTCTTTGGTACATATCATAAATTAAATTTTGTTTTATTTGGTAACCCAATATTTTACAGATCCCTAAACTCTAATACATTTCCTGGAAAGACCAATGTAATTTGACAGTGCTGAATTGGTACCCTTCCATAGACTACAATTCCTAAAGCTAGCATTCCCTCTTTTAGTCGGTGTTGAGCATGTAAAAATGTGGAATTTATCTGCAAGCAGCTAAAATTCTATATAAATGAAGGATAGAGTTAGGCTATAGGATAATGGCAAATGCTAAAATAAAGCATAGCACCAATTAAAGAGTGCTGAAGTCAGGGAACTGAGGGTAATATCTACCTTAAGTTAGCCAACATTAGCCACCACAGACTATTGGTCTGAGTGTACTGAACTGTGTTTTATTGCTCATAAATTCAACTTGTAATTTGTAAGAGGAAGAATGGAATGCAATATTCATAGGTATGTTTTTATATATCACCGCCATGTTCAACCGCCATATTCTACAGAAGCTCAGAAAGGACAAACCAAACACTCAATTAAGGAAACAGAATTGAAATGAAAGTTATTCATTGTTTGTTTAGTATCCTTTTTGGTTATATCGGGTCTGTTGTTGGTTTTTGTGTCTTAATATATGAAAATTCAGAGATGGTTATTCACTATTAGATTACATTAGATGTATCAATTGTATGGCACAAATACATTTTTTTTAAAAAAATAAGTCACAGGTTTTGTTTTACTTAATTTATTTTTTTTTTACGAGTTTTGAATGACTTAGCTGCATTTCATGTTTTTTTAACCAAACCATTTAAGCCATGGATCTTGGATTATTCATCACTGTTATTGCTTTTGTTGCTCTCAATGTACAAACACAGAATAAGCATTAAAAAGATAGTAAGTTCAACAAAATAGACATAAACTACTGTGGACAGAGATATTCACCGATCAGCCATAACATTGTGACCACTGACAGGTGAAGTGAATAACACAGATTATCTGTCGGTATGTGTATGTGTGTTTATATATCATAAACAACAACAATAACATTTGACAGTAAGGCAATAGTACAGAGTGCAGAGGATGATGAAATAAACATTTTTGTGCAGGTTTTATTTTGTAATGGATTTTTTGGGATGGCACACAGGCCGCAGGTTTGAATCAAACCCGGGCCCCTGCAGTAAGGACTCAGCATACATGGGGAGCACACTTTACCAGGTGAACTACCATGCACGCCCGGTTTTCTTTATTTATATATTCAAGGTAGGTGGATATTACAGTATACATTACGTAGAGCATGCATACATGTGTTTGCAGTGTTTATATTTATAAGTTCTAACAATAATTCTACAATGCAAATAAATAATTTACAGGTAATGAGAAACTTTCTTAATATTTTGATTTAGTATCTCAAAATATGACTTAGCATCACAAAGTCATTATTTTAGAGATACTAATTCAAAATACTCCTTATCATGACTTACAATTTCTTTTTTTTTCCGTCACATTGGCGGAAATGGGCTTCCATACTTCCATACATTAAAAATTAACATTCTTCCAGCATACTGCAGGACAACCACAGAGTCGCTCCTTATTGAAGTGTAGTGAGTCAGTTGACAGTTTGTGTGTCTGTGTGATTGGGTTGGTTCAACCCAGCCCCCCTGCAGCCTCATGGCCCGCGCTGTCCAATCCCTCTGCTTTATTTGCATGTTATGTAATTTGGGCGGCCTGTGTGTGTGTGGCTGAGGGGAGGAAATTAAAAGCGACCGTCTGCGTCCGATCGCTCTTTCCAGGCAGGCAGAGGAGCACTGGGTCTGCAGGCGGGGTAAGGACTTCACTTCTGCTTCATGATTCTTTGCATAATGCATAATGTTTATTAGTGAGCGTGCGGACTGCTGATTGGTCTCCTGTCCACACACACACACACACACACACACACACACACACACACACAGGTTGTTTGTATTTGCAACAAGAGCCTGTTGCTGTTTGCAGCAGCTGTTGAGGATATTAATATTACAGCTCCACATTATGGCTGCTGCACAGGACTTCACGCAGTGTATTGTGGGTAATGTGTGATTATAGTTCTGAATGTTAGTTTAAACTTTATGTCTTGTAACTGAACGGTGTCCCTTCAGTGGGCTGTCAAAGCCCCGCAACTCTTCCGTGCTTCTGATTGGTCAACACCAGAGGCATGAGCTACACTAAAGGATCGATTGGTTGGCAGGACAGCAGGACCCGCCCCCTGCCTGTTCAGGGTCAATACACTGTCAAACAGGCTGTCATGATTATGAGCACTTTGTGATTGTTCTAGCTGCTGTATGACGGCCGAGGTTGTTAAAGTTCACTAAAAGTAAAGTAACAACTAAAACTAAGTGTGAAAAAACACTTTAGTTCACTGAAATAAAAATCAAAACTACACTTAAGAAATAAACAAAAACAAACTCAAATTGTTTTGTGTAAAACTAACTCAAATATAACACAAATATTCAGGAAATGTCTCCAGTCTTTGTTATAAGGTCATATGTGTGTGAGGAGGCATTGATGCATATGTTTGTTGAGACTGGGATGTCTACATCAGCAGTTCTCAACCTGGGGACCCTCAGGGGAATATTTTAATTTCACTATTATTTCGTTGACTAAAAGTTGAGAGAATGTATATGAATGATTATTATGTTCATATGTTTCACACTCTTCACTGTCACCGAGCCAATCTACAGTTCAGACAGGGGTAGGCAACCTATGGCTCTGTAACCCCTGTCTGGTGGCTCCCTGTGGATGTGACAGACATTTTATGGAAATGAAAAATTTTCATTTATCATTTTGTTGGCCTAAAGTGATTTTTAAATTATCCAGTTGTAAAAATGTGCAGCCATTACACACTGAATAAGAAAATGCATTAACATGCCTTCTAGTCTTGAGACTCCCCATGATGATAGTTGTGGATTCCAAATTTGCAGCTCCAGACACATTTTTCTTTCATTTTTTCTTAAGAAAGTGGAAAAATCAGCTAGCCATGAATGCGAGCTAACACGACATGATGACCCAATGACCTCCGTTTGTGAGCGAATGCAGTCCTGTTTTGTCAAGAACTCCTGGAATGGTCCTGGAAAACGATTTCTCAAAGAGTGGGACCCCTGTTGTATTTAAACTAATAAAAACTAAAGTAAAGCTAAACATTTTTAAACATTAAAAACTAAACTGAAATGAGAAAACCAAACTAACTGAAATCAAATAAACTAATGACGCATAATGGCTGCATGGAAGTTATTAGTGTTTCATCATATATATGCAGTTATATAAACATTACGAAAGAAAGAAATGCTGCATATAAAAAAAAACTACTTACTACTACCTACTTACTTACTACACGGGACAAATAAATGCATTCTTGTATGTCCTTTTGATAAAGTACCTGCAAATACATCTAAAATCCATTTTTGCCTTTTCTGAGAATGGAATGCTACTAATCTACATGTACACACACATTCTGCCTGTCTGTCTGCACACAGTCTTTCATGCTAAAGCCATACCATGATGAAACCGCCACAGAGCTGAGAGCTCAGTTTGCCCTTCGGACCTACAGTCAAGAGTTTCACATTTTTGCACAGAGCTTTATTATGAAATGCCTGCACACACACACACACACACACACTCTCTCTCTCTCCACACACACACACACACACACACACACACACACACACACACACACACACACACACACAAAGCTAACAGAAGCACAGGCATGTTCTGTCTTGCTGAGTTTATTCTGAAGTCAGTGTTCTGTGTGCCCTTTAGCCAAAGACAAACTAGTAAAAACTGACACCTTTCACTTGTTTCATAGTTGTAAAGTACTTGCAAGTCTAAAAACAGCATATGCAGGATGTAGCTCTTAGAACAATAAACCCCCACTTGCTTTATAAAATGTGACATTCTTTCCCTCCTATGTGACATAATTCATATACTTTGAGTGCTTGTACTAATTCCAAACATTTTCTGGCGGTTTCAGAACACAGTGAGGTGTGAGGATGAAGATTGCAGTGATTGGTCAGAGTCTGTTCGGCCAGGAGGTTTACAAGGAGCTAAGGAAGGACGGCCACACCATCGTAGGAGTCTTCACCATCCCTGACAAGGATGGCAAGGCTGACCCACTGGGTGAGAACTTAACCGGGACTGGGAGCTCCAAACCTTAGCTTTACCATCCATAAGACCAGTTAATCCCAGTTCAAACCAGAGAGTCACAGCGAGATGAAACTGTTTTAGCACGTTGTAGCGAAATGTTGCAGCGGTATGAACTGGTTGTCTCAGCTCAACTCAAGCCAGCTAATGGCATTAGCTTATCAGATCTCCAGTGGCTGGTTTTAGAACATAATGTCACCTTATATATCAGCTCGTACGGAAGTGCGCCAGTCAACTCAGTTACAAACTGTCAGCTGGTTGAAATGGCAGAGTTTTGGACGGAGAAAACAGAGGATCACCTCATCAATGCGTTTGAAACGAACCTTTAAATATATCCGCGCACCCATAGACGGCTCCAAATTCTTTTGCTGTTTTCATGGTTTCATGAATAAAATGTAACTGTAGCACTATCCTAATTGTATATTTTAAGATGCTACAAATGATATCCAGCTACAAAAAGCCTAAAAAGTCGGCAGTTAGAATGGAAGCTATGGATTGCTATGGATACTCCGCTGGTTGCATTAGTGTGAACTGGCAAGTTTCAGAATGTTGCAGGCCAGTCCATTGCAAGTAGTTACAAGTATTTGGTCTGAACTGGGCTTTAGAGTGAAATCAATGGAAATACTGTGTTTGCTCTTACTAAAGCCTTATTGATCATAAGTTTGGGCACAGCTACCATGAATAGATGGTGCCAAATGAAATTTGGACTCCTCACACCACTGGTTTTATCACTTTGGTCCCCTAAACAAAACAAAAAAAATCAGTATTGGTGTCCAAGTGCGGTGTGTCATCACCTCATCATCATCTTTATATCAGCAGTAACCAGCAGTAAGACGTCCGATCTGATACAAGATTTATTGCACTGTAAGGAAGGGCTAGAAAGTGTAGCTTTATGGTTATGAGAGAACTAAAAATTCCAGCATTCTCCTTGACGTTAGAAAGTATGCTTCATTTAAATGAAACTATGATTGGTCAGCACAAGCTGCTTGTGTTTCTGTTGGAGGCAAAGATTGTAGAGAGTGAAGCCAACATGAGGCTCACTGTCTCCTCATTTATCAAAACCCTACCACAACATCTTCATCAGCTTTCATCTGGCCTGAGGGCGGCAGCTTCCAAACTGCTTCTGCCATGCTCCCTGTCTGAAGTTGAACATATTTAGAATCTGACTGACAGGCTGTGCAGAGGGTGAAATGCTGTAGATCTGAAACAGAAAATCCAGCTTTTGAAATTTTACCTTCCACAAGTGTTATAGCATTGTGCAATTTTGCAAATGATATTGTGTTTAGGCGTGGGCAGAAGCACAAACACAATTGCAAACTTTTAACCCATAAATGTTATCATGACATTGTTGGTGCTCTGAAGGTTTTGTTTTCCAGTGAGCCAACATGCTCAATAGCTGCACCCTGACTCTGTTTGACGTGAATGGAACAGAACACTAATCATCGGTAACACCTGTGTTTACCCTCCTTTTCATATCAAAATGGCTGCTGTAAAAAAGGTCTATTGGTCAGTCAAAGCAGCAATGTGAATACATACAGAGAGGCAGATTGATAATAAAAATCATCTTTAGATTTCCTAATCTTTTGAGGTTGTACATTTGAGATTTGATCATTCTTTTGTCCCGCAGCAACTGAGGCGGAGAAGGATGGCGTTCCCGTCTTCAAGTTCCCCCGCTGGCGTGTGAAGGGCCAGGCCATCCCGGAGGTGGTAGCTCAGTACAAGGCCACTGGAGCCGAGCTCAACGTCCTGCCCTTCTGCTCCCAGTTCATCCCCATGGAGGTCATCGACCACCCCAAACATGGCTCCATTATCTACCACCCTTCCCTGCTGCCTCGCCACAGGGGGGCGTCCGCTATCAACTGGTGAGTGATGCACACGTTCATCGGGTTGGGGTAAGCATTGTGACAGAGCCGGTCTTTGACCTGCTGTCTCTGGCACACAGGACCCTGATCCATGGCGACAGAAAGGGCGGGTTCACAGTGTTCTGGGCTGATGACGGACTGGACACTGGACCAATCCTGCTGCAGAGGGAGTGTGATGTTGACCCCAATGACACCGTCAACACAATCTACAAGAGATTTCTCTTCCCAGAGGGAGTCAAAGGCACAGTGAGTGTAGTGATGGAAAAGGCATTGTGGGTAGAGAAAACAGGCTGTGCTTGTTGCTTAAAAGAGATGTGATGATGTACGATATGATCCCGTATCATGATATAAAACACTTGATCATGGTGAATTTCCATTATCGAGATAATAGTGAATATCCTTGCAAGCCTAGCGGTCTAGCTTGCTAACATACAGCCCTATATTGATTTCCTGATTTATTTCTAAATTGCCACAAAGGGGTAACCCACATCTGTCCAGTTCTAAGCCTCACCATGTCTGAAGGCTGAGTTTGCCCATTGTATTCCACTGGATGTGTGGAAATACTATGAATTCCAATCGTGGGTGTTGCATATATTAGCTTCTTAAGAAAATGTCAGCTAAAAGGATTCCAGTATGTTTTAGTGCCATTGTAAGAGTTTTAAGCATAGTTCGATGATTATTGTGATCAAATCATGAATTCCCAATAATCATTGCATGAAGTTGTCATATTGTCCCGTTCCCAGCAGGAGATAGGAGTAAATGTACGGAGTAACCATAAAATACACATTTATATGAATGAAAACGCATCTCAAGCTCTATGGGAAAATGTTTATCTAACAAACTGTCTTTGCTCTCACCTGCCATATTTAAACTTTAACCTGCTTTTGTTTTGCCTCAGAGGTCATCTGGCACACACTGTGGTTGGGTGTATTTTTATATTGAGTGCTCAGTCTGTATGCAAAGGGCGCATTATTTAAGATTAGAAAAGACAATTATTTAGGATTATAAAATGTAGGATTGACCACTAAACGATACTGATGTGCAAGTACTGTTTGTCTAAGTAAGATATGAGTAAGATATCTTACTACTGATTGTGTACTGTTCTATTCAACATTATGTACATTTAAAGCTGTGTTCATCTTTTTTTTGGCCACCAGTAGGCATGGGACCATAGGAAGATTTCATACTAGAATCACCTACCTTACATTTTGTTAAGACACACATATATTTACTCTGTGTTCTTTATTTTGGAATCTATACTATTACCACACATCTGGTTAACGTTTACTTGGTACAGTTTTTCTTTTGATGGGTTTATGAAAAGGTTTAGATGACCCCCCTGCAACCCACTGAAATTGGTTTAGGCCTGATTGGGCTGTTTATGTGGAGAATTTTTATTCTGTTTGGCCTTTTAAACCAACTATAATAGAAATATTAGGCTCCAAGTAAACATAGCTTGTGATAGTGTAATGTAAATCAGACATTCACTGTGATTACACAAGTTTTGAGAGTTTGGGTCATGATGGACAAGGGGGAGCCCACATCTTTCCAGTCAGTCCAAAGGTTGTCACCATGGCTGAGGTCTTGGCTTACCCATTGCATCCCCCACAAAAAGTTAAACCGGATGTGTGGAAATAGTCTAGATTCCAAAGTAAAGAACAGTGACGCAATAATCATGTGTTTCTTAACAAAATATAAGGTAAGGCGATTCCAGTATGTTTTAGTGCCATTTTAAAAGTATGGTAGTATTAGTAGTAGTAAAGTATATTTTCATCATTATCGTGATAATATTGTGTATTGCAATTATTTTGGCCAAGATAATCATTTTCATATCATCCCATGCCTAGTGTTTGTAAAATATGTAAAAAGTAAAAAAAAGTATTATTTTTCTGTGATTTGTACTAAATGAATCAAAACTTGTGGTATGGTCCTTTTTTAAGAATAGGAGCCATCACCATTTCCGTTATTAAATCTTTACCAGTCCCAACATGTAGGTAAAGAAAAGACATAATGTAAATAAATGAAGGTATCATTAAGTTAAGGATCCTCATGCTTGTCTACCTTCAGTGGCCTTTCAGTTTCCCAACATAACAAACACTGTGATGGCAAAGTCCATAAAGATAGCACGCGTTTTGCTTCAGTGACTTGAAGTGCACTGTTCTGGTTCCAGGTGGAAGCAGTGAGGCTGATAGCAGAGGGGAAGGCCCCGAGGATCACACAGCCACAGGAGGGAGCCACATACGAGTGCATACAGAAGAAAGATAATTCTAAGGTAATGTACAAGGACAGCCACCCAGTTCTCTACACTAGAAAAAAGTCAGTCATGGATCATGACAATGGATGATAATGGAATCCATTGAACCTCTGTTCATCAGCTTGGGCGCCTGAATTTTCAATCTGAAATTGTGATCTTGCAAACAGTGAATGGTTTTCAAAGTAAAACATTTCATTTCTTTACATTTTGCCTCTGAAGACATAATGACGAAGAGATTCCTCTGTCTGTTGGCAGATTGACTGGAACCAGTCTGCTGAGGCTCTCCACAACTGGATCCGAGGGAATGACAAAGTGCCCGGGGCCTGGGCGGAGGTCGATGGACAGGTAACAAAGAGCAGCACACCCTTTATCTGCATCCTTCGTTTCTCTGTCCTGCCACACGATGGCACTGCATGTTATAACAAAACTCATATCTTATGATACACAAACATCAAGTTTAAGTAATAATTATGGATTTTACACCAGAGGAAGGAGTGACATTATTATCTTGTGATGTCATTATGTAACGCACTTTAATATTGAAAATTGACTTTATAGGGGCAGACAGTGGTTTGAGGCTTTACATCCGAAGTTTAAAAAAGTTTCATATCCGTTGTGAACAGTTATAATTCATATACCTGGGCAATAATCCTTTGTTAGGGCAGCACCTCTTAATTAACTGACTTATTAATGTACACTCACGCATGAAGCTCATTAACACTGACATTTTGTGTCACCGCCACACAATATATATGTTCATAGCTTCTAGTTTTTGGTTCTGGTTTTGTTCAAATTAGTTAAAAAACCATTTCAGTAAATATTTCACAAAAGTGGTGTTTCATGTAACTTTAACCTGGAGCAGTGGTTCCCAACCTGGGGGTTGGGACCCCCACTAGGTGTCACCAAAGCTTCATGGGGGTTCGCAAGGCCTTCTTGATTCAAGGGATGTAAGAAAACTATACATAGTAGGCCTATATCTCAGTGCTTTGTTTTATATTTGTATTTCTGTGAAGAAAACTAAATGAAATTGTTCTTTTTAAAGTTTGCATTTATACTGAAGATCTAAACTTTGAAGACCTGAACATGAACTCTATTCACAGAGCATTCACTCACTGATAAACAGCCTTGTCCTGCATTAGAAAAGTATGAAGTTAGAACAACTATGGAGACCTATGAAAAGGAGATACTGAATTTGTCAAAAAAGACGCCTATTATGTTTGATAAAAAATAACATAATACCGAATTGTATCAAAAGTTCCTCAAAATATCAGGAAAACTAATCTCTACTGCAATATTCACAGGAATGCTCAAAATCCATCCCAATTGCTCATTTTACACAAACTTCCTGAAATATTCATAAAATATGTCCCTTAGTCAGGGGTCACCAGTTTACTCAGTGATTTCCCTTTCGGAATAAGGTTGGGAACCACTGACCTGGAGGAAGCTCCCAGTAAAGGGATGAGCCGGTTACCTCTGGATACCACTGATAAAGATGGTTTGCTTTTATTGGCAAGATGTTACAACTCTGTGATCTGATTAGCCATGAGTGAGTAAACCATTATCTGGATCCATATCTGTTAAACCAACTACACAACCTGACCAGAGCCCCAAAAAATTCTGTGCCAGCCCGAACCACGTAAGCAGTTTTGGTATTGCCTTCACCACAGTTGTGGTGTTTTGTGCCTCTCTTCCTGTAGAAAGTGACTTTCTACGGCTCCAGTCTGGTGGATAACAGCCCCACTAACGGCCAGCCCCTGGAGATCCCTGGAGCTAGCCAACCTGGCATTGTCACCAAGGCGGGCCTGGTGCTGTTCGGCAACGACAGCAAGGCGGTAAGTCAACTCATGAAGCTTTTTACCAAATTCCACCCGATGTTCATAGTCAAAACCAAAATCATCATCATCATCATCACCCATGGTACAAAAATATAATCTGTATCTGTGATGAGTTTATTACTGTTTCAGTAGCTGCTGCAGGTTACTAAACGTTTATAACTGCCTTGATATGAAAGTTTCTGTGTGCAGCTGATGTTCATCTCTTAGGAAAGAATAATGTCATATCATTTTTGGAATTTGATTGCCACAGTATTAGGAAAACGATGGTAGATTTCTACCCTGATGTGTGGCTGATGCATACAAACGTGTTTCTACTAACTTTATTACCATAATAGCACACACAGTTGCTAGAGAGCAGTTTAAAGCAGTGGTAGGATTGTATATAAACACCCAGGCTTCTTAGCAGTTGAAATGAGAGAAAAGGGTGTCCTGTTAACAAGATGCTGTAGATGGAGGCTGCAGGGTTCCCACGCGCCCTGGAAAACCTGAACATTTAGAGACTAGTTTTCCAGTCGTGGAAACACCTGGAAATTGATTGAAATGAGCAAATATCCTGGAAATAATCTATGTTGTCCTGGAAAATTGAAATTGTATTTTAGCCCCTCACTCGCCTATGTTAGCCTAGGTGCGTATTTAGTTTGAAACTGTTGGTAGGATGAGCTGTATGACACTTCAAAGTTCCAAAGTACCAGAAGCAAAGTGGAACTGACTTGCAGTGATCTTTTTGGCATCAAGTCTATTTTTTCCAGAGCAGTAGCAAAATTCTGATATCTCCATGCATGCAGCCTAATAATGTACATTGTTGGTCTATTTTATATATTTATAAAAAACAATGTAAAAATTGCAGTAACTACGAAATCCAACCAAAAAACCAACTGTGCTCTCCATGTGTTTCCCAGTTACTGCAGCTTCAGTGTCTGAAACAATAAGAAATACAGATTTCATATTATAGGACATCAAGTTAGATTTTAGATTTTGTCAGAAAGAAGACACACAGACTGTACTTACTGCACTCTGCCTTTGCACTACCTACTGTATATATCTGCTAATGATCCTTACTTCTTCATTCAGACATAACAGGACACTTATGGAAAGAGCTGCATGCTCTTGTGACAAAGACTGACTAGATTTAATAATGATCACAACTGAGCCTCTTTATCACCTTCACTCCACCAGACACAAGTAGACCTGGCCTTGGCCATCGTGGCCATCTCGTTCTTCCTCTTGTTGCTTAGAGAGAAAATCTCTCCAGGTGATAGGCACACTACAAAAAGTCTGAAACACCAGCATCTAGATGGGATCCTTTCTAAAAACTGGGGCTAGTCCTGCACCACTACAGTACACACACACGATTCAGAAAGCACAAGACGACAGTGATATATTTCTGCCGTACATTTTCACAACTGAATGTGGTTTTTCAAGCTTTATATTTTCTTGTTCACATAGCTGGTTTACAACAGGTTCATGATATGACTGAACTTCGGCAGAAGATAAAAAATACAACAGATACGTACAATAAACATAAATGTGTTAAACAATAATGTGACAGTGCAACATCACTAGCTGACAGACGACGTACCACAGTTGTACTGCATATGTTATTATGGTGCACAATACTTCCATTTAAAAAAATTGGTTCTATCTTTGTAACGAGCAGGTTTTACACTGCGTAAAATACTGGTGGTTCATATTAATGTTCACCACAGCTTATAAACACAGGGGAATTGTTGGTAGAATAGAATCCAGCACATCAGGAGTACTAAAACATTTCCAGTGTGCAGCTTGCATTTGTAGTCAGACAGTGCTCCATTGTTTGACTGTTGCCTTGTGTTTTTATATTTGATTTTCTTTATTTTCTGAGTCTCTACAAGGGCTGGTCATTGAACCTCAATGCATCTTTTGTACCAACCAAACTGTGTCTGTAGCACTGAGTATTAAAAGCTATTAAGTACCAAAAGTTGCTATCAATTACCTCTTCAGATTCATTGTCTTGTTTACTTATTCTGTAATCAGACTTGATTTGAAGGAATAGTTTGACAGTGTGTAGGGATTCAGTGGCATCTAGCGGTGAGGTTGCAGATTGCAATCAACCCTCCCGCTCCCTCTGTAGATAAATTGGCTCTGGTTCTCAAACTTTTATCTGTCAGGCCCCCTTTTGGAAGCCAAATAAACTTGACAGCCCCCACCCCAAATTTTTTTATCAATCATTAATAATTAGGAAAGCAACAAAAGAAAATATCCATATTGAATTTAGCGAAATAAAGGTCAACATTTGTCATAAATCATATTCATTCAACTTGGTTTCACTCCACGTTTTCCCCACCTGCAGTGGCTCTTTGTCCCACAGTTTGAGAACTGCTTTTCTAAGGTAAAGAAAACACAACCATTCTTATTTTCAGGTGATTATACTCTACTCTACTCCATGCTCTGAAAACATACCTATGGAATACCTATCAATATTATATTTAATTTCTGCCAGTACATCCCTTTAAATCTTACACACTCTTACAAACTTTTAAGCAAAGTTTTTGTATGGCTGTTTTATGTCAGAAAACATTTAAGAGATATTTAAGTTTCATGTGAAAAAAGGATTCTGTAGTACAATTAAAATCATCAAAGCAACATTTCGAAAAAGGATCGTTCTGGTATTTATCTTAAAACTCACTGGTGCTAGTATTGAAATATTTTCTACTCAGATTTTAGACCATATGCGACATGCACCGTCAACACCGTCTGTTCTGAAGTTCTAGGCGGGACCTTGATTCGTGGACAGTTTGATGCCGTGAACTTTCCGCATGTGCCTCTTCATCAGCAGCCGTTCAGTGAACAACTCGTCGCAATCCTCACATTTGTACGGCCTCTCCTCTTTATGTTTGGCTAAAACGTGTTTCCTCAGAGTTGATCCCCTGTTGAAGGATTTGTCGCAGATGTGACAGCTGAAAGGCTTCTCTCCCGTATGCGTTCTTATGTGTTCCGTCATGTGCCCTTTCAGTTTAAAGCACTTTCCACAGAAATGGCAGCTGTAGGGTCTCTCTCCTGTGTGCACCCTCATGTGGTTCTGCAGGTTGCTCTGACAGGGTATGTGTTTGCCACACACGTGACAGTCGAAGTTTCCCTTGCTGTCGTGCGACTTGCTTTCGTGCGTCTTGAGGTGCCACGTGAGCACAGTTTTTTTGGTGAATATGTAGTTGCATATGTGGCAGCGGTATAAGGTGGTACTGGTCTTCTCTTCAGACTGTTCTGGATCCTCCACAGAGGTTTCCTTTGGCTCCCTGCCTTCCTCTGCTGCTCTACAGTCCTCCAACTGCTGCACTGTTTTGATGAGCTCCTTCGTCAAGGCGTCCCCATCATCGCTGTCCTCGGCAGAAGGTTGCTCCTCGCTCCCGTTGATCCACAGTTCTTCCTTCTGCTCCTCGAGCTCCTCTTTGAACTGGGAGGGTCCCGGCTCGTCCTGGCACACACCCGGGCTCCAGTCCTGCTGTTTAGGGGAAATCTCCTCCACGGATGTAGGTGTGGTGGGTTGTTTGGAATCTGCAAGGACAGAAACAGAAATGCATTGCACATCAAATTCGTCAGCGCCAAAATATTGCTCCCATCAATCCACACCCATCAGGAGTTTTACCTTTTAGATAGTTTTGATCAGCCGTCTCAGAGCCACATCAACTTCAAGAAGGGACAAACCAGTCAAGAGTGGAATACTGTTCTACTCATCTCAGAACTCAAACTAGGAATCTTTTTTTTGTGAATGTTATTTGATGAATTACACCAAAACATAATGACAATCAAAATAGTATTTACTGGAAAGATTGAATGCACATTTTCGCCACACGTCATTTGCTCAAATTGACTTAAATTGGGCTGCTGGAGTGTTTTTGCAGTCAGCATTTATTCTCTCCAAACCGCCAAGCATTTTCAATCACGTGAATGCATCTTCAGCTATATTCGAGCCGCCTAAGACCAACCTCCATCTGTTCTAACCACTCTTTCCACTTTGTATACAGTCATACTGTATGAATGAGTACTTCACAGATTTAGCATGTGGCGACTAAAATCAGTGCAGCAGAAACATGTTTATTTTGTTTCGATGCGTTCCTTCTTCTTTGTAAAAACCTGGTTTTTTACCCATTACCCACAGTGCAACTTGACCGCTCAATGATTGGGTCGAAGATTAGGGTGTGTTATGCTAGTAGCAGCTAATGTAGCCTCAAGCCACTAGCCTCAAACAGAGATGAGAAGCAGCTGAAGAGGTCTGGTTAGCTCACTTATTAACTCCACACCAACAGATTGTTTTCATTTTCAGGCTTCTAGTTTTCAGCCCCAGCCGACTCGCGTGACATCACTTGAGGCAGTTTATCAGATTTCACACGGCTCCCTCTGGAACCACTGAAGGCTTTATGTGACTTTTTTCAAATATGCAGTAGTACAACACCTGGAAGGACTATAATGTACAAGGGGCTCCATGTATTCCTCTGTGGAGTCACTGACCTCTCTGTTTGAATGCTTTAAGTCTGTTGCTACACTCCCTGAGTGCACCCCTTACACTTCTACATCACTGCAGCCAGGTGAGAAACTACTGGAGGTCAGCAAGACTTTCAGCTGCTGTTAACTTGCACATTAATAACTCAATTTAAGAGATTTTCTATCAAAAATGTGTGTTTGTCAGAAAGTGAACATCTACCAGTATGTGGTTAAAGCATCAATAAAAGTCATCATGGTTCTACATTTCTCCTTTGAAATCATGATTTCATCATTCTGATTTCCACACATATTGCTCACTTACACACAATAAAAGAACTGCGGCAGTGTTTACATGTACTGTCGCTTTATTGGCATTGCGCCTTTCATAACAGTACATCACAGGCAATACAGAACATTGCACCTAGCCAATAAGAACAAGGTCACATAGGAATTAAAGGCATGATTACTGTCAGTCACAAAGTTGAAAAACAAAACCAGTTTTGTATAATACTGAAGGCCCTACACATGCATTTTATATGCATGTGTAGAGCTTTATACACATGTTAATGCCCAGCAGATGTTTAACTAGGTGTTTGGTACATACAGCAAGTGTTCTGTGTAGTTCTACTGAACATGTTAGAGTTGAAGCAGATTGCAATCACAGTGACTCGACAGGAGCATCTGAACAGTATAAGTGCATGTAGTGCAGTGGATCATAAGTGCTAGTTTAGTAAAGAATGTCAACTGCAACTTCAACAAACATACAATCATAAAAGATAAACCTACAAAGAAAACACTCACCCCAGTGTTTGGTTAAACAGACAAGTTCTGTGAGTAAGAGTCAGTGTAACCTCTGAACTTTAATTCAATTCAATTTTATCTGTATAGCGCCAATTCATAACAGAAGTTATCTCAGGACAGAGACCCAACAGTACCACCATGAGCAAGCACTTGGCGATGGGGGCAAGGAAAAACTGCCTGTTAAGAGGAAGAAACCTAGGACAGACCCTTCGGCTCTAGGTGGGTGGTCGTCTGCCTCAACTTTAAAGGCATACTATGCAGGATTTTCCCAAAAAACAGTGTATAGACTCATAAAAACAATCTCCAAATTATCACTATGTGTGGCTCATACCCACTAAAAGTGTGTTGGGTTTCTGTATGTGCAGAGACCCTGCAGCCCTCCACCTGTATTTTCTTATTTTGCTGTGTTTGGGACATTTCTGGGCGTCAGCCTTTGGGCAGTGCGCAGGGTCCGAGTTCGGCACTCTATGAAGACATAGCGACCAGGTTACATCACTGTCTCTGTTTATCTCTCTCCTCTACTCCCCATCTGAGTCCACATGAAACGGAAATCAGAGTGCTATTTGCTTCCACATATTTACGTATTTCCTGTAAAAACAGGAGGCAGCTAGGGAGGGACTTGTCGCAGTAGTCAGTAGTGCTGTGTGTTACATCACCTCGGTCAAGCAGCTGTAGCGTACATTGTTAAATAGGGGTACAGTATGGCTATGGGGATGCTGATCTTAAAGGGTAAAAATGTCTCATTTCGCCTGGACTTTAACAAGATGCAGGTCAGTGTGCAGAAATATAGCATCTGTGTGGCCATGTTTGTTTTACGCTTTAGTGAAACCATCAGAAAATAACCTTTTACTCTCTGATTCACTGCTTTGTTCTCACTAAGGTTGCTCCCTCTCCTCATTCATGCCCTGTGTAGCTCAACCGAAGGTGCTCCATCAGGCCAGGGAGGAGAAGCCAACTTTGAATGGTGCAACAGAAAGATCCTGCATAGTATGCCTTTAATAGCAGTCAAGAGTTGCTACATCAACATTATCTCATACAGAGGATATGACATCGTGGGCTGTCTTCATGTGTCGCTTCAACACGACGAGCAGAGGGAAGCGCTGGCTGCACTGCATGCACTTGAACGGCATGTACTCCCTGTGTTTGATCCTGGCGTGTTTGCTCATGGTCGAAGATCTGTTGAAGCTTCGGCCACAGATGTAGCAGGCGTAAGGCCTCTCCCCGGTGTGAGTCCTCATGTGTTCTTTAATGTGACCTTTCAGTTTGTATCGGTTGCCACAAATGGGACAGCCGAATGGTTTCTCGCCGGTGTGCGTTCTCATGTGGCAGATCATTTGACTCCGGGTGCCTGTTCTTCTGCCGCAGACGAAGCAGGTGAACGCTTTGTTGCTGGACTTTGGTGAACTTTGTGTTGCATGAGCAGCAAGGTGTGATTTCAACTCGACTTTTTTAACAAAAGGCTGGCAGCAAATATTACAAAAAAACATGTTTTTCTTCTTTGTATATATTGGAGATAGTCCAAAGGATGGTAACGGTTGCTCATGTTGTGATGGTGTCTCATATTGTAGTTGCTCTCCGACTGTTACGACTCGAGTTAGGCTGTCTGGTGCTTCGTAGTCGCCGTGCTCTCCAACTTTCACAATTTGAGTGAGGTCGTCTGGTATCTCATTTTCTTCATGTTCTCCAACTGTGATAGTTTGAGTTAGTGTGTCTGTAATGCTGCTGTATTCCGGACCTACTGGTGTCTCCACAGACCTGGTCCAGGGTTCAGTCAGCTTCTCTTTAACGGGCAGGATGACCGACTCCTCATCAGCCTCACTGGGAATACTTTCCTTCTGTATCTTCTGCTCCTGAGCACAAACCTTCTGTGTCGGTGTGGGAAAATCGATCTGCCTTGAATCTGTAACAGTGGATAGGAAAATGTTTTTGGTAGCAGCTAGAAAAAAAATTACTTCTCTGATCACATATGAGCTACATTTTGGGAAATTCGAATGATCCCCAGACGCTTGTCCTAACAGCAGCAGAGGAATCAACTGCAAGTTATTTTTTGAAAATGTTGAGTAGAGACTTCAATAAAAATGCACTCACAGCACACAAAACATGAGAAAACACAATAGATAAGAGTGCATGTGATGCAAGTGAGATTGACGATTACTGCACATATGCAATATGAGCTATTCATAATAACAAAGTCAGGCTTAAAAACTGGAAGAGAAATCTAAGCAGAACATGATGTTTTATCTTTAGACTTGTACCATTTAAAGTTTGCAGTTGACATGTGAATTGTTGATTGTGAAACCTTCACTATATCCTGACAGTAGAACATGAGACAGATAATCTGTGAACAAGTCAATCTCCTCTGGCTCCTCCTAGTGCTTCTAATGCAAGCAAAGAAAGATATAAAGACACTTTGGGTTGGGGGCATGGAGACAGTTGATTGTCGAGTCTCATTCCCAGCATCGATACTTGACACCTGGGAATGATTTTTTCCCAGATTATCTGTCTCATGTACTACTGTCAGAATATAGTGAAGGTTTCAAAAAGTTAATCTCATAAAAGTTACCTACTGCAGCTTTAACATGATTACTCACTGACTTTATCATGCATTTATTGAACTTCAAAAAAAAAAAACTATATATAAATATAATTCAACTACAGTCTACATTACTGCTCATTATTTATATTATTATTATTATTATTGTCTTTCTTTCCTCCTACTGGTTTTGAGGCTGAATTCTAGGTGTTGCACAATTACACTGTAGTAGGATTCACTAAGCTGACAGCTGTAACACTACCACTACACTGGATGGATGGGTCATGCATTTATTATACTGTAAACCCAAATCATACTCATAGTGTGACCTTGTGACACATGGTCACACTGATGGTTTGTACTGGATGTGGCTTTCTCAGAACACAAGAGAGCATCTGCATGTTGGTACTGCAGCACAGAAGAAGAATTCAGCCTTTACTTTAAGTACAGTTATGCCACGCTAGGTGGTAGATCCATAAAGTGTGAAATCAACATAAATTCATGTTAATGCTTGCTGCATTCACGTCAAACTGTGTGGGATGGATGGTAGTGATGGGAAAGATTCCCATGTCATCAGGATGGCTGTACGACTACAGAGTTGGTGTTGTGAGGATGAAGATGCCGTGCATTGTCAACATAACACCATACCCATTATGGATGTATCAGTGCATCAGTATCAGTGTTCAACGATCCAACATATCGATCCAAAGTGAAAACACTGATTAATATTAATATCGTATTATTGTCCAAAGAATCAATGTAATGTCGTATCGTATGATGAAACAGGTGATTTATGCCCCAAATATCCATAAAGTGGGTTTAATACCAATGAGTGATGGTATTTGGCTAATATCCGTATTTGTTTGGTTGACTTGGAAGTTGACGTGAACACTTTTTACAAGTTAGAAACTCCAATATGACATGAACATGGTCTTGTGTGGGTGGACACATCATCTTGATTCCAAATGCTGTTTACTGCTTCTATGCTTTTTGTAGTTTGGGTTGGCTAATTTAAACTATATTTAAACACACAATGGAGCTCAGGTGTGATTCGATACAATCCACCGCTTAAGGTCAATGATTTAACTTTCTGCCACAATCCCAACATGCTTTCTGTAAGCTCTTCCCTCATAGAAAAAGACTGGCAGTTAATGGGTCTCCACATTCAGTCCAACAGCTACAGGTACAAGGTCAGAGGTTAGAATTACAAACAGCTAATTACAAAATGCAGTTACAGTATGTGACATCACATCAACAGTGTTTAAACAAATTCATGAACCCATGCTCCTACCATTTTAAAAGCTTATTATGAAAGGGCATTTAAGCACCTCCTATACATGCAACAGTTGATTTTATGTTAACATTAATGGCATCCTATTGGTGAGAACCAAGTGTGAACCTATTGTGACGTCACCTATTGGTTTGGCGTTATGGTCATCGCCATGACAGTTTGTCGGAGCCAGCGGAGGGGACGTAGTGCGAGTTGAGCTGCTCTTATTTTCGTCAGGAAACAATGGCGGCTCACTTGGTCACTCACAATCTCATATTCCAGATAGACAGTACACTAAAATCTGTTTCTGAAATTGGTTTTAGTTGAGAAATAGTCAACACAGTAACAGAATCTGGATCTATATCTGATCAGCACTGCCTAGTTTGACAGTTTGATCTGAGTTTGGTGCGTTGAGCTGGACAGACTCACTGAGAATTACCTGTCAATCATGAGGTAGCCCCGCCCTAAAGCATACCCTGCTTTATGGTCTGTTTTACTGTAAATGGGACCATCATTTACTAAATGAACATCATGCTGTATGGAAGAAGACTGAAACTAGAGACTGAGACCATAAACTCATTAGGAAACTGTTTACTGAGCTCATAAATCAAGTGAGAAGTCGGCTCATTTCTCCATAAGACTACATTGTATCAGTTTTTATTGCAGCCAAGGGAGTTCACACCACTTGCAAGATAAAAGTTTTAGTGTTGCTATTGGTGACTCAAAGTCGTAATGGACATGCTTACTCCTACTGTACATTTACACAAATGTATGTACTTTTTTAATGTATCAAAGGTAATGGTTGTGTTTCAATGGTGAGAATAAAGGACGTTCAATTCGTCATCCTCTTCCATCAAACTGAAAGCTGGGACGGACAAAAATTTGGTTTAAAGCTGCAGTACGTAACTTTTTTTTTTTTTTAATCTGGTTATCATGGCTCCTGTCAGTGGGTGGGATATATCAGGCAGCAAGTTAACATTTTGTCCTCAAAGTTGATGTTAGAAGCAGGAAAAATGGGCAGCGTGAGGATCTGAGCGACTTTGACAAGGGCCACATTGTGATGGCTAGACGACTGGGTCAGAACATCTCCAAACCTGCAGCTCTTGTGGGGTGTTCCCGGTCTGCAGTGGTCAGTACCTAACAAAAGTGATCCAAGGAAGGAAAAGTGGTGAAGCCGATCCAACAGACAAGCTCCTGTAGCTCAAACTGCTGAAACAGTTAATGCTGGTTCTGATAGAAAGGGGTCAGAACACACAGTGCATCAAGGTTTGTTGCTATGGAGCTGCAGAACATTGTGACCACCAGGGTACCCAGGGGCTCACAATGTGATCAATGTATATGTTCTACAAGTAGTACATACTGCCTACCCTGTCACTTTTAATCCATGTACTTTTGTAAGTAAGTGTGGCATTTCCCCTGCTACATAACTGTGTAACTAACAGTGTTGGGCACTAACTCATTACTAGTAATAATATTACAGTGATAATATAACGGTTACTGCCCAAAAAATAACTAGTTATCACTTTACATTTACTGATCTACTGATCTGAAGTGCAACAATTTAAATCCCATGCTTGGATTCATTTTTGTAATCGTGGAGGAAACTAGTTTGGAAGATGGAAACATTCAGCAGCTGGAAATACTGTTTTCCTATTGCCGCAGTGTCTTGCTCCGACGAATATGATCATTTTGCCTATGGGGTTTAGAATGGGTCAGCGTCATTGGTCAGCATTAGACCGTACAGTATAGTGAGTTTTATTTTGAAATTTGCCCGGAAACGTACCTCCTGTCATTAGCTACGAAGCAGTAGCTAACGCGCCTTGCTAACGTAGCGAACCAGACAGCGTTGACTGCTGTTATCTGATGCGGGTTCGTTAATGGCGGATTCTAAGGTTCTCCGACGGGCCCAGGGTAAGGTGCCGGGTGAACTCAGAGACATACCTGCCCTGTGCAGTCTTATCTCTGGTTTGTAGACCAAATCCAGCAGCCGCTGCAGCCTCTGGTTCTCCAGTTTGGTCCGGTACACCTCCTCCTGGTACTCTATTATTGTCTTTTCAACGAAGCCGTAGATGTCCATCGCAGCTGCGGTCAGTCGCTCCGTCAGAAAGACGTTGAATGACTGAAGCGGAGCGTTTGCCATCCTGCTGCCCGACTGTTCGCTCTCCGTCTGCCAAGCTGTGTGCACTGTGTTAGTGTGCCAGCCTTTACTAAAGATACAATATCTACCAAGGGTCATACCACCACCTACTGTACTGGACTATGTATAACACTGTTCTGTTCAAAAATCACACATTTTAAAAAACAGCCCTCATTAAATTGTATGGAAGCCCATTGTGACAGGAAAAAAAAAAAGATTCTGTAAGTCATTATAATGAGAAACTTTCTCAAAATATTGGAATTATCACATTAGGCTGAAATGGGTTTCCATAAACTTCACCTGACTGACATCACTTTTTGACACAGTTAACCTTTCTATCACAAATCTTTAAAGTCCCCCTCCCGTCAGAAATCAGTGTTTCTCCTTGTTCCTACAGCGTGCTGTCTGAATGCTGTCTGTGCAGAGTTTGACTCTAGAAGGATGTTTTCACATTCATCTGCTGAAAGTGGAAACTTTCCCTGTGATCATTGAACATCAGATTTTAAGGGGCGGGGCCTATGAGCCTAGATATGTGACATCTCAAATAATTTGGAAGTTAGATGAGAGCAGGCATCAATTTTCTTTACTTCTCCAAACAATGAAGGCCAGTAAAAGAAAAGATCTGTGGCGTAAGGCAGTCCACAAACAAAATTATAAAAATGAATGAATGAATAAAAATGGTAAACAGCGTCTATGACAAACACTTTATCACAGGTCAGACGTTGTATTTTGTTGACTCCATTTGACACCTTTCTCCTGTAGACATACTTTATACACAGACTGAGTCACTGCTACTCTAATGTGTTTTAAAGCTCATGTAAGGTGGAACTGGTTTCACACTTTATTCAGTCATTATGACCATTCTGTGCACTCTTTCTCTGCAGCTCCTGGTGAAGAATCTGCAGTTTGAGGATGGGAAGATGATCGCTGCAGCGCAGTACTTCAACTCGGGGAGCAGTGCTGCTGTGGAGCTCACCGAGGAGGAGAAAACCTTCGCTGAACAGATGAGGGTAGGGCCTCCTCTCCTACCAATTCTAGGGAAGTTGAACTGAGAGCTTGCCAGCGAAATGTGTATCCGTCCACAAAAAATGTCCCATGCTGACTTTTGACAATGGTTCTTCACAGGCAGTGTGGCAGAGTATTCTGACTAATGTCACAGAGATCGAAGACTCCACTGATTTCTTCAAGTCTGGTGCTGCTTCCATGGATGTGGTCAGGTAGTTCAAAACTGTTCACACATACATGTCCACATTAGGTCACGGTAATATAACGTTAGTATTTCTCTGCACACTGTACAGTAATGCTGTTGTTATTAATAAAAACGAAACAATGACTATAGGTTGCCATGGCTTTCTTCTGCCATTCCGCTTGAATTCTTGTAAGCTATAATGTGCTCAGTATCATCCAATAGTGTTTTCACAGAGCTCACCTGGTAGAGCTGGTGCCCCATGTACCAACACTGAGTCCTTGCTGCGTGTCATCCCATCTCTCTCTCTTCCTTTCCTGTCTATCTCTCAAGTTATACTGTCTAATAAAGGGGAAAAGGCTCCCAAAATATCTGTGTATAAAAAAACATCCATGGACACTCAGCAGCATAATCCACTTCTCCATATCCAGTTTTAGCCATGCTAGCATCATGCAGGCTTGGGAAGTAACAGATTGCATGTAATGTTACATAATCAGGACACAAAAAAAGGTAATCCATTATAGTCCGAAAAAAACACAATCACATTACAGTTATTCAGTGAAACATCTCCACATCTACAAGACAGACTGGCACATTGGGAACCATGAATGTCTATACGATGTGTTCCACAGGACAAACGCTACTTTTGTTCTTGACCAAATATTTCAACTATTGGATGGATTGCCATGAAATAGACCACAGACCCCCAATTTGAAAGGGGTTTGTCTTAAGAGATTAGTTTTAAAGAAAGTCTTCATAGTGAAACAATAATCAAACAAGGATCGCTGTTAATCAATCAGTCATATTGGCCAACCTTATTCCACCAAAAGTCAAAATATTCTATTCCTCTTTTTCAAGGACCCTTGTTGGTCCCTGGACCCCATTTTGAAAACCAAGTAAAGAACCAAGAAAAGTAGTTTGTAACTCGTGTGTGTACGAGGACACAGAATGTGTGCAGCACAATGCACACTCCTCCTGCCTGCTTCATGTTATTCCACTGTTTGACAGCTGATGGCGGTAATGCACCAAGAAGGCTGCTAGAATGTAAACAATGCAGGTTTCAAAATATTCTCAAGTTCAAGGACCCCTGTTGGTCCCTGGACTCTAGTTGGAAGACCACTACCCTAGACAATTAATTGTAATAACTTTGATCTCTTGACTGAAATGTCTGTCCAATAATTTGATTTATGACAAAATAGCTGCGAACTGATGACATTTTCATCAGCATCATTTGTATTTTATGTTTATTGCCAATTAAAAATGTTAACATCTTTTAAAAATGGGCAGTCTGTTTGAAAAACATTAGCCTAACTTTACCACTGGGAAGCAACGGAAACTTTTAACGAGTTTATTCAGGGTCATTATCCCAAGAAATCCCAATGAATGCATTTCTCTCTTCTGTCTGCCATACACTTCCAGGCTTGTGGAGGAGGTGAAGCTCCGGGCCAGTGGCTGCCAGCTGCAGAACGAGGATGTCTACATGAATACCACTTTCCAGGATTTCATCCAGATGTGCGTCAGGAAGCTCAGAGGGGAGGACGGCGAGGAGGAACTGGTCGTCGACTATGTGAGTGCAATTGGCTGTGTTTAAATTCCTAGAGAGCCGCTGTCGCTGGCTGGTATTTGTTGGTGAATGGCCCATGAAAGACAACATGTCGACTGTTGTCCTGTTTAATTCGACAGGTGGAGAAGAACATCAACAACATGACCATAAAGATGCCTCATCAGCTGTTCATTAACGGAGAGTTTGTTGATGCGGACGGAGGAAAGACCTACAAGACCATCAACCCCACTGACGGCACGGTAAGGACCAAAAGACAGACACTGCTGTAAAAGGACTTTTATAGTATGAGAGCACTGTCTTTTATTAAATAGCATCTTTATCTTTTCAAGGCCAACAGATCTAAAATAAAATGTATTTTTTATGTCTGGCCTAAGGACAACCAGTGTTCGTGGCTGTGTCTGGTGATGGGTTGCTAGGAAGTCTTCATCCCCTATCTAACTGATCTCACAGGGGAATTCTCTAGCCTCTGGTTGGAGCATGGCTGTTCTCTCTGCAGGCTTTGTGATTTTACGTCCTGTGTGTGTCCTGTAGGCCATCTGTGACGTGTCTCTGGCCCAGATTAGTGATGTGGACAGGGCGGTGGCTGCTGCTAAGGAGGCCTTTGAAGAGGGCGAGTGGGGCAGGATGAACCCCAGAGACAGAGGCAGACTCATCTACAGGTATTATATTATTATTATATTCATATTTGCTGAAACTTTCACTATATCCTGACAGTAGAACATGAGACAGATCATCTGTGAAACAATCAGGTTCCTCTGGCTCCTCCTAGTGCTCCTAATGATATTTGCAAGAATCCACCGGGCCGAGTCTCATTCTCAGGTTGTCAAATACTGTCACTGGGAATAAGACTTTCTGTCTGTATATATACGATTATAATCTGAATGACATATGGCAGCCAATCAGAAACATGTATTTGCCAATATACATAAGGATTAACTAAAGGTAATCATAAAGGGGTCTTTGACCTTTTGAATAATGTGCTCTGGTAGTATTATTTTTTTGGCCTTTTTTATGCTTTTATTTGACAGAGAGATAGCTGGAGAGAGACAGGAAAGGGGGGCAGAGAGAGAGGGGACGACACGCAGCAAAGGGCCGCAGGTCGGACTCAAACCCGGGCCACTGCGTATATGGGTCGCCAGTTCTACCGACTGAGCTAACCGGGGGCCCGTCTGGTAGTATTATTGAAGCAAAGTCAGTGACCCTGTGTGTCTGTGCGTCCCCACCCACAGGCTGGCTGACCTGATGGAGGAGCACCAGGAGGAGCTGGCCACCATCGAAGCCATCGACTCCGGAGCGGTTTACACTCTGGCCCTAAAGACTCACGTGGGCATGTCCATCCAAACCTTCCGCTACTTTGCCGGCTGGTGTGACAAGATCCAAGTGAGACAGCCGCTAGAACTGAAACGAAAAACTTAAACTATATAAAACTATGATCAACGCTACGACCAAATGGTAGTAGCACATAGCTGATCAGCCACAGAATATGGATAAATATGTGGAAATGAATATTGTCCTCTGTTCACAGGGCAGCACCATCCCCATCAACCAGGCCAGGCCCAATCGTAACCTCACCTTCACAAAGAAGGAACCAATAGGGTGAGAGATGGATGAGTGGATTTATGTCTGTATGATTAAACACACACACATATGTTGAGCAGATTATGTTGCATATGTTCAGTAAATCAGTAGATTAACTAAGATTAATATATCACTCACTTTTTTCCAATACTGCATGAATAAATAAATGACAGTTACAAACAGGCACTCGTGTCATTAGCATGCCAGAAATCCTGCCTTTCTCTCTGCTCAGGGTGTGTGCCATCGTCATTCCCTGGAACTACCCTCTGATGATGCTGGCCTGGAAGACAGCAGCCTGCCTGGCAGCTGGAAACACAGTAGTCCTCAAACCTGCTCAGGTCAGCCTCCACCAGTCAGGCTTTGTCTAGAGCTTTGATCGGGCCCCTAAAAATCTGGTCCAACCCGAACCAGGCCCGGAAAGAATCTATGCGACTCCAAACCATGGAAGCAGTTTTGGGCCTGAGCTAGAGCCAAACCTAAACCTTCTGCTTAAATTAAATAAATAATTTAAATAGTTAAGTGAGAGCTAAAGTGAACTACATTTTAATTATTATCAAAACTAGTAACAAATTGCATTCTTTGCATGCCCCAATCCTGCCTAGCAAATTCAGTTTTTGGACCTCGGTATTTCTAATTGTCTGCGTACAATAGTGATACAGGATTGAGGTACTTGATTTAGGGGACTGGCACACTGTACAAACAAACATCTGTACAAAATGTCATGGCAGTCCATCCAATAGTTGAGATATTACAGTCTGGACCAGCACTGCCATTCCCAGAACCCTGCTGCTAGCGAGGCTAAAAACAGGTCTGTGTCTCCAGGTGACTCCACTGACAGCACTGAAGTTCGCCGAGTTGGCAGCGAGGGCAGGACTGCCCAAAGGAGTGGTTAATATTCTGCCTGGATCAGGTAGGAACACACACATTCAATCACCGGCTTCCTCGTCATGCATTATACGCGAGTCGTCATTAAACTTGTCCCTCTCCTCCAGGCGCTCTGGTGGGTCAGCGTCTGTCTGACCATCCTGACGTCCGTAAGCTGGGCTTCACAGGTTCCACTGAAATCGGTAAACACATCATGAAGAGGTGAGAGGTAAACCACTTCCACAAAACTCTTATCTAAACAAAATGTGACGTTCCTGCTGATGTTTGTGTGCCTGTGTCTCCTCCGTCTGAAGCTGTGCAGTCAGCAACGTGAAGAAAGTTTCTCTGGAGCTCGGAGGAAAATCCCCTCTCATCATCTTCGGTGACTGTGACATGGACAAGGCTGTGCGCATGGTGTGTTCACTCACAGAAACAACGTTTTGGTGATTTTGGTGCACGTTTAAATCATCGCAGAAGAAAACCACAGTGTTCTTTGTGTATTTCAGGGCATGAGCTCAGTGTTCTTCAACAAGGGAGAGAACTGCATCGCAGCTGGCAGACTGTTTGTGGAAGACACCATTCATGACCAGTTTGTGAAAAGAGTGGTATGTGTCTTTTCTTAATCTCACACTGCTCATGTTTCTCTTTCTATCACACCTCTTAATGGCAAAAAACTCCATTGAGGTATTTTATTTTTTTCTGATTTGAACACTGAATTTGCCACTAGTACGTAGGTTTATTTTGTTACCTTTACACTGGTTTGGAGATAAATAAATAAATGCTTCATATTTCATATCTATATACATTATTCATATGAACCTTCATTTACAATGTGTTATATTACTACTGTCAGTCATTCACCTGTTATAGATGCTTATATCTGCTTACAACTACATTACAGTGTGTTTTATACATTTCAAATTTATGAAATGACATCGCCCACCTCAGCCTGTATTGAATTAAAGTGTTACCTGATACAAAGCTGTCATTTTGCATCCCGTGCTAGCCACCCAGCAGCTAATATTATGAAGCAGTACTGTAAATAAAATAAATTCTACTTGATTTGAACTGTTACTTAAATTAATGTTACGGTTAAAGAAAAACTGTTGTCTATTTTCCGGAACTGGAACTCCAGAACTGAAGCCGCAGCAGAAAAATGGGCTGCCAAGCGCGCAATGAAACCCAGCAAATGTGGAGTGTCCTACAAATGCTGACCACCATTGTGAGCAAGTGCTGTCCTGTATTGTCGAGTAAAACTCTTGCTAAATAATTTCTGAAAAAGAGTGGGAACCCTGATGGTTAGCTTCAGTGAGTCAGCAGTACTGTAGTTTGGAGGACAGGAGGACACCAAACAGAAAACCAAACAGATTAGATTGAAATTTAGAAATATGCTTCTATTCAGCAGACATTTTTTTTAATGGTAAAGAGTCGTGGGTGACCTGTACTCCATTAGGACAGAAAGAGATTAGGTCAAGCATGTAACTCTGATTTTAAGGTTGTCTCATTCCGATGTCTTTTCTGCCAGGTTGAGGAGGTCAAGAAAATGAAGATCGGTGACCCGCTGGACCGCTCCACAGACCACGGCCCTCAGAACCACAAAGCCCACCTGGACAAACTGGTGGAGTACTGTCAGACCGGCATCAAGGAGGGAGCCACTCTGGTCTGTGGGAGCAAACAGGTGCAGCGACCAGGTGGGGTGGCGATATCTGCACTGACCGTCTCAGATATCAACTTGTGATGTGACGGATGATGCAGTTTGACTTGTTATTTGTCTGCCTTCAGGTTTTTTCTTTGAACCCACGTTGTTCACTGACGTACAAGACCACATGTACATCGCTAAGGAGGAGTCCTTCGGCCCCGTTATGATCATTTCCAAGTTCAAGAGCGGGTAAGCTAACTCATGATTACGTCACACCTCGTAATGACTCACACACCCTTTTTGCCACGTTGACCACAGCTCCTTTCTGTCTCTGTCCCTCAGTGATGTGGACGATGTCCTGAGGAGGGCCAACGCCACAGAGTACGGCCTGGCATCAGGCGTTTTCACGCGGGACATCAGCAAAGCTCTGTACGTCAGTGAAAAACTCAACGCCGGCACAGTTTTTGTCAACACCTACAATAAGACTGACGTGGCCTCGCCTTTCGGAGGCTTCAAACAGTCCGGCTTTGGCAAAGACCTGGGTGAGAAAAACTGCTGTTTTTCTTTTATTCATATATTTTAATTAGCATTGCAGTTAGATTAAAGGACATACAGAGACATTAACCACGGCTGCAGTCACACTCAGAACAGGTAAACATTTTGGGAAAGACACTTCTTCTTGCATGAGTTCAGTACCACTCTAATGTCTGTATGTTAAATATGTAAAGATCTGCCTGCCAGCACCTCTAATGCTCACTAACTAACATGTTATATCTTGTTTATTTCATCTGGACAAAAACAGAAATGTAAAAACAATTCATCGATTTCAGAAATCTTCTCAGAAAGAAAAGCAAATGTTTATATCCTTCCTTAAAAAAAATATTGGACAGAAAACTTTCAAAATATCCTTTATGTGCAGTAGGCCTACATCTTGAGAAAGATTGTTGATTAAGTTTTCTATTGTAGGTTACTACTACTACTATTACCATCAACATGTAATGGATGGACGTCTTGTCTCCACTTCCTTCCTTTCAAAGTCATACATCCGGCCGACTCAATCGCAAGCAGGGCTCAGCTGTGATTTGAAATCCCCCTTTAAAACCAGAATATCAGAATAATAACAGTGGAACATACACCAGCTGATAAGATCAACCTAAAATGAAACCATCTCTAGTGTGTTTGACGTTTACATTGAGTTTTACTTGAACATGGAGGCAGCAAGCTATATGACTTATACTGCTATACTGCAGCCAGCCACCAGGGGGCAATCGAGATGTTTTGGCTGTCATGGTCTATGGTTATATGTCTATGGTTATTACTCCTCTCAGCTCCTGAATGCACGATTTTACTGGTTGGAACTGTAATGCTTGTTGATTCTACTTATTTGTTCCTCATATGAAAATTAAATAAAACCAACAAAGCACCTGAGCTGAACTGAGGCACGTATTTGTGCAAGATCTTACTAATCAGTTGTCCTGGAGAAAGGTCTGGCTGAACACTGTCTGGTATGGGGGGGGATGCTCAAAAATATAATATGATCCTGCCCATGACATTTTTTCCCCTTGTTTGATATCAATGTAAAATAACCCTTCATATACAATTTAAAAAAATAATAATAATAATTGTATTTTATCCAGCACAAAATAAAGGCAGATGTCAAATGTGTCTGCAAATGTGTACAAACGGTTGATAACACTGAGTTTGAGAACCCGGCTTTAAACATATTACATTTGCCTCGGGTGGTGCTGAGCCCAGGATGCAGCGACAGCGTTCATTAATATCCACACTCACTGTCAGTGTCTCTGTCACTCCCACAGGACAAGACGCTCTCAACGAATACCTGAAGACAAAGGCGGTGACCATCGAGTATTAAGTCAAATCCCGGGAGGAAGACGCAGCGAGGCATCAGCTCCCTGTGTGTGGACACTGACAGAGGAGGGACACACGGAGGGATGTGCAGGGTCATGTGGATGGTGGAGTGATGTCATCTGTAGTCATAAGAGTTGTTGTCTAATTAGCGACTAATGGCTATAATACTGTATGTGCCTTAACATGCTAATTGACAATAACATGAATGTTTTTAATAACACATCTCTGAGCCATGTTGGAAGAAATATTGTCCTGAACTATGCAAATGAAGTAGCACCAGTGACTTCTGAGACTGTTTTGTAATCAATGTGATTGAGTTACAAAATCTGAATATTGTTAAGAGATTGCATTAATTTCTAATATGGCTTACATTAGGTCAGAAAAGCCTTGAGAAATGTAACATTTCTAATCAATGAAAACTGCTGAGCACCGCACTGCTGTGGACCTCCCTATCCCTGTTGTGTTTCTTTGATTTACTCCATGCTGCAGTTTCACTCGGATAAACCCAGCAACATACAGTAGGTGATATGTAGGTATGTAGGTAATATGATTTGTTCATTCAAACTACTAATTGTAAACTCTAGATTGTAACACTTTAATGAACAAAATGAGGCTCATTCCTTTTGTTTTTTACCCCTCCAGTGAGGAGTGATCCTAATGAACTATAGAGTTAGTATCTATACTCTATTTACTAATTAACAACTCAGCTGATTGACCCACATGGTTTTTTCAGGGCCGATAGAGATTATTAGTAATCAAGGAAACCAATATTTGGAACCGATATACACTTGCAGTAAAAATAAAAATCTTAGGAAATGTAGAATCACCAGTGGTGTAATGTAATAAAGTACATTTACTTAAGTACTGTATGTAAGTACAATTTTTTTGTACTTTCTTTGAGTATGTCCATTTTATGCTACTTTTTTTTACCGTACTTCCACTAATTCATCATAAAACAGGCCTAAAGAAGAATCTTTGTTTGATATTTTTTCCCTAAAATTTCTATTAACTTTATTTAACTAATTCTTTATTCTATGTACTTGCAAAAGCACATTCACAAACACACACATATGCATAGTCTGCCTGTGGGCCTTTCCACCGAATCCCTGCTATTTGCATGTTGTAACCCGTTAACATTAAACTTCATTTTTTATCTTTTTTTCTATCACTCTATCTAATAACACACGTTTAACTATACAAAATGTGTAATGGTCAATCTTAGGCCATTCTATTTATATTTTACATGGTAAGATTTTTTCATTTTTGGTAACAGGAGTGAGTTTTTAGCATCTTTTTAGCAAATACATGAAATGTAGCCAAAATGGCATCAGTGACATTGACGACACTGAGCACCTTGAGCTGGTTTACCAAAACTATCTTTTTTTAAATATAATCACATCTAAGACATAATTTAGGTCACAGGACTGAACTTTGAGGTTTACCTTCCTGGTTATACTTTAAATATGATCAAAAATAAAGAAAATAGAGTGAGAGGTGTTACTTTTGGTCTTCCCGTTGCCTTAAGAAGACTCAAATGATGCTTGAATTGATCATGTGACTTGTGAAATGTGCAACAGCGTATCAGAGTGAAAACCTGCGGACACAACTAAAATGTGAAGATTAACTAACATATTATATACATATAAAAAATATTTTATATCTGAAAATAAGAGTCACACAATAATACAAAATAAGCTTTCTGAAGAACTCTAATCATTATATTTCACGGTAAAGTGAGAGTGGGCTGAAATCCTTTTTTTTTGTAGTGGTTTCTATTAAGGTTTTACATAATTTATCTTTAAATTGCAATTAGAACAAAGTGCAGGACGCTTCATAATATCATGTATAGTTTTTACACATAATTATGCATGTAATGTCCTAGGGATGGGAAAGGCACCCATTTGGCAGTATTGACCCCCTGTATGTCCACACATTTGTATGGAAGCCCATTTCTGCCAATGTGACAGAAAACGATTCTGTAAATCATTATAATGAGAAACTTTCTCAAAATATTGATATATCTTATAATACTGACTTTGTGATACTAAGTCCTTATTTTGAGATGCTAAAAAAAATTACTTAGGTTAAAGGTTTCTCATTATTTTGAGATACTAGGTAAAAATACTGAGAAGGTTTCTCCTTATAATGATTTACATAGTCTTTTTTTTTTTTTTTTTTTTTTCGGTCATATTGGCGGAAATGAGCTTCCATACATTGTGTAAACTTCCCCCAGGCTCGCCCCCACCTCCCTTCCAGGTAGAGCATCATACTGTAGCAGGGCCCTACTCTGCGCTCTGCTGGACGACAACTGATCATCACACACACACACACACACACACACACACACACGTATTTTTATCCTGCAGAAGAGGGGCGCATTTCGAGCATTTCGCCCCCCCCCCGCTCATTATGATCACACCGCCGTGTTTCGCGTGAACAGCCCACTCGCCCTTTTCATTGGTGCCTTGTGTGCGCTGGGATGGGCACAATCCTGCAGGAGCGAGTGCCACAACAATGCCTGGAGTGGGTCTCCATCAGGGAGAGGGACTGGAAGAAGAAGGCGTCGTGGAGCAACAACAGGCCTAATGTGGGCAGGTAGCGTGGGATCATATGTTATTCTCTATCCGCACTCTGATCTCCAAACGCATCTCTGCTCCGTGTGTGGAATTACAGCACACATGTCGGCACTGCAAATCCCGCGATATATTCCAGTTTCTGTATCGCATTTGTGTTTTCTTGTGCAGTGTTATCTGGGTCATTGCTTGCATTTAATATTTCATCTTTTTCTTTTTTATCAAGCAACAAAATGGGCCGGCGGCAGTCACAAAGGAAGTCCCTGCAGCCACAGTGCACGATCCCGAGTCAGGAGAATAATAATGAGAAGGTAAGAGTGGAGCAGAACTGACACCAGCAAGAAATGATCTGGCAACCATTCTGATTATTCATCTTTCTCAAATGTGTGCTTCTGCTCCACCCCACATACAGCCCAACTTGATCTAAAGTGGGCCAGAGCAGTAAAACCTATGCATGATAACAACATAAAAATAAAAACACCTCCAAATTGTTCCCTTTCTTTTCGTGTAAAGAAGTGCAAGGGGTCATAAACAAGTCATGAACCATCCATTTACAAAAAAGACAATGAGATGTCTGAAAGCTGCAGTAGGTAATTAAAAAAAAACCTAACAACATTCTGACAGTAGAGCATGAAATAGATAAAATAATTGTTGAGTCTCATTCCCATTTGGGAACCTCAACCATCAATTACCTTCCTTGGCTCTGATTGGCTGTTTTCGTTAAGGCCCAGTGGATTCTTGTAAATGCCATTAGGAGCACCAGGAGGAGCCAGAGGAACCTCTCATGCATCATTTGTATTTGACCTGGGAATGAGAACGGGCTGTGAAGTGTCTAGGAGAAACTACAAAGTATCCACAAAACTCCCTATCTAGAGTCAGTGTTCATTCTGGGCTACTGTAGAAAAACATAGTGGTTCAACATGTTGTATTCCACTCACTCTGTATATAAAAACAGCTCATCTAAGGTAACAAAAACACCACAATTCTTATATTCAGGTGATTATACACTAATGAAAACATACCTATGAATATTATATTCCATTTCTGACAATAGGTCCTCCTAAATGTTACACACTGGACCTTTAAGAAAAATAAGTGCAGTTAAAACAATATGTCTGTTTTTCCACATTCACTCACACTCATTACATGTGCATTACACTTTACAGATCTAAAGGCGTTAAACATTTGATCACATATATTTTGGAATTGAACAGCAATATAGTATTTTACTTTACTTTTTTCAGTGGACAAATCAGAAATAGCAGAAAACTTTTCTGCAATTTAGCAAAGTCATTCAGTTCAATTCAACTGGACCCTCTAGCGGTGGTCTAGCTATGGGAGCATTTTTCACAATTTTCCAACGATTCAAAGACCAAATGATTTAAGGTTTGTTTGATTTAGCGGCATCTCGCAGTGTACTTGCTGATTGCATTTACTCTACACTGCACAGCCATCCACCAGATAAGTTCCTTTAACTCAAAAAAATTGTTGAAACTGACTACATTAAAATGTTTAAGTCACACTTAAACACAATTTGTTAGGTTAAAAAGATTCTTGATTAATCCACTTTTACTTGTAATTTTAAGTGGCACTAACTAGGTTTTGTAAGTTACAGAAACATTCCTAATTAGAAACTTTTTAGGTATTTTGTTTTTACAGGACAAATAGAAATCATTATCAGTTAAAATGACTAAAGATACTTGATCAAGAATAATATTTTTAACTTAAACTTAGTTAGTTTTACTTTAAAATGTTCAAAATCAGTTCCAACAATTTTTTGAGTTATATGAACTTATCTGGTTTTACAGCGTGTAGGAGAAAACACGGTGGCTGTAAAACTGTAAAACTGTAGAAACATAGTGGTTCAACATAGTAGACTCTGTGGAACCTCTGTAGATAAAAACAGCAGTTCTTATTCAGTTGATTATACACTAATGAAAACATACTTATGAATATTATTTATTCTACCATTTCTGCCAATAGATCCTCCTAAATGTTACACACTGGAGCTTTAATTGATTAATAATGAAAAAGATGCAGCATCAATATTTGGGGATGATGTGTGTGGATGTATTAGTGATCAGTAGAATGTGTGTGCAGGCCTAACAGTGACTCTCTGTGATCACAGAAGCTGCAGCAGAGAAGAAAGCACAAGTCTAACACACCCTCAACCAAACGCAATACGTCTCAACACAGGTGAGGCTGCAGTTTGTGCCAGTTTCATGCTTTGTTATTTTGTTATTCATTTATGAATCCAGCACGAAACAAATCATGGCTACTGCTTTTGCAGTCAGGGCCCTTCAGCTGCCTGAGGGGCTAAGGTTTGCTGAATCAGTGACATCTTTTAAATCACTTCTTAAATCATATCCTTTTAAAACATCTTTTATATATTCTAACACGTTTCATTTTCCATCATCTTTAATCTATTATATTGCTGTATTGTATTGATATTGTTGGTTTTACCATATATTAGTGATTGGTATGTTATTCTTTTAATTTTGTATCTTTTAATTGTATCATCTGCCCCAGTGTGATTGGTTTTGCAATATGATTTATCTGCTTTATTGTTGCTACTGATTTTTACTTTTAATTCTAACTCACTTCGATTTTATTTCTTTTATTTCTTCTACAATGTTTTTAATCTTGGTTCAGGCCATGTCAGGCACATTGTAGCTTTGTTGCTGTACAAATAAAGTTTATTATTATTATTATTATTATTATTACTTTAGATTTTATGCTCAATTCAAAAATAGGAAATGAAAAGACCAAAATAGATTTTTTATATTTAATATGTCTGATTGGTAAAGCCAGGAAGTTCCTGAACTCTTGCACTTGATAAACTTGCAGTACATACACTTGGACAACGGCGGAGCCTGATTTAATATGATGAATATGAACTTAAACATTTGTTTTTCTACGTTTTATAGAAATATACTTACTGTTTATTGTTTATCTGTTCACACAATTGAAGACTTTTTACATGACATGTTCCAAAATACTTGTTGAAAAAAAGAGGCTTATATTGACATTTAAAGTCATATTCATTCAGTCAGGTAGTGCCATCGCCTATGTGTATTTGCTGCAGTGGTAGGCTAACTGCAACTCATAAAGAGATTAGTAGCCTAACTTCCTTTTCACACAAATCACACAAATTAAATATCAAAATCAATTTTAGTCTGTGGCCTGTTCATTTTCTATTATTGACTTCAGCATAAAATGTAAGTATGAAAAATAAGTGTTTTTTTATGTTGGATTGAATGAATGATAGATGGATTTGCCTGTATTCTAAGCCAGCATCGTTTACTTCCCCTCTAGTGCTCAGGGAACCTCAGAGTCTAAGTCCCCTGCGGAGGACAGGATGGAGCCGAAGGTGCGGCCTGCTGCTCAACACTGCAGCCGCAGAGAACACAAACACACAGGTGTCAGAGGGAGCAGACACACACCAGCCTTCCCCTGCCACCGCCTGACTGATTCAAGTCCTGATCTGCTGGAGAGACTGTCATCGAACCCTGAGGCAGGAAGTCTGAGCGGCCACGGAGAAGGTGACAGCGACAGCGACTTGTCTGAGTCAGAGAGACTTCCTGTGTGGCCCTCTGGTCGGGTTCCTCCACAGCTCGAGCTGAGGCCAGAGGTCATCGAGGCTGAAGACTGCTCCCCTCGCGGCCGAGGGCCCAAAGGACGCCATGGTGGTTTTGACTTCCCAGACTTCCTTCCTCCACCTTTTAACTCCTGGAACCTCAGTCAGCTGGCGGTCTTCTACAACATGGAGGGCCGGGGGGCCCCTCGACCCAGGCCTGTGGGCCCTTTGGAAAGGTACCTGGATAGGCTGCTGCAGCTGGAGTGGCGCCAGATCCAGACCTCCCAGGAGGAGAGTGGGAAGTCAGCGGTGTCGGATGTCATATCCAGCTGCCACAGGTCCCCTGCCGCTGCCTCGTCGCGCCTCAGCTCTCCAAAGTGCATCCTCCAGTGTCAGCGTGCCTTCCCCCTCACCTTCCTCTCCTCTCTGGCCAGCCACTCTGCCCTGCTCTCCGGCTGTGCCTGCACCCTCTGCCGTATCCGCTACTCCACCTGTAACACGTCGTGCTGCCGCTCTGGCCTCAGCCACAGCCGTCAGTCCAGGCTGAGCCCCATGCTGGAGCGCAGGGGTCCAGCATCGCTTCCTAAAAGGAGCTACAGCGAGAGCCGGGTGCACCCCTCTGACAAGAGCTCTGCGTCCCAGGCTCAGAGGTTCAGCAGCCCTGTGAGGACCAACAACCACCTGAGGAGGATGCAAGCCTCGGGCAACATCCGCAACCCCGTTCAAGGTGCTAATGCGAAACCTAATTCTACTGCCAGAGACTCTAGTGCCGGGGCTGAGAGGGAGCGCTCGGGAACGTGGGGGGATGTGTTGGACTACAGGACAGCGGGGTTTAGGAGGAGGAGCGGCTCAGAGCAGAGGAGAGGCGGGGTAGAGAGAGGTGCATCGGAGAAAAGACGGAGCGGTTCTGAGTGTAGGAGAGGAGGAGCTGAGCGGAGGAGAGCAGCTGAGCTCAAGGAACAGGAAATAAAACCAGATGCCGTCACTGCAATAATGGACAATTTGCCTGGGTCCAAAAAATCTCCTAGAAACAGACCAAACAGACCCAAACAGGTTGAATTTGTTACATAACAACAATGTGAGTACTGTAAATTCAATCTCAGGGTTCCGACATATTATACCTTTCAACATTCCAGACTTTTCCAGACTAAAATTTTGGACAAAACCATTTTGGACATCTCATTACAAATAGCTAGATGTTTATTATGTAAATAATTGATTTTAAACTCCAATGTATGCTTCATGCTATTACAGCATCTGTGCAACCTTGTTTATTTACTGTGTCCATGCAAACGACGATGATAATAAAGGTTTCCTTACACAAAAAACATAGTTTACTTTAAACTACATCACTGCAGAACTCATAAATGTTCACACAAGCTAAATATCTGTCCTAGGTTTCTGCCTTTTAACAGGCAGTTTTTCCTTGCCCTTGTCGCCAAGGTCTTGCTCATGGTGGTACTGTTGGGTCTCTGTAAATAATGTTTTAAAGAGTTCGGTCTAGACCTGCTCTATTTGAAAAGTGTCCTGAGATAACTTCTGTTATGAATTGGCGCTATACAAATAAAATTGAATTATTTGGATTTGATGTATATCCGCAATTCAGAGATACTGCAGCATTTTCTTTCATACTAATTTGTTTGTAGATGTCTTGATTTGGTCTTGACTGGGACAGCCCTCCAGTTTGACTCTTTAGTATTGCCAGATTCATGTGTCGGGGAGAAGTCTGAGATGAGGAAGGGCATCTTGCTTGAAACATCCATCTGTCAATATTAAAAACCACTGTCCCAGTCTTTCTTCTTTTTTATTTATTTTTAGAAAGGAAACAAATATTTTTCCATACTTATCCAGATCTGAAAAGGACTCAAATCAATTCAAATATTTTTTCCACACTGCGTAGGAACCCTGCAATCTGTACACCACAGCTACAGTCAACAGAATGTATATTTTCAGTCATGTTTGGTTGACAGGAATGTAACAAGACTGTAAATGTATTTTTCTACCAGTGGATGTTATGTTTGACCAGATGTTTTTCTCCTCAGCTTTGTGTTTAATCCAGTGCTGTAAGTGCAGTCAGATAAGCTAATGCAGCAGTGGATGTTCACATGCACTACTGATCATACATAAATCTTACGAGCGTCAACCCGGTAAGCCTTCGTCAGCACAAGACATTGTGTATGTATTTGTATTCAGGATTTTCAACACATAGTGACTCTGGTTTGGTTTGTCAACAAAATAACACACAATAAAAGTTATTAAAGTATAACCAACGATTATAATTGTCAGGTGTAATTATTATTATTATTTTTTTTTATAATGAATAATTAAGTAATTATTTCAAATCACAGGAAGATGTGTGGGAGTGCTGTGATGTAGGCCCAGTCCTCTGTGGCTGTTTGGTTTCTTCACTGATTTATTACTGACACTTGACACTGACATTCAACACTTACTCTCAGATCATATAATATCTCATCAGTTTATAAGGCCGATATAACACAAATCTTACCATTCTGAATGAGGTATATAGAGGTATTATAAGAGCCATGTAGTTTGAGCCGTAATGTGTTTTTCATTTCAAAATAAGACCTAATTGTGCTAGAATCAATAATTGAATGGGTTTTTCAAATGAAATGCTAGTTAGTCCCAGCGACGGTCTGACTGATGTGTCTGTGAGGGGGGGTATGAAGTATAGTGATGCTATGCCAAGCAGAAACAAACATTCGAAGAAAGTCCACTGCATTCTGCGAAACAACTGAATTACAGACATTACAACCGCAAAGCCACACAGACGTGACTCCAAAACAACATACCACTGCATATTTAGTGGCAGGGACTTGAACATTGCTGTTCACTCACAGTCCCTGTACAACTTAACAGAGCCTGAGCGGTTGTGAGAAGAAGAAAGGGGGGTGCACTGCTAGCCTTGAACCGATCAGTGCTTTGTGTAAACCTCTCTAAATGAAAGATTGGATAAATGAAAGTCTCTAGAAATTGATGAAAAATAGATGTTCACATCCAAAAATGTTAGTGGCTAAGATGCTCAAACACAGGGCAAACTAATTCCCCGGTGGGTCTGCTATATTACCAATTTTGAATGATTTTCATTAAAAAGTATATACTCCTACATAGTAGTTCACAAAGTGTGGTGCTTTTATGCAAAACAAAGATGTTACATTTTTAGGTAATAATAATGTTATATATACAGTCAAGCCCGAAATTATTCATACCCCTGGCAGGTTTTGACTTTGGTTGTAACTTTTATTAAACCAGCAGGACAAGTCAGGACTCTGGCTGGGCCACAGCAAAATGTTAATGTTTTTGTCCGCTAACCATTTCGTCACCACTGTTGCTGTGTGTTTTGGGTCGTTGTCGTGCTGAAATGTCCACTGGTGCCCAAGGCCAAGTTTCTCTGCAGACTGCCTGATGTTGTTGTTGAGAATCTTGATGTGTTTGCTCTTTTTCATGGTGCTGTTTACTGTGATTAGGTTCCCTGGTCCATTGGCTGAAAAACACCCCCAAAGCCTCAGGTTCCCAGCACCATGTTTGACAGTGGGGATGGTGTTCTCAGGGTTGAAGGCTTCTCCTTTTTTATGCCAAATGAAGGATACATCATTGTGGCCAAACAGGATGGCCTTGGTGGTGATTCTTGGATTCTTTTTCACCTCTCTCACTATCCTCCTGGCCAGCACAGGTGTCACTTTTTGCTTCCGACCACATCCTCTGAGATTTCCCACAGTGCGGAACGTCTTGTATTTTTTAATAAACATTTAGATATGGCCTTATAGCCCTTTCCTGACTTGTGAGCAGCCACAATGCGCAGCCGCAGGTCCTCAGTGAGCTCCTTTGTCTTAGCCATGACTGTCCACAAACCAACTGCAGAGAGCTGCTGTTTTTCACCTGTTGAGTGGATTAAAGCAGCTGTTCCCAATGAATCAGGGTAATTAGGATGCTTTAGAACCGCTTGGACTATTTGGAATGGTATAGAATTTGGATTTTCCCATAGACTGTTTGCAAAGGGTATGAATAATTTTGGACATGCCACTTTTTGTTCAAATGTAAATAAAAGCTGAGAAATATATTTTTCCACAATGATGCCTCTTGTACATCGTCTTATTATCTTCTGGGAGAAGTCTGTCATTTACAGTCAAAAAAAAACTTGCTGCTCGAATAAAAGTAACTAAGTCAGAATTTACCAGGGGTATGAATCATTTGACTTGACTCTATATATATATACTATAATATTATATCTTGATCAAACCCCCTTTAAATTAATTAAATTGCTTAACCTCCACTGACGATGCCAGTTTGTTATTTGAAGAAGCTCAATAAAGTTTAAAATAATAATTGCTGTGGTGTCTCCGGGCTAAAGGAGCATTACCGCCACCTGCTGGCAGGCACATCTCAGAGTGTTTGTGGGGGAACTATTATTATGCGTCTTCTGTTTCCGGTCAGTTGTTTCTCACCGGACGTATTTTTATAGCGACACAACCAACATGGACGCCGTATCCCAGCGTGTGTTGGACTATTTGACAGAAGTTGAGGAGGCAGCTGAAGATGTTCTCACTACTAAACAGCAGGTAACGAAATACCGCCATGGGAACACTGCGCTGCTAGCAGTTAGCAGAGGACCGATAAAGAGCGTTCTAGCTCTGCTAACGGACACTACACTTGAGGACATTAGCAGCTAAGCTAACTGAAAGAATCGTGGTTCGGTCACTTTATTTTATTGACGCTATATTTGCAGCTGTTTGAAAATGAACACATCTGGCAATGCTACTGCGTGATACACCGCAATGCAAGGCTAGCTAGCTGTACGCTAGTCTCAGGCAGGACGTGTTATTCTCCCGGAGGGTCTGGATCTTAAAGCTGGGTTATATCTGAAGATCATCCGGTGTGTATAGTGAGCTGCTGTTAGACTGGCTGGAGAACTATAGTGACTGTCACTGAACCGATATAAAACAACACTTATTAGCATTTAACAGACCCGGCCCTCGAGCCTCTGCCACACATGATCAGTGAATGAGAACCAATAAACTTTATTGATCAAAAACAAAGCGATTGAAATATGTCTCTGATAAATAAATACAGAATAAACTAAGTATGACTGTACAATGAATAGAGAAAAGTGTCACACATGCAGGTAGAACTTGTAAGTAACAGTAGGTGACTTTTATAAAAATGAACTTTTTCTCATATTCACTGAAACGTTCTCTGTATCCTGACAGTAGAACGTGAGACAGATGATGTGTGAAACAATCTGGTTCCTCTGGCTCCTCTTAGAGCTCCTGATGGGATTTGCAGGAGGACACTGGGTCTGGACGAAAACAGCCAATCAGAGCAGAGGAAGATAGTTGATTGTTAAGTCTCATTCCCAGATCATCAAATACTGGCTGCTAAAATATCTATATTGACAATATATTGATTGACTCTGATTGGTTTTTGTTCAGTACTATCAGGAGCAGCCAGAGGAACATGAGGCAGCAGCCATGAGTTCGAGTCCGACCTGTGGCCCTTTACTGCATTTGATCCCCTCTCTAGTTATTTCTTTCCCATGAAACACTGTGTTATTGCTGCAAAGATTAGTCAATTAATTGATTAGCTGTCAACTAAATGTCCAAAAAATGTCTCTGATTTCAGCTTCTCACAAATGTAAACAGTAAACTGAACGTCTTCGGGTTGAGGACAAAACCAGACATCTGAGGACATCAGCTTGGGCTTTGGGAAACACTGATCAACATTCTTCACCATTTTATGGAACAAACAGCTAATTGATTAATCAAGAAAAGGACCGACAGACGATTAAAAAAGTCGTTAGTTGCAGCGCTACACTCTGATACTGCACTGTTATATTATAAATCTTCTACTAACATGGTTGTTGTGTGTGTGATTAGGTTTTACTCATTAATCCAGATAGCTGAAAAATGATACTTGCTTGTTTGTCACAATCCATAAAAAGATCAAATAGATGTTGCAGCATCAGCTACTGGTTAAGGTTGTGAACTAATGATCTCTGTTGATGTTTCAGATAGTGGACCTGGACACAAAGAGAAACAGGAACAGAGAGGCATTGAACGCCCTGAAAGATGAAATGTCAGACTCAGGTGAGTGACCTTGCTGTCAGAGAGGAAGCCTTGCAGTGTGTGTCCTGTTTCACTCACAGTGTTACCACACATCTCAGCTCAGACATTCAAACGGGGACATCAGGGACACGTTGGCTTAGCTTATGAAAACAGTGCTCCCAGTGGTTTCACAGTGGAGGACATAGTTTAGTATTTTCATATGAGTTAAGTAAACAGTGGTAATATTGGTTGTACTTGGAATTAGGGCTTCATGATATGGACATCATAATGCAATTATTTAGACAGATATTGTGATTGTGATGTGATTCATAATTAGTGTGGACATTTTTGCATCACAAATACTTAAAACCATGATGATGACCAAACAAACATGTTTTCCTAAATCTGGAGAACAATCGCTGCAGCTATACAGTACTTCATTATAATGTTGTCCCATTTTTGTCCCGTTTTACCTTCATCAAACACATTGCAGCTTCTGTGATTTGCATCTTGCACTCGGCCATATTGCAGTTTTGATAATATTGTGATGATCTGTGCAGCCCTACCTGAAATGAAACACTGCTGTCTTTTGCAGAGAAAGTGAAGGTTTGCTTCGGAAACATGTTCATCAAACTTCCCAAGCTGAAAACGAGGGAGATGATTCAGAAAGGTAAAAGATTCCACTTAATACAATCTGAATGTACTGTGTAGATTTTCACTCTAAATAAATAGATGTGTTGTACCTGAGAGCTGGGTACTGAACGTTGATACTTTTATGGCACCAACCAAACTGCTGTGATACTACTTTGAGTATTAAAAAATGCTTTGTTTTTCACGACCAAAGTTTGATGAGCAGACAGCAGGCTGTCTAACATTACGTGCTGCAGGGGCATGCAGGTAAACAGTCGCTCACTGATAGCTGCTTGTTTGCACAGATAACATAGTAGTCATCAGACCTGTATCTGATTCGGACCATATATTACATTGGTCCAAATAGATTCAGATTCCATGGGATTTTCACCGTTTGCACTGAAGAAAAAAAAAAGATCTGAGGAACTTTTGAGCAAAAACAAATCAGCCTTGTGCCTGCAGTGTGAACAGTGTGACCTTTGTGCTGCTCGTTACCAGTGCAGCTAACCTGTATCTGCTCGCCAGGGAGTCTGTTCACCATGTCGTCCACCGCTCTTTAGCACAGAGAAAGTAAGAGGTCTCTCCAGGCCCACTGCCATTCCCTTCATCTTCTTCTTTGGATTAGGCAGATTAGACTTTACAATGTCCATTACTATTTGTTATCAGCGTTCCTTTTGACAAAAATGTATACCTTTTCATACAGTCCTGTACTGTACACATATTCCATCAGTTTCTTTATTTCACAGATCTTTGAACAGTTTCCTCCTTTGAGTAAGCAACTGCAGCATAATGTGTAATGTAATTTTCTTTTGTAAAAATTGTATCTCGAAAAAGAATCGTTCAAAAACCGACATTAAAGTCAAGTTATCGGTATTGAATTTTTTAAAGCAATACCCAGCCCAATTGTTGCTACGTGTGAGATCATCCTGAACTCTTCTGATCTTTGCTCCTAATCTGTAGACCAAGAGCAGCTGGACAAGGAGATAAACGACCTTCGCAAAGGACTGAAAGCAAAAGTCAATCGTCTCAATGAGATGCAAGGTATGATGAGTATTTTGGCTGTTCAGTTGATCACTTGCAAGATGCAAATTTAAAGCAATAGTTTGACTTTTTGGGAAAAAAGCTTCTTTGTGTGTTAAGAGCTCAAGGAGGCAATTAGCTTAGGGTTAAGACTAGAAGTTTGTCTGTACACAAACCCATGTTTAAAAAACATCCTTGGTGGTTTCTATGGGGAGTTCCATGTAGAAACTATTTTTGGCAAACAACAGTCAGACACTGTGTCTTTTCCTGCAGCCATGTCACCCTGACGTTTATCTGGCAACCAGCAGAAATCTTGCACAGAGGTGCTGAGCGGATGCGCCTACTCTCTGAAAAAAAAAAACCAAATTCCAAACTCTTCTGAGATCAGCTCAGTATTGGGGTGCAAATCTATAATGTGACAGCCATTGTGATTAGGCTAGCTGTACATTTGACCGTAGCCACAGTGAACAGTATAAACAGCTGTGCAGTCAGTGCAGCCCCACAGCCTTGTGATACGTGCTTCCTTTTTGAACAGTTCTTGTTGAAACACAGTCAGAGAGGTGTTGATTCAATCTGTGGTCATTTTTAAGGCTGGAGATGTTGCTGGTGTTTTATTGGACCACAATATATTGTATAGGTGTGTGTTACTTTATCCAGCCCACAATGGCAGTTGCACTTTAGTAGTTTATTTCCATTAGGCGGTATCTAGTTTTTCATACGGTCCTGACATACGTCCGGTGTATATATATATATATTTTTAAATGTAAAAGCTGAGCTGCTGGTGATATGAGGAAGGAAATGTATTTATCATTATACAACACAAGGTTATATAAGAAATATATTTTAACAAATATATACTTTTAATAGGCAGCTTGTATCCTCAGATGAAGATGTTTCACTGGCTTTGTACTTAGTATTCACTTGGAAACTTCTGAAACTTTTTTCAGACCATTTGTCTCTTGACCCTTGACCTGCAATCTCTGGGCTTATGAAAGCTGAGGAAAAACAAGTAGGGAATTGCTGTCATCATGTCTGAAATATGTCTACAGTCTATGCTGGAAGAGTGTCTTGTCTCCAGGAACTTTGTGTTTGTACAGGAAATGATCCTTCTGGTGGAGCTCCAGTTGATGCTGGTGTGTCGTTAAACCGTAAATGTCTCCCAGCAGTTCAGCTGTTGGAAGAGGGAGTAGAAACTGAGGCCAGTCTGCGTTTCAGATAGCTATTAGACCTGGCGGAATAAACAGGGAGGGGCTGCAACTCAATTAATGTTCCTCTGGTAAATCCACTGAAAAGGGGAAATCCTTCATGTTATTTTGGGGTAAAAAAAGGCCTCATTCACAATAAAATCCAGTGTAAGTGGAAACATTCCAGTTCCCACTGCAGGACAGCTGAAGTCAACCACTGAATATCCTCCCAGCAGTCTTCTGAAAGGTGACTCATGTTTGTCTTTTTTGGTTTACAGGAAAACCTGCGCTGAGAGGCTACAACCTGTCCCCTCTGTCCTCTGATGAAATGAAATCCATTAACAGCCTTTTGAATAGATGACATCAGATCTGGAAGCTGCTGAATATGTCTGAGGACATCAGGACAAAGAGAACAACTGTCAGTTGTGCAGATGGCACTGTGACATGACACTTAATGATTCACAAAATTGATTTTACAGACATCATCTTAACCTGCCTTCGGGATGTGAAACAAAAAGCTAATTTAAGACAGGAACTCTATTTAGGCCATATTCATACCAAAGCAGGGGTTGCATCTGTTGCTGGCAGGGGTGTGTTTATTTGTGCTTTAGAAGTGAAACTAGTGAGATTAGTGAAACAGTCAGAAAGTCATTTTTTTCTTTTATTTAAGACCTTTCTTGTTAGCAGCTCTATTTTTTGTTTGCCATGTTGCTGTTTTGCAGCCTTAGGGGTGCTCCTTTTTTGGTTTTTGGTCTCTCCTCCGGCCCCCTGCCGCTATAGCTTAAAGGCACTAAAAGGGACGGCTGGCGCTTCTGCCACCGTGCTTGATTTGAATTGGCCCTCAGTCATTCCCTTCTTTATTGTCTGTTGTTTAAGCTACAACATTATTCAGCCATCTTAAAGAGCTGTCTGCTGTGGTAACCGGCACTTGTAAAGGCATAACAAATGCTGAAAAACACACAACTATTGTGTGTACAAACAGCAACACTAAAGTTAGTTCGTTTTGCAGTTCTATGGTTTTCGACTGTTAGAACCGTATCTGGCACTGTGGCTTGTGGTGCTCTGTAGACACTGGCTGCAGCTTGACAGCTTAATAGTGTTATAACTTCTGCTAGCAACACACACAGCATGTGTTGTTCCAAATTATAAACATTTCAGATAATGTAGCTAAAAAGCAAATGTCAGGCTAACAGCAGTAGTAAACCTACAGTTCATTGCAGTTCATTTATTTCTGTAACTCTGGCCATCAGATCCAAACATTGGATGGTAAAAATGTGGCTTACAACTGAAAGTCAATGTATGACATGATCTGTATGACAGCTTCTGGCAGACAACCAAAACGCTTGGTATAATGGAAGAACACAGCTGAACTATATATAGAACATATAGCTAGAGTTTAGTATTGACAGAATACAGTACATATAATGGACAGAGCTTCCGGGTCTGAAAAGTGAAGGCAACATGGAAGTGTCTTAAAACCTGCATTCTATGTAAAGGCCAGCAGGGGGAGCTCTACTGGCTGCAATAGCACACAGATACCATGCAGTCTTCTTTTCGTTTCCTAATGAGTTTATGGTCTCAGTCTCTAGTTTGGTGACAACCAGAACGCCAAACTAGAGGCTTCAGAACGGTGCTACACAAACAAATGGGTGTCACCATAGGTTCACACTTTAACGTCTCAGAATGAGGAAGCATCTTTAAACAGGGGTCAGACAATCACACAGGTTGTAAAGAAGCAGACAGATTAGCTACCTGTTTTGGTGGTAATAATCCCTCACTGCACAGTAAACCTGCACACAGACACTGTAAGTACAGTTGAAGTTTAGCCAGGAAATTTAAAGTTTACAACCCCATTTGCTTTTGTTTTCTCTCCAAAGTAAGTTTGTCTAACCTGTTGGGAAGCTGTCTGACTGGAATATAAATGACCCTTGAGGAGTGTTTGACGTGACCTCCCGTATTGAGTGTAACTGTTGAATGGGCCACCAGTTGGCAGTGCCGTGTTATTGTACAGCAGAGGGCTGGAGCCTTGTTTCACTCACTGCCTCGACAGCCTCACAGCCAGTCCTCAACCCCGCTGGCATTAATGCAGCCCCGCTTTATAGTCAGCAATGAAATGCACACCAGAATTGGTTCCTGGATGTTCAACAAAATCCTTCAACCTTGCAGATGTCCAGTATGTTTGCCAGTGCATGATGTTTGTGTTTTCACGTTGTTTGTAACTTTTGTTGTCCTTTTACTATGTCTATGAATAAATTCTCTTAATATGTTTATCATGTTCTTTTGTACAGTGAGAGGCCAGTTAGTCAAACTATGCATTCAGTATGTTTTTGCTTTCTGTTTTGTCTTTGAACGAGACATACCGTACATCTTTAGTCACCACGCAAGAGATAAACAAGCAGTGGGCTGTCCAGAGGGGGGGGAGAAACCGTAAATAGGTGTACTGCGGTGTAAATCCTTGGTCTGACATGCCACGGAGCATGAGGAGACAGGAATAGCCTCGGGCAGCAGGAGAAAGGGAGAGACAGCCACAGTCACATAATAGGTATGACTGTGTGTGTGTGTGTGTGTGTGTGTGGAGATGTGGTGGTATTGGTTCTCTCTCTCCTCAGACTGGGGTTGCGTGCCACAGCTCTCAGCTCTGAGTGATGAATTTATGAGTCAAAGGTTGGGAACCTGCTTATCGCCTCAAATGTTCGATAATTATACCAAACAAGACACGCAACGGTGCTATGTTAAGAAAGCGACACTCGGCATCTGTACTCCACCTGTGAAACTGCAAATCAAGACATTCTCAACGGATGATTGATTATACGATGTTTGTCTCTGCTAGACTACAGGCCAAATCTAATTTTGCCTTAGCGGTATTGACATATTAATCACACTTTGAGGGCCAGACACCAGTGTGTGTGTGCGCCAGAAAGCAGTGATATTGCTGCAACAGTTGGATTAACAAGATCTATAACAAACATATCCAACAGCTGTCACTCTTTGGGAGAGCATTTGGATTTATATGCTATTGATTACAAAAGTACAACCTCTAAACTACTCGCATGGAGAGGTTTTGAGTTTTCCTTGGCGTGTTAGCAGTGTGTATATGTGTGTGTGGCTATGTCTCCTTCCTGCTGTGAGACTGAATTGTTTAATGGCTTTCTAGGGGAAAAGATCTAATTTAGCTGTCATTCCCACATCGTCCCAATCTGTGGAGATGGAGTAATGGTTTACTGTAAGTTACCGGTTGTTTACGAGTGCAGAAACCTCAGAGTATGCACTGTCGCAGAGCCACAGAGGTAAATGTGAAGTCAAATCTTGAGGGAAATAAGTGGAGGATCTGGTTTCATGCGTGGGGCAGAAATACAGACTTTGCTGAGAATTGTGTCAGTTGACTTTAGTGGAGGAAACTGCTTCCCATCAGTCACTGAGGGCATAAAATGAGAAGTTTACTTCCACATTGTTTCCTAAAGGTTCTTCTTTTTCCAGTAATGTCAGTCTAAATTCTCAGTAGCTAAGGTAAAGGGACAGTTCACCCATATAACCCAACATATGTATTTTCCACTCACATTCTAATTTGACTGTGGCAGAGCATTTGTTTTACAGAACCATCTGGGAACATGTGTGAACAAAAGAGCAGGCACTTGGTAGGTGATTGGATACATAGTCAAACTCGTACCAGTCGGGAATAAAGCTCAAACATCTTTCCCATCAAAAAAGCCTTCATGGCCGTTCTTTGTTCTTCTTTCAATGAAGATACTCTCCAGTTCTGATAGAACTGATACTAGCATCATCTACTCTAACCACATTAGAAGCCACCATTGTTGTTTAATGAACACTGTCAACTTTAGACTGTATTTATGCAGGGGCTTGTGCAACATTTCATGTCTGGTATATTTTGTTAACCCATTAATAGCTATATTTAGTATGGGATGGAAAAGCCTCACAAGACGTATGGCTGCACATGACAAAATCTAAATTATTGATTTCACATAGTTATCATGCCTTCATTTGTAGATGTTCTTTTAAAAACTGCAACAATTGTTTAACATTCATTTGACACATTAAATATCAGACTCACACTTAATCAAACATATTATTGAAATTGAAGTTGTTTTGAATCCAGTGTTGATATGACTCTATAGTTTTTACTTAACAGAGATATAGCCATTTCTGTATCACACTACATTTAGTCATTAGCCACTAGGGGTTACACATTTTATCTCATAGGAATACATTATAAAATGTCTAAGGTCTGCACAATGGAAATACTGGACCAATACAAAGCAACAAAAACATGTTTTGTTGTAAGGTATTAAAAAAGTATTGTGTTGGTATCAGTACCAGAATACATGGTATTAGCACATGTATTTGCTCAGCAGACTGGGATAAATCATGTGAATCAGCAGTATTGATCAGAGATTTCATCTCATTGTTCTATCAGCTCTTTGGTTGTTTGAAGTTTTCTCATACAGGACAAGAGAGTGAATGCTCTGTGAATGTAGCTTGTGTTCAGGTCTTCAAAAGATTAGATCCTAAATAATAATCTATACTTAAAAAATAAGTTTACCTCACAGAAATGAACAAAATGCTTAAAAAGATTATTACAATTAATTAAAACTAAACTAAAAACAAAAACTAGGTGTGGAAAAAACATCAACACAACTGAAATAAAAATAAAAGGTAGACTTTAGAAAAAAAAGACTGAAACAATATTGTGTTCTTGTGTTCGTACAACAAACAAAGTAAACAGGTAATGTCTTTAAGTTTTAGTCTTTGTCACTTTGGTCACATTTGTTAACAACACACATGAGGAGGCACTGGTGCATCTTTTTACTGAGACTGGAATGTCTATGTGACTGTGAGTCAATGTGTTTCAATTCTAATACCTATTCCGACAAATACCCCCCATATTATATTAATAAGAAACTAATACTGAAACTAATAGAAGCTAAAAACGAAATAAACTAATTAAAAATACAATACTATTATGACCCAGGTTGGGAACCACTGAATAGTGAGACTTGTTAGCCAGTTTTACCTGATACAGTGCAGTTTCATATAGGAACTAATGAGCAGCTGCACTTGATCTACATTTAAAGAGTTGAAGGCTTCTTGTGTGCAGGCCAGTGTTGCCTGTGTGTGCGGTAGGTAGGTGCTTCGCATTCTCTGGCAACCGAGCAGCGTTTTGACAGCTGTGATGAAACCACACTGCTGGTGTTACACTTAAATCAAAAACAGACCTGTAACAGCCCCTCTGTACTGTCTTCTAGTTTTTAAGTCTCTTTTAATGTTGTCCCCTATAAAGCCTTTGCGGCCTTTAGGTTTAATTTCCAAGTAACCTTCTGACCCTTTTAGCAGTTTCCAACACATTAAGGCTAACAGCATGTTCTGGACCAAGTTAAAAGTAGGATGATGAAAGGCTGTGTAATACCATACTTCCCACCCAAACAACCCAGGTCCCTGACAGTAAGGGGTGGATGCTGATGCTTGTTGCTACATAGGGGCGTTTCCAGGCATTTCAACATCCATATGCTGTATAGGGAATATAAACTGGGTTCAAGTAAGATGCATACATACATTCATACATCATTAGAAAGTGCACAACATTTTGTCATCATCTCCTTATATAACTTAGATTTTTCATGTCATACATACATGGATGTATGGCTTTCTTGTTTTGCCTCCCTATTTCTGCTGCTACAACAAACTGCCCCACAGTGATCATTCATTCATTTTATCTTATGATCTTATAACACATAACTGTAATCCTATCCTGTTTTTACATTCCCCTGCCAGCTGAGTTTAGTATGAAGCTCTATAGCTCCACCTGAACGTCTGATGTAGGGGTGGTTAATACATGTTGGTATTGTTAAGTCCATGTAAAGAAACCATATTATTATTATTATAGTAAGACAGGAAAGAGTGATTCAGCTAAAGTTTTGCTGTTTTTTATTTGCTTCCTTCAGGAATGAGCCTTGAAATCTCCATGTATAAATGTTAAAGAATGGGAGTCTGATTCATAGCTTAATAATAATAATAATAATAATAATAATAGTGACATCTGGAGAGACGTGTTCCAGTCGCATCCATTGTGTTGGGTTGGATATCCCAAAGCATCAACACACAGTGCACATGCCAGTTCCTTTAATTGCATCCATCTTTCCCTCACTTCGATCTTTTCCTGCATCTTAGTTCCACTTGCCTAAGATGTGAGGCAAGAGAAATACAACATCCTTTCCTTTGAACAGCCACCTAAAGCGGCGGCCATTTCTGATGACTCTGTAGCATCCTGTGATGGTTTTGGAGTATAAATCCGACTTCGGGCAAAGAGTCATCATAACGGAACCTGCATTAAGGTGTCTAAAAAATTTCACATTAAAAGGCATTATTATCATGTTAACTGACAGCCCTGATTTTTATGTTAAAGGCTCTATGTGGAATGACACCGGTGGCCATTAAATGAACTGCAGTCAGCATCCAGGGCATCAGCCCAAACAGTGACGTTAATTACGAATGACTGAACGCTGAAAGAAGATAAGAGACAAGATAGACTTTATTGATCCCACACTGAGGAAATTCACACGCTACAGCAGCTCCAGATATAACACAACAGATAAGAAAATACACATTAAATAAAAACAGAAACGGAACTTTACAAGATATAAATAATGAAAACAGAAAAAATAGAATAAAAGGATCAGCAGGGATGCAGGTAAATTTTAATTATATTTAGAATAACAATACTATTTTTAATGTTAATATATTTCATTTGAAGCATTAACTCCATGCTACTCACTAGTTAGCAGTTTGCAAATGATCCCATCAGCTCACATCATGAAGCAACCACCGACCACCACCAGCTTAGCTTGGGCGGATCGTGGATCATGTCAGCTGGTGGAGTAATTTGGCAAGCTAGCCAGCTAAAACATCCACTCAGATTGTATTTTGCTAGCAATAACGTTAGCAAGCTAAGGTTAGCCAGCCAGCTGCAACACAGCCATGCTGCATGGATATTGTTTCTCTCTGCTTAACAACTCAACTGTTTTGGGGGTTTTAAGGCTCGCAATTCTCTTTGTTCACTGTCAAAGATCTCATAAACCTTGTTTCCAGAATTGAAAAGCAACTAGCTGGCAAACATAGCGGAGCATTTAGCAGCTTAAGAGCCAGATATTTTTCTCAGGAGTTGGTGGAGACCAAAAACCGAGCTGAAATCAGAGTGATTGTTGGACTTCGATTCATTCGGTGGACAGAAACACGACTCTAAACAAGTGCTAATGTTGCTCTGTGTCTGCTGTTTGCAGAAATAGGCAACTGTCTGCTAACATGTTTAAAAAATCAGTTTCATAGGATAATAATTTGTGTTAGTGTTTTTGCACTGAATTAGCTCTGGTTCTTGAACCAGTTCCATTCAGGATTCCTGAAACCTTGGTGCTATCTAGTGAACCAGCCCATATTTCCACCAGTTTTGAGCCATTGTTTTGATTACCATTGTAATCAAGGATGGGTCAGCAGAGGCGTATGACACACACACTTTGGGTCACACTTCAGGTCAAGGAAAACCTGCTATTTTTTGTTTCCAGCTGGAAACCAACTTTTCCAGTCCCAAACCAATTTATTTTTGGACAGAATGCTCCGAATGCTTCAAAATTAGGTGCATGAACCTAAACTAAACCAGATCTCTACAGTTAAAGTGTTTCATTTCCTGTGTAGCCTGATTTCTATCGTGGTTTCTTGTGTGGACTAACAGCGAGAGGTTACATACACTGAATTTCTAGAATAGGGTTGGACTGCTACAGTACCGTGTTCAGAAGATCACCAGAGAGGCTGTAGGCTATTGTTTTCAATTGATAATTTGCAGGAAAGTTTGAGTTTACTGCTGCAGTTATTTGACATTTGGTGTCTGCAAATTTAATTTAGCCTGTATCCTTTGAGACTAAGAAAATCCTTGTTAGATCCATAAACTTTGAACAAGTTTGCTCTAAGAAGAGCTGCTCCTTCCTTCCCAGCCACCTCCTGAGGGAGTGAAATGGTGCATGGAAGGTGAATTTGATAGACCTCACACTGTCTTGTGTATTTCTCTCTAATTTGTTCTGCTTATCATCTAGTTTTAAACTGCATTTTTCAAAACAAAGTCTAAGAGGAGGTCAGTCTCGGTAAAGTGTCTTTGTTATGTTGATTAGCACAGTTTGAAAGACCGACTGTTAGATTTCAAGAGCCTTTGCTTGTTTTACATTTTCACTGAATCACCATGCAATTCTCATTCTGCCAGGAGATACAAAACCAATTTATTATTCATTCCATCCGAGGAGTCAGCATTTCTGCGTCGAGTTAAAGTGGTGCAAATCACTGCTGCTGGCACGCGTTAAAAGAATTTATAATATGATAAAGATTTAAAACAAACTCTGTGACACATTATTCTTTTCTTTTGCTTTTTCGCCTCGGGCCCTACACAGTTGTGCTGCGGCCTGTGAGGTGAGGTGGGGTAATCACAGGGGACTGCAGCTGTCACTCGGCACACGCGCTTTCCACTTACATTTGACTTGGAAACACGACCCAGCTGTGGTCGTGTTTACAACACAAGCCTCTGACTGGTGGAGAGGAAGTAACAGGCAGGCCCAGAGAGATGCCCAATGAAACTTGACGCAAAATACAGTCATATGTGATAGGTGACTGCATGAGGACAAAGAGTCATTATTTACAATGATGTACCAACTATCATCTCAACATGTGAGCTGAGCTGCTTTTATTATCTGGCAGTGTTGGGCATGTTACTTAAAAAATCACGTACACGCTCACAAAATACAATCATTTCCTGTTAGTAAACAGCAAAACTACATTGCCGAAACAGCCCTTCTAGAAACAAGCCAAATATTCTTAAATATAATCAGATTTTCTTGTAAACAAATCTGCCAATGGGGTAAGCCAATTTTGCTTGGCTAGAATTCTTAAAACTAGCATAAAAATCTAGCCAAGTGGTTCCCAAGCTGGGGGTCACCAAAGTACACAGTAGGCCTATATCTCAGCATCTGATTAATTTCTGTGAGGAAAAAACTAAATGAAATAGTTATTTAGTGTAGATTATTATAGAAGATATAAACTTTGAAGACCTGAACACAAGAGAGCCTTCACTCTCTGATAAACAGCCTCGCACTGCATTAGAAAAATACAAAGTTAAAACACCCAAAGTGTTAGTAGAACAATGGCCAAACTTCAGGGAGAAGAAAACACTGACAAATCTTTTAAAATAGAAGCCTATTAAGTATGTATGATTGTTAGAAATGATGAAAAAAATACATAATACAGACAGAGAATTTTAGTTGTGCTAATTATAAGCAATAAGAACTTTCTTAAAATACATAATTTAGTCACTATATTGAGCTGAGTTTAAGAATGTGTACCTTAATCTTACAATAAGACACAGTTTCTTTAAACAGCATAATACAAATAAGTGACATTGTCTTAAATGAAGTCACCAGAAACGTTCTTATTTTGAGCATTTAAAAAAAAAACAATGAAAAACTAAACGGCTGCTTCTTCTACAACACTGGGACAGACTACTTTCTCTAAAACTGAAAAGTTGTGTGAGTGGTCTTACTCTTAAAATAAGGAAAATAATCTTGTTCCTCTGCTGGGATATTATGCAAACCTTTGTTGGAAGTGATTAAATCAAGCTCAATATCAGCTATAATATTTTATGAAGACAACGTTAGATAGATTTTCTTAAAACCAGATTACTTTTCTAATGCAGAACATGCTCAAAAAGATTATATTTCTTTTAAGACAAAAAATAAGACTCATTTCCCAGAAACAAGGCTTTACTTTCTTGAGATTTGCAGTGTTGTTAGTCACATTTCTTTCAGTATTATGTGTTACTCAGGACATTTCCATCAAATGGGCCTTCCAACAAGTCCGTAGCCTTCACATCAACACATTCTGTATTTATTTAGAAATAAAACAGAGACATAGTGGCTATAAGTTGTGTCATGTCAATGTGTTGTCCAACCAGGTTTCAAGGCAAAAGTGTTTGGAGCTGGTCAGAACAAGCAGCTATGAAGACTGGGCGTGAAGCCTGCCAGCATAGCGAGGGGCATGACACAATAATTGTTCAAATGGGAATAACAGCTCACACCAGTGTTGCAAACTTTGCAACTTTCTCACTAGATGTGGGGACTTTTAAAACCCCCTTAGAGGAGTTTGTTTTTAAAGTGCCTAGAAACAAATCTAGCAACTTTTTTGGCAGACCATAACTCTATCTTAAAAAGCCTGTATTTCTCAATGTGCTCTCTCTTATGGAAGCCCCTTTCTGCCAACGTTTTTTTTATTTTTAAATACATAAGTCATTCTAATGAGAAACCATTTAAATCAGATTTTTATTCTCAAAATACCCAATTTATTCCAGTGTGCCAGTGTGCTGACTGGTGGTGGGAATTCCGGTTGTTTTTAATGAGCCAGATCATTTGGCTCAGCCTCAGCAATGAGAGCTGCCTCTTCTTCTTATTCATTTAGTACCAATTATAGTGTTTATACTTCAGCCAAATTTAGAAATGTTTTGATCTATGATTGGTATGTGTGCTCATATGTCACTTAAATTATTCAATGTAATTATACTAAACCGTATAATCTCATAAATACCATAATTCAGTGTGCCTGAATGTGCAATGCACACTGTTTAATCTTTTTATTCTTCTTCCATATGTTTTTTCAGCATGTATCTAGTCCTGCAGCTTTACCAGCACATACACAAAAAATACATCAGTGGCATGATCGGGAATAGTGTTATGCAAACCGTTCGCATAAATCACAAAAAACTGAGCAAGATTTTGTCCCAATTGTACACTTATGGGATTTTCTGATCTAGAGTGCGTGACATCTTTGTTAGAGTGTAGAGAAGCTGTAAAAATGTTGCACTACAGCAGACAGCAAACTTGAGTACCTGTGCAGTAAGGATACAGAGGTTTAATAGAGGAGATAAGGGTATATTCTAACCTGAAGACACCAGTGTACATACACTGATGCCTTGTCTGCACACCACACGCAAACAGTGCGTGCAGGCAACCTTGCTGAACTGTTGCGGCTCGCTTGCCTGTGGTATCCACAGCTGCTGCTGCCAGCCCTATCTTTTTACACTGAGTTAGCCTTTGATAAATACCATACAGTAACAGCCTTGTTAACAAATGTATGGATTCTGTCCACAATAATGCTTTTAGAGAGCTTTTAATCTAAAACACAAACAGGAGGTATAAAGTTAAATATTTTTTCATGTGTCTACAGATATAGACACTGACTTTTGAAAATTAACAGGATTCTCTATGCCGTTTCTGTGTCTGGTTTCCTACCAGTGCCATCTGCTATGTGCTGCTTGATGTGAGTGGTTTGCAGCTTTTGTTTAAAACAGACCAGCTGCGTATTCTACTCGGAGCAAAGCGGAGAGACGCTTCTGGGACGCACCACAGCACTTCTGGTGGACACGCACCATTTCAGCACTGTCTATTTGGTGGGTGGAGTGCACAGACCAAATTGATATCAGATTAGAAAACGGGTGCAATCCCCAAATGGCTCTACTGATTATTAACTGAACTGATCCTTTACACTTATATTGAAACGGCTCTGACATCACCATTTTAAGTAAAATTAATAAAACATGGTTTTGGGGTGGAGGCAAGTTGGACGGCTTAGAAACAACAGCGTTGATTTTAGCTTAAACCTAGTCGTTACTTAGGAGAGACGCCCCAGATGGAGTCTAGGCACTGGTGTTGATGATGGGAAGGAGGGAGTGACTGCATATCTGGATGTGATGAGGAGTGGACCGACACTGATCAACACGGTGCTGGATATGATGAACTAGGGGTGAATGTGCTGGAGGAGGGGTGCAGGAATTTTGCTCTGAAATGACAGCAACAGAGAAGAGAACAGATTTAATGTTTGACAGCAGCGATGTGATTGGCTGATAGAGATTGAGGCACAACCTGTCTGGTTAACTAAAGAGTGAATTTATTCTGAGCTTCATTTTAGGAAAGTCCAGCTGAGAAAGATTATGACTTCTCACTTTGGCAGGGCAGAGAATTTCCTTCAATAATCTACATTGCTACTCCAGAAGTCCATTAATCTTTGGGGCCCAGTGACAGTTTTCTGTGACCATCTCGACCACGTGGTGATGTTTTTGAGACCAGACCACAGTACTATGACTTTACCTTTGGACTAATGACTGCTCTGGGTCTCCAAAGGAACTCAGTACTCTATCAAAGACTGACTATGGGAGCCAGAACACAGCAAGCCACAGTGTCAAGCATAGATTTTCTGTGCTCTAGATGTTATTGTATTTATTTTCCTTTACATCTGAGACATGCAGAGATTAAGTATTTCCACGAGTGAGGATGAGCCAGAGGTCACAGAACAGTCAATGCATAGTGTGCACGTGGTCAGTGCATCCTGCTAGCGAGACGCTTGGAATGGTAGAACGGTGGAATGCTGAACATTAGCTTAACTTATGAGGGAAACTTTCATGACAGTTGTCCCATATATTGAACCTAAGCATCCCCTATGATTGTGGAATGTTTGGGGAAAATGTATTTGTGTGTAAAATGTAAAATGTAAGTGTGGCAGTAGGCTTTATGACCTATACTGCAGTCAGCCACCAGGGGGCAATTTAGATGTTTTGGCTCCACCTTTGCAGAGCTGTCATGTCGTCCATCTTTGGAACCACATCTACTCGAGATTTTGAGAAACCTATGAATGCCCCACCTAACCCCACTGCATGTTAGGATGACCGTTGAAAGAGCAGTTAGCTGGGCGCCCGGTTAGCTCAGTGGGTAGAGCTGGCGACCCATGTACCGAGGCTGAGTCCTTGATGCAGCGGCCCAGGGTTCATATCCGAGCTGCGGCCCTTCAGCTGTCCTATCAAATAAAGGCAATAAAAGCCAAAAAAAATACTTTAAAAGAAAGAAAGAGCAGTTAGCATCAAGAAAGCTAATGTAACATTGGAGAGATTCAGTCATAGCCTACATGTTTCACCCTCAGTCAGACCCTGGCTGTGTCTCATTCCGCCTACTTGTACACTTCAAACACTTAGTTTTAAGTATATAGTGTAGATAACACAAAAAGTCAGTGCACTGAAAGTACCCGGATGACCCCCTAAAATCGGTCAAAAAATTCAGTGTGGAATGATGGACCCTACTCGCACTGAACAGACGCCATCTTGACTACAAAGCGGAAGGGGAGGGACCATTGGGACGAGCAAGCTATAAATGTGAACTCTATCGTATTAATGTAAGTAACAGCGGTAATACGAAACGTTTTACTGTCGTCTAATGCATTACTTACATGTCCTCACTGACACTGACTGAAGCCAGACACAATCATTTGGCGAGTTAATTAGCGTAACGTTACATGTTAATGCTACCTAGCTACCTCGCTACCCTAACCTGCGTTGGCGTCGGAGGCGACGTAGTTTCCACATGCTGTGAACTGAGCGGTAAAGGAACGTGCAGAAAAATGTTTGTAAACAAAAGCCGGCATATATTTTTGGCGGGCTGGAAAATCACGTTAACGTGTGTTGCGTTCGTCACGTTCTTCGCGCTCATCCCGCTCGTCATTTCCGATAAGTGTTCTAACATAAGTGTTCCTTTTGGGACAATACTAACCATCGAAAGTGGGCACTACGGCAGTAAGTGGTCAGTGCACATTAGCAGTGTACTGACGGAAGTATGCGGAATGAGACACAGCCCCAGACTTAGATGTGGAGTCTGTTCTGTGACTATTAAGTGTCATTTATGTTGTTCGTTAGCTTGTAACTGGCAGTGCCTGTCACAGCATTAGCGAAACATATTATATCGATGTTACAGTGTGCTCACACTGTTATTGCGTTTTAGATAGTGGAAGAAAGCTCCAGAGTCTGGTTCACATCCAAAAAACTGCAAAAACTACCATGTTTGGTGTCAAAACTTTCACTATGAAAGCGCTAACTCTCGCTGTCTGTACTGACGGCCCTGGAGGTTTCAGGTTTCTTAGCCAGAGGCATTTGCTAGACAGCGATTGACTTTCAAATTGAATGGTTACATACCAAATCTAGTTTACCCAGAGTACATTTGAATCTCAGATTTTAGGGAAGTGTACAGACATCTCTCCGTTCAGTAGGGGAGACTGGGGTAAGATTAGCTATTTTTCATATTTAGGATCCCTACATCAAGGCAATCCTAGCTTTGTGACTAACTAATATATTATATTACTTTATATATACTAATATTTTGGCTGTAGCCACCGGCTCAACTTACCCCTGGCCAAATGGCTCTACTTACCCCAGAGCTACCATTTTGACTTTATTAGTCCCCACAGCTAAAATGGTGCACTTTTATGCTAGGTTTATGACCTCATGTTGTAGCTCATAGATACCACAATTGATGTATAAAACATATTTAAAATGATCTATTTTGGTCTAAACACAATTCTCATGAAACCTATGATAGACTAAATTCACTTTCAAGAGTGAAAAAAAATGTTTTTTTTAGAAATAAATATCTAACCACTTTACCCATGTGGTTCTTACATTCACAGACTTCATGAAATGATACCTTCCTCCTAAATATTTGGTCACATGATCAATGTTTTTTACCATTTCCTAGCAACAAGGGGTGGCTCAACTTACCCTTGGCTCAACTTACCCCAGTCTCCCCTACAGGAATGTGAAAACACCTATCTAGTGACAAACGTTGCAGTAAAGTCAAAGTCTGAAATTTTAGGAGATATAAACATACGTTTTTGACACAAAGCATTTATGAGTTTTGGGGATCTTTAATGGAGCATCTTTGTGTGGAGTTGAGTTAAATAATGCCTTAATTGCTAGAATTTAAAATGGAATTTAAAATGAAAATCCTGTCCTATGCTACATATCACCATTTTCATTTTTCCACAAAGAGCTGTTTTTTTTATAGGTAAACATCTGCTTTTTTTATTCTCAGCATTAAATGATATAGTCCAGAATATTGTAAGGAATCATGCAGGCAGTTGACAACTACTCACCAACACCTTGTGAACTCACAAACCAGACCTCTGGCACAATCTTACCTTTAAACAGCTGCAAGTATAATCCATCTCACAGTGTAGCCCCTTTATAAAGAGTTTATATGTTGGCTTAAGTAATTATGAATATGATTTCAGGTCTCTGGCTCTGTGATGATCACACCAGCCGCTACAAACTGAACAAAAGCAACTAGCAAACAACAGACATGAGTAGTATGGGTATGTGTAGTATTTCCTTTTTAAGAGGTATTTCAAAAACGGTAAGATAGGATGATCCTTTCTAATACTCCACTACATTCAGCTGACAGCTTATGCTACTTACAGTTGCTTGGGTCCAGACCTTTGAATCCACCCACTCCACCGAGTTGACTGTAACAAGCTGACAATTCTGTCTGGTATCAGGCCAACTTTGCAGATGAATAATTTACCAGGAGAGGGGGCAAGATGGCGGCTGAGCAGATGCTCTCTTTTTTTACCCCGACATTTTATGACTATCTGTCAATTGACTTTGTGTCAACAAAGAAATATGTTAAAGAAGCAAAGCGTCTGTTGATAACTACGTCTGCAACACTTAACAAAAAGACAATCTCCAAAAGAATGAAGACATGTGAGATGGATATTTGACCAGATATTTGATGACTCCCAACTAACTGAAATTCAACCCTTGATTGATCGTTTCGACAAACACGACCAAAAACCTAAAGAAATAACAGCCAAGATAAAAGAAAACAGTGACAGTGTTGCATTCAATTTGATGGAGGTTTCCAACTGCAAGAACTCATGGAGTGGATAGTAACTAGTGGAGGAGATTATCAAAGCATTGTCAATGCTGACGAAGGAGAATGTGGAAGTGGAGGACAGACTTCAACTTCACCGCTAGATGCCACCAAATCATACACTCGTTCTTTAAAATTTGCAAAAGAACTGCTGAGAGGTGTGGAACTGTACAAATTAAGAGCCTGAATGTACAAATCAATTCATGTTCATTTAATTTAATTTATATATTTATTGTATTTTGTTTGTATTGTTTATTTTACTATTTACAAGGTATGTTCTTTAATTTATTTTCTAAGTTTTGACAGTTACTCTATTATATGTTTGATCTTTTGTCTTACTACTCAGACACATGCCATGTATTTTTAATATCTTGGTTGAGTCTTGTTATTTGTAAATGTATTGTTGAATAACACCAAAAAAAACACATTATAGTCAGCAAACTGACATATAAGTTAACTACAGGTCATACCCGAATGTATTTGTAGCGGCAAAACTCTTTGGGGTTATTACAGGATAGGTTCACAATGTTTCATCTCTACCATAAAACAATGTCCAGGTGCTAATATGAATATTGAAACAGGCTTGGCTCTTGTAATCATTCTTCCTGTTCATATTGGCAATGAAACCATCTCATCCTAAAAGAGATTCAGTGTAATTGATGTGGAACAAAATCCAGTCCTTAGTCTATGGAAAAACTGTATTTTACAGTGCATTTGAAGTTAATGTGGGGTTCATATATTTCCACAAAAACAACCACACTTAACCTGACTTGAGCCAACAGAGCATTCACTGCATAAAATATTTCACTAAATGATAACATGTCAGCCCTAATGTATATTCTGAGCCTGAGATCTACATCAATAAGCCTTGTATTCCTAAATCAGGAATGTGCCAGATGAAGTCCACACACACCTCATCTATAAAACTTGGACAATATATCTCTAGGAGGAGTTGTATCAGGACACTGTAAACCATTTTAAATGTTGTTTTCACAAGTGGAAAGTGATTGCAGATGTCCGCCTTGTTTACCATGTCAAGTGATCAGGGCTCAAGGTGAGCAGCAGAGTCGGGGCTGACCTCTGTCTCCGACCTGACTGGAAGCTGTGGAAGCTCTCTCAGTGGGGACACTTTCCACCCAACACACAGGAGAGTGTGCAGACCAAGAAGAGACAGTTATGTAACAGAACTTCGGAGAATAATAAGCATTTTTTTCTATTTAGCATAGTTTCCTGGTGGTATCAATCTACAATTTAATAGCTTAATTGATTCATGGCTTTAAAAACATTAACATTAACATACCTCCCTGCTGGTATACAATTTGTAAACTGTAGGTGGTCTATTTCATCACATCAGCTGTCGCACCAACCCAATCAAAAAGAGCTGTTTGTCTAATGTAAAGCTTTTGTAACACTGTATATTAAGGTGCTTGTAATAAGTGTTAGTTAATAGGTAATAATGCCATTATTACATGCTTATTAACATTAATATGTGTTAATAAGATCAATCTGCACGAGTCGATTGATTGTTATAGGACTTTTGTACCAAGCGGCGACCTCCATGGCTGGCAAATTAAACCAAAAACTGCACTTCCTCAAATGGCCACTTGAAGCTGCTACAGTCAGTCTCCATAAGGCCCCATATTAAAATGGCCAACATATTTACAACCTTTGACTTCAAACATGTGGCTTGTCTCATTGTCTCATGCCTGGTTTCTGCTTCACTCCCCCCCCCTTCCTCCATCAGTAGACTTTCGCAGCCGAGCTGCCTCAACTCCCCCTGTTCAAACTCTGTATGTAACATTAAATATAAAAATAGCAAATCTATAAAACCATGCAATAAAAACTCAATCCCATATAATATTAAACTAGATAAAATGTGCAGCACCTATGAAATTGAATGTAAAATAAAAAAAAAAATTAAGATATGTCAGCGCTAGATCAAGTGAATAAAAATGAAAAAATTGTTTCCCCCTCTGACAATGGCTCATCTGTTTCAACAACTGGCTCAGCTCAAAGAAATAAAAGTATAACCTAACTGCAGCATCCAAGAGTCCTAGTTATGTCATTTTATTTCTTCCACTCCCTTCCCACTGTTTCCTCCTCACTTTATTTATTGTTACCTCCTCCAATAAGACCATATAGATAACAATGGATGTAGCCTTTGACGCCACAGTTTCTGAAGAGCCACTGTGAAGCTCAGTGTGGTCGGTTCTGGCCGACGCCATCTTGGCAGTCTTGACACCGCCGGTTCCCGCCTAATGCAAAAACGGGTAAAGACATGGAGCATGGCTGGAGCTGAGGTAGGCTGATTGAAGCCTAAATGTTGAAAACAACCAGCTGGGACGGCACCCACCTATCACTTAAAACAACAACTCCTAAGAGTCACGTGACGTGGTTGACGAGAATGGCTGCTTGAAGAAGAGCTGCGCCCATCCCCGCATGATACTAACTTTGAAACTTGACAAAGAGTCCAACTTTATTTGAGTTATCGTGTGAAAAGTTGACATTATATTGCAACAATGCCAAACACTACCAGAAACACCACTAATCCCCCGAGAACTGGCTAATCCTGGAAAGGTCAGACACCCATGACAAGAAGCCGGAGGCTATCTGGATGACAACAAGTGCTACAGATAGCAAACTAGCTGAAATTACAAACCGCATTTCTCAAGTGGAGAGCCGTCTGGGCTTCCTCGAGGAGGCTAATGAGAGACAGCAGGCTAACCCTCCAGCCAGAGTTACAGAGGTGGAGGCCCTGTACTGGATGACACTGAAAATCGAGAGTGAAGGAATAATTTACGGTTTATCAGGTTTCCAGAGGGGAGCGGGGCAGAAGATACCATGTCATTCCTCATCAAAATTTTACTGGAGACCCTTAACATCGCCTTCCCCGGGGGACTGGAAATCGACAGAGCGCACAGGATTGGAGGATCGCGCAAGAGCCCAGATCCTGAACATCCCTCACCAGCAAGACCCATCATCAGGTGCACGCACACACTTTTTTTCCCCATTTGCCTGTTAAAACGGACAATTTTATTTGGACATATGAATGACATCACCCATCCTTTGCAGGCTATATGGACTAGTGGTGGGTCGTCGGATCCTTTTTTCTGTTGGGGTATTCAGTGGATGTTGTTGTAGATCAGTTCATAATAACTTTGTTTGCGAAGGAGTTCCCCCCCCCCTCGTTTCAATCAAGAAAGGATTCACCTGGAGGTTAATAAAATCGCTATATTGTGCAAGGTGACATGCCCATGGTGCCCATTATTCTGGTTTTTGCATATGGGCATCATGGGTCACACAATTGGTTATTTTCTGCAGAATTCTGTTTAATGTGTAATTCATTGCCAAAGTTTGAAATATCTTCCTCTTTGTTATTATAATGTTAACGGTCACGCTCGTGTCGGGCAGGTAGGAGGTTGGGTGGTCGTCACTGCCTGACTTCGGGCAGGAGAGCGGGTGCGGGGTGGGTGGGGCACGGTTCATAGCGGCTTCACGGACCAAACTGAGATTAGTGTAAGCGTCTGGCTTTTCAGATGCATTGTCGTTGCTTTTGTTAAATGTATGTTTAAATTTACTGTTTTTTTTGTCTCTTACTATTTAGTGAGGTTACTCATAAATAAGTCATTTTGGAAGGTACAGCAAAACTTGTATAACACTCACTTTATATTATTTCAGGTTTAAAAAGGTTTAAAGCTTATGAGCTGGAACATCAGAGGCCTCCATAACATAGTGAAGAAGAAGAAAGTATTAACTTTCATTAGATCTTAAAATGTGATGTAGTATTTATGCAGGAGACCCAATTACTACCACAAGAATCCCAAAAGCTTCGAGGTAATTGGGTGGGCTTTGTGGCGGCTGCCTGTGGAAGTAGTAAGAGCAGAAGAGTGGCAACTTTAGTTTACAAGCAAGTACAATTTAAATGCTTAAAAGAGAGTGCAGATGAGGCAGGGAAAATGCTGTTGATGCTTTGTCCCAGGGAAATAGTATCATACTAGCGAATGTGTACGCTCCAAATAGAGACGATCCTGCATTTTTTGGGCTACTTGCGAAGAAACTGAATGATTTGGGGGACTATCCAATTATCATGGGGGGTTATTTTAATGAGGTAATGGACCCTATATTAGATTGTAGCTCTCCATCAGCCCGCACTACTAGGGTGCTGTCCAAAGCATCTGGTCTAGTAGACATTTGGCGGCTCCAAAACCCATCATCAAGAGATTTTACATTCTTCTCTTCACCACATAGCTCGTTTTCCAGAATAGACTTCTTTTTGGTGTCTCATTCACTGGTATCAGCTATGGGAGCAATTGACATTGGTAATATAATTATTTCAGACCATAGTCCAATATTTCTCCATATTCTGTCCTTTAATATGCCAGCTAGGTGGAGATTAAATTGTAGCTGATCCCAAGGGGATTAATGCGGCTTTAAGAGACTTTTATGTAAAACTTTACACTTCTGAGTTGAAGAAGGACTTCCTTTCTATCAACTCTTAATCTGCCAGTGTTGTCAGAGGATCAGCTTGAACATCTTGAATCACCTATTACTAGAGTTCTAGAAGCGCCGCAGAGAGTGGCAGCTTGACGCAACAGCTCCCGCTCCGCCTCTTATTTTTTCGCCTTAAATCTTACTAGTTCTTTATTCCTTCTTAAACAGCACTGTGTTTATTGTTGTAAATAGACCTCCAGTGTTGGTAGTTATTTTTTTACTTTTTTAGCCATAGTTGAACGGGAGTGCAGCATATTATGTCTGACGGAGACATGGCTGAATGACATTGCACCAGACTGTTCAGTGGAACTGGCCGGCTTTTCACTAGTTCGGGCAGACAGGAGGAAACAGAGCGGTAAAAAGTCTGGAAGAGGGCTCGCTGTCTTTGTGAACTCTTAATGGTGTAACCCTGGACATGTTGTCAAGAAGGCAGAAATCTGCACACCTGACATTGAACTGCTGGCCATAGGGTTAAGGCCATACTATCTACCCCGTGAGTTTACGGCCACTATTGTCGTCACTGTTTACATTCCTCCATCGGCTGTAGTGGCGCACGCCTGTGACGTCATCCACTCCACCGTTGCAGACCTGCAGACATGTCATCCCAGGGAAGCTGAAAGCCATCATGGACAACCCCTCTCATCCTCTCCACACTGAGCTGAGGCAGCTCAGGAGCATCTTCAGCAACAGACTGACCCAGCCCCATACCTCAAAGCGGTTTGGAGGCTCATTTGTACGATCTGCCATCACCCAGTACTTCCAACCCCAGCAGATAAAGACTGGTTTAGAACTCCTACAACACACAAACCTTTTGCACTATTTATATTTCATTTCCACTATAGTAGTTTAGTAGCTTTAGTTTAGTTTTAGTTTTTTTTTAGTTTTAGTCAAGTTTAATTTTCTGCTCATATTTTGGACTCCATGTCCTACTTGAACAACAAATAGTGTATATACTTTAATTTCTAGTTTATATATCTTCTAATATAAATAATATTAGCAATATTTTTACTGTGATATTCTTTGTTTTCTGTTTTTGTGCTGCTTTGTCCTACTGCTGCTGTGTCAACCTGAATTTCTCCTTAGGGGGATAAATAAAGGAAGTATCTATCTATCTATCTATCTATCTATCTATCTATCTATCTATCTATCTATCTATCTATCTATCTACTATTGAGGAGATAAGAGACGTTATTAAACACCTTCCTTCAAGTAAAGCACCAGGTTTAAATGGCTTCATGGCCAAGTTTTATAAAGCTTATGCTAAGGAACTAGCACCATTACTCCTAGAACACCTATAATGAAAACTCCCTCCCTCATTATCTGAGCCCATTATCACCCTCATTTTACACCTATTTGTTTGACCTCCTGTGACAGTAAAATACTATCTAAAATTTTAGCTAACCGTGTAGACAAGGTAATAACCTCCTTGACCTATTCTGACCAGGTTGGCTTTATATGTTCACGCTCCTCAGCTGACAACATCAGAAGACGTATTGATATTATGTGGGCTACTCAAGATAACACCTCTCCCATGGCTGCTATCTTGCTGGACGCCGAAAAAAGGCGTTGAGAGGGTGGAGTGGCATTATCTGCAGGCTGATATAGCGCGGTGGTCTCCATTGTATCTCTCTATGTGGGGCAAGGCAGACATCATTAAAATGATTTGTGCTCTGAAATTCAACTACTTGCTACAGGCTCTCCCAGTCCGAATTCCTTTGCACTATTTCAAACAATTTGATCAACTTTCTAATACATTTTTTTGGAATAACAAACGGATGAACCTGCGAAAAGCTGCAGAGGCCAGTGGACAGAGGAGGATTAGGTGTGCCCAACTTGCTGTTTTACCATTATGCGTTCACCATCAGGCATATGGCACAGTGGTCTTTGCCCCCAGAGAGAGCACCCCCATGGTTCCACCTCGAAAGCGCTGTGTCCTCCCCTCTTACACCCATAGCATACATCACAGCTAAATTAGCCCAACAAAATCAGTCACATCCCATTTTGTCCCACATTCAGTGGGTCTGGAAGAGATTAGCTAAGATCTTTAAATTTGATCCGTATCTGCACCAGTCTGCCGGGATCTGGCAAAATCCCAAGCTCTGTATAAATAAATCTCCCTTCCCCTGGAAGTTCTGGTTGCAAAAAGGGATTAGGGTGCTCGGAGACTTGTACCATGATGGGACATTAAAATCTTTTGAGGCACTTCGACAGGAATTTGACTTACGTAATCAACAATGGAAGTAGTTTCAGTTAAGACACCTCCTGGTGCAGGTCTTCGGCTCCTCTTCATTAGTCCCACTGGGCAGTGACATGTTAGAGAAGGTCCTAACAATTTTTGGGCGTGGCCATGAAGCCTCTGCTTACTACACTATGATCCTTACGTCCTCGGACTCTAATATATTGTCCCTTAAAATGACATGGGAAACTGAACTAAAGGTGTCATTCACAGATGCAGAATGGGGCAGAATTCTTAGAAATGGGAAGAAAATGTCAACGGAACTGCGAACGCGACTTATCCAATTCAAAATACTGAATAGAATCTATTGGACACCATCCAGGCTGCACAAGGTTGGTTTGGTTGACAACTCGGAATGCTGGAGGTGTCGGGACAAAAATGGTACTCTAGTACACATGCTCTGGAGTTGCCCAAAAATTCAGGCATTATGGTCTTCCCTACATGCAATCGTAGAGAAAATTATTGACCAGAATATCCCATTCACCCCTAGTCTGTTTATTTTGGGTGACCCCTCTGCATTAAGTGATCTGACCCCTCCACTTTCTAACTGGACCCAGACTGTCCTCATGTTAGGCCGGAAACTTCTGGTCAAAGAATGGAAAGCCTCCTCTGCACCTGCACTATCTTTGTGGCACACCTCTCTTGGTCAGCCGGCTGCCCTAGAACAATCCTATAGGTTGGTTGATAAAGTGGAGGAGTACAAATTGAAATGGGGGAAGTATCATTTGTACACTTTGGACATTTAATGGCGTTCTGGCTCATAAACATAGCATTTAACTAGAAAACATGACTGAGGGATACATTTTGATAGAATACTGTACTTATATACAGGCAAGGTTGTAAACTCAAGTACTCTGAGCATCACTGTCTTTTTTTTATTTTCTAAAATGTATTTTTAGTTTAGTTTTTGTCTATGGTCGCGCGCTGTCTTCCTTTCATTCTATTTTGTTGTATGTGTACTTGCTTCAGTTGTACGTTTGTATGGCTACATTTTCTGACAATAAACTGTTACTCCTGTATGCATAACTTTAAGCCTTGATATAATTTAAACAGGTGAGTATTGAGATGATTATTACTGTTTTTTTTACCAGGCTGTAAACATGTTTATTAAGTTATAAGTTGAGCATTTTAAAATGGGGCCTTACGGAGATTAACTCACTTCTGGAGCCAGCCTCAAGAGGCCATTAGAGGAACTGTAGTTTTTGGCACTTCCATGTTGGCTTCATTTGCCAGCCACTGAGGTTGCTGCTTTTCTTGCGCCAAGGAGGTTATGTTTATGGTGCCGTTTGTTTGTCTGTCAGCAAAAATATGGAAGAGCTACTTGGACCTTGGTGGAAGGGTGCAGCGACGGCCACGGGGGAACCTATTACATTTTGGAGTGGATCCAAATCATGAGACACATACACAAATAATTTTTCTCTGTCTAAGGCAGTACTTCTCAAACAGTGAGGTGTCAGGGGGGGCGCGACAGGCAGGGGGGACTGATGGAGGAGGAGAGATGGAGAAGTTTCTGACAGGAGTAAAAATAAAAATGGAGGAGTCGTCAGAGGCAAGAACAGCAAGTGACGGTAACCGGCATAAACCTAATAAGAGGAAATATGACGAAGCCTACATAGCCCTGGGTTTACCGTGAATACGGTCGGAAATGAGGAAAGACCTGTGTGTGTTTTATGTTTAAAAACTCTGGCAGCAGACAGCATGAAACCACACAAATTAAGACGGCACCTGGAGACCTTACACCCCAGTTATGTCAATAAGCCACTGGACTTTTTTCATTGGATACTCGATGAGTATCGCCAACAGGCCGGTCATTTAGTGAGCGCGGCATCAGTAAATAAAAACGCACCGTTAGCCTCGTACAAACACCACCACATCACAAGGTGCAAAAAACATCACACAATAGCAGAGGAGCTAATATACTCCGGCAGCATTGAACATGGTCACAATCATAGGTGAGAAAAGTGCTGAGACACTGAATACTGTCCCTCTGTCTAATGACATGATCGGGAGATGTATATTTGACATTTCAGACGACCGCCAAGAACAACTCACAGAACATCTAACAGACAAACGTTAAATATAAGTAATATTGTTGCAAATTTTACACAAAAAAAAACAAATGTTAAAAAGTCGTATACCTTTTTGAAAAGCAATAAGCTGATGAAGTTGAAGGGTGACCAATGTTTACAGTTAAAAAACGTTTTTGAATGTTACTGTGTTAAGTCTATAAAAATGCACATCCCAGTGAATCATTTGCACTTTTTTCTCTGTTTTGAGAATCACACAGACTGAGCAGTCTTGTTTAAATGGTACAAATTGAGTTAATAAACTGAACTTGGAAATTGTTGTTGCAGTTGTTATCTCAGCTCATTTTATTAATCTATTTTGATAATCAGGTGATTGTATGCAGAATGCTGGTGCCAGCAACTCATAAAGTGGTTTTTACAGATAGGTAAATAATTATTATGAGGTTCTCAATAGTATTAAAATTCAGGGGGGTCGTGAAAAAATTTCTGTCCTCTACGGGGGGCATGACAGAAAATAATTGAGAACCACTGGTCTGAGGCAAAATAAGGTGAATTCATTAGAAATGCGCAAACCGAACATTGTTTAAGTGAATGGTGTGACGTGACTAAAGATAAAAAAACCATACTGATACATCACTGTAGAAACAAATTCAAAAGTATGTAAGAAATAAGCAATTATGGATGTTTTTTCTTAATTAAATATTTTCTTAATTTTTCTGGATTAATCTGGAATTCCGGATTTTCCAACCTGTGTGAACCCGTCGTAATTCAAATGAATGGTGTGCAGATTTTTTATCCTAGAAGCCTGGACTATTGGCCTTGGCGGAGGTCTGCACTCTCTGAGTGCCCTTCTAGTTTGTTTTATCTTGTTTTATCCTGTTTGATCCCACATAGCAGAAGTGGGTGTTTTTATGAGCCTTTATTTTTCCCCATGTGAGGGAGTGTGATCTTTGATACTGAGGTAATGGAAAATCTAGCTGACCAATGAACCTTTTGTACAATGTGTCTATTGAAAATAACAAGGGATCCTTTTAGTGGACTCTTACAAGCACTAGGTTGTAAGGAGGTCGTTGTGCACGTCTGTTGTTGGGTTTGAGTTTGCCATGTTATGATTTGAGCATATTTTTGTAATGCTAAATGCAGAACCCCTGGATAATATTTGTCATTGTTGTGTGTTGACTGATTTCCAAGTATGGGACAATACAGGATTGTCCATTATCAGTAATTAAAAGATGATGCACAGGCCAGAAACATCTGATGTGCAGTGGTTATGGACACCTCAAAGGACATTATCCTGCTTATGCCATGATCACTTGCTAAAGAAAAATATATTAATTTATATCTTAATGCATTTTGCAGTCGAAATCAAACGTTTGTCACAAGCTAAAACTACCTGAACAAAATCAACCAATCAGAGCTAAGAAAGAGTTGATGGTTGAGTCTCATTCCCAGGTTGTCAAATACAGATCTGGGATTACGACAATGAACTATCTTCAAGCCACCAACGTCTTTCTATCTTTCTCTGCTCTGATTGGTTGTTTTCGTTCAGCCCCTGCGGATTCTTGCAAATGCCATTAGGAGCACTATGAGGAGCCAGAGGAACCTGATTTTGTTTTACAGATTATCTATCTAGGGTTCTACTGTCAGGATATAGTAAATGTTTCAGCAAATATGACAAAAAGTTATTTTCATAAAACTTACCAACTGCAATTATTTTATGATTAACTATGGACAATCATGCAATTAATTGCAATCAAATATTTTAACAAATATTTAAACCTATTGTTGACCCCAAGAGGACAGATATGGGCAACATCTCAAAAGAGAATCCTCCATTCGAGCCACAGCAAAACAGCAAAAGCTTATGAAACGTTACAAAATAAAAACCCATGCTCCGTGCGTGAAAGAAATGAATCAGAGACGATTATATGGTGCACAAAGGATGAGAGGAACAGCCATAGTTTGACACGGACATACCGTGGTGAAACATAAAGGCACACAGGTCAGGATGGTGAAAGGTGATATACCCTCAAAGACAATGTTTACTGCCTGTGAAATTGTATCTTTTAGCCAGATGCTTTCTTATATAACTATTTCAAAATCCTCAGCCTGAGTTTGAGAAAATGATTCAGATGCCTGACAGCTACTAAAACTTTGGTTCCGGGGGAAGGAAATCTTTCAGAAATCAGTTCACCTGTCTAAAGCACAGGCTATTTTGATCAATGTGTGGATTGAATATATACCAACTGATCAATGACTACATGCTTCGAAAGAGCAGTGCAAACATGTATTCACTTTTTTCTCACCTCTCTTTACTCTCTCTTGACTCTTCATCTTAACAGCGGAGCTACCATCTCAAGTGTTCAGATGTCATGACAGATGGTGTTATGATACCAGACCGCGGCCCCCTGGGTATACTATTCTGCTCAGGGAATGATAATGATTTAATCAAGATGATCCACCACACCAGTCACAATAAATTGCGGTTTTATGACTTTTTTTAAGACATTTTTACTGTGGCAGTCAAGGAGAAGCTCGTAGCCACCACAACACACAAACAGCTTTCAATAATTAAAGCGTAAAGTCACAGTCCTGATCAGTTCATACACTCCAACATAAATATGTCAAAGTTGGGAACACATGTCCACATTTACGAGGAGGTCATGGGCTAACACAACCACACCCACCACAGTTACAAACCAGTTGTCGTGGATAGATATTGCAATATAGGTAAGAGCTATATGAATTAGCTATTATTACTATTACTACTTTAAACACACTATTAACTGTCAAAACAAAAAACTAAGAAAAACTAATTTCAGGCCACAATGTGATGGCTGATGGCTGCTCATGCTGTGATAGGAGCCATGACCAGTCTTACAATGAGAAATACCGATTCCCATACCTGAGGTGTGCGTATTGGCCGATACCGAGTGCCAATCCAATTTCAATTAAAGTGCGTTACAAAAAAAAAATTTATATTCTTTAACATAGTACTGACCCTCTTTGATCACGGTCATTGCTGAATGTTGCATGGTAAAGTTGGATCTACCATACATTTTCAATTAAAATCAGGGTCCCATTTCAAGGCAGGTCTTTTTTACAAGCTTGGTGTTGGTACACATGTTGACAAATAAAGGCAGGTCTCAATTAGAGGCCTGGTCTCGATTTCATATACATTTTTCCATTGAGTTATTCTATTGATGTATAAAACCTCTTAAAGCCCACCAGGTCACCCCTTGAGTGAGTTCTAAGCTGCTTTGACCTGCTACACAAATGTCAATAAGGACATGCTACACATCGTTAGATCAGTTAAATTCTTTACAATTCAAGGGTTCATTTTACAGAGCACCAAAGTATCAAATGATTGATTCATAATTATGTTGTATGATTTTAATACAAGCAATATTCATACACGTTTAAATAAACAATCTGATAGTATTTGTCATCTTTGCTGAGCTAGAGTTTTGTGCAAAAGGAATTAAAGGCCTGTCCCATTTAGAGGCCTGTTCCAAATAAAGGCAGGTTGAGTTCAGTGACTGAAGCAAATAAAAGCCTGGGCTATTCATTGACACCACTGTACAAAGCCCCAGGGCCAATTCCAGATTTAAGCCAGTGCCTTGGTCGAGGGCAAGGGATTTGATTGTGGGGGGTAACCAGAGCACCAGAAGGAAACCCACACAGGGAGAACATTCAAAGGCTCTACCCCAGCCAGGATTCAAACCCAGGACCTTTTTGCTGTTAGACAGTTCTAACCACTGAGCAACCGTACTGTATATAGATATTCTGTATATACCTTGATTAGTGTTGGATTGCATTAGATTGTGTATAATTAAATGAACTGCTCTTTGTCACTGGTTAATGTGTGTATATGAAACGAATTATGAACAATTTACAATGGAGAAAAATATAACTAGGAGTATAAGACAATATAGAATATCCCGATCATACATCCAAATATTTTGTTTAATGATTTAACCTCTAATCACTAAATAGCAGTCTTGTCAATGCAAACTGAGCGCTATGATGTTGGATGTTACAGGGACTTTTTCCTCAGATTTTATGCACATTGTGGACAGTTTTCCTAAAATTTGATGAACATCAATATAACCCCTATTGTGATGCGTACTGTATCGCCAGACTCTTGCCAATACACAGCCCCTTTGATAATCAAACCAGCCAAACTTGTTTCATTCCACTGTGAACATCTGCTTCCTCACCACCTGTGGCAATCTACTTTACGGATGCTGTTTACCTCAGCCCTGGGTGCTAGATGCAGTCTGAAGTTATTCTTTTCATCAACATTCGGCCAGCTCAAGGGGAAGATTAACAACACGCTTCCTGCCTCGAGGCAAAAGGTCAAACGCTGGCTTTTAAAGGGTTCGGCATGACCACATTAGCAGTAGTGGAGAGATTTTATCATGCACGGCTGTGGTGTAACTTGGACAAATCTGCTCTGGACACTTGATCTCATAACAATGTGGTCAGCCTCCCACAAAATAAACAGCACATTTCTAACAGTATTCAACCCAAAGCCACAATCAGCCAGGCACTAAATGGAAAAGAGCACACTGAATTGGATTTGAGGAGAGGCTCTTCAGCTCTGTTTTGGGAATTGATGTCAGTGTAAGTTTCAGGTCAGCGAGGAGGCTTGGAGCTATGGTCTCCAAAAGCATCAGCATCTTCTGCCAGTCTGAAATCCTGAAATGCATAGATAAATTATATAACTCAGCACTCAAAATCTTAGAAAGGAAATGGGATTTATGCTCATTTATTTATTTATTACTCAAAAGGGGATTCCTTAAGATAAAATCTTATCAATTTGCCAGTCTGTTGTCTAATGTGGGTCTGTTCAAGGGGTCCTTGACATCAAAAAGTTTGGTACACCATCGGCCAGTCAAATGTTGGAGTTTCCCCATTGGCCATTGCTCTCAAAATGAATAGGCTCAAACATTAGTTGCGTGGCATAACTACAGATTGTATGAGTATAGGTGCAGCTCTGTAAGGCTAACGCTAGTGAGTACTTACCTTCTCTGCTAATGCAGAACTGAGAACCAGTGCCATCTAGCAGTGAAGTTTCAATTTGCAACTAACTGAACACCCCTCGTATCTGTATTTGATAACAGTGGCCACAAAACTCGTGAAAAGCCCTATCTACAGTTTGGTTTGTCCGTTCTGGGCTAGTATAGAAACATGGCAGACCACTGGCAACCTGTAGATAAACGGCACAAAATACAATTCTTATTTTCAGGTGATTATACACTAATGAAAACATACCTAATATTATATTCCATTTCTGACTACAGATCCTCCTAAATGTTATACACTGGACCTTTAATCCACACCCACGTACTACAGGGGTCCTACCATGGTCTTGTTGTACGTTGTGTTTAAATGAGACCAGACAACCAGCTTTTTCTTCTGCTAGTTAAAGGAATGAGTGGGCAGCTTAGAGGGCTGCACCTGTACTCATAGAATCTGGAGTTGCGGTAGGTAACTAACGTTCTATTTCATACAGGCTCCAATGATGAGGGCAAAGCAAGATGTTGTCCATGCCCCACTGAGTCCATCTGGTAAACACAAACACACAACCACTTCACATGAAACAACAGCAACTAACAATAACTAGCACAATGGTACATCAGAGAACATCAGTGCTCACAGGTGGCACAGACCCACTACAACACCTGTTATTGACTAACAGGAAATGACACTGGAGAAAAAACCATAAAGCCTGCTGCTGTGATAAGTGGAGACAATTGTTACACACTAACAGTCTAGCTGAGAGCAAAGTAAGAAAGGAAACAGCTCTCTGTGTGCTCAGAGGCTGCTGTGTTCAATTCCCTGGGAATGTACATTGCTCTGATGTGTGTGTGTGTGTGTGTGTGTGTGTGTGTGTGTGTGTGTGTGTGTGTGTGTGTCCTGCTGAGTACACTCCCCATCTGTGATTTATGCTGCTGTTTTCTTGTCAAATCAAAACATTCAATTCAATTCAATTTTATTTGTATAGCTCAAATTTATAACAAAAGTTATCTCAGGACACTTTTCAACTAGAGCAGGTCTAGACCTAACTCTTTATAACATTATTTACAGAGACCCAACAATTCCCATGATCATGAACATGACCATTATTTAGCAGCTGGGTGAAGTGTTGAATGACCTTCCACTCAGTTCAAGTGAGTTTATGTGGAGAGACGTGCTCCAGGCACTGTGAGCTACCTCAGATAAGCATGTTCCTCCCCACCCCGATAGGGAGAGATGTATCACTGAGATGTGTGACATAGCTTTAAAATGTTGTCGTTTGATTGGACAAACTTACCTTTTTGCTGTTCTTAAAGGTCCAGTGTGTAGGATGTAGTGACATCTATTACTGTAACTGCAGATTGCAACTGTCTCATTCTCCCTCCCAAAGAAGAAACTACAGTGGCTGCAAAATACATTTTGTATGTACACATACAATTTGGTCTGTCCCTTCTGGGCTATGGTAGAAACGTGGTGGTTTCCATGAAAGTCTTTTGATAAAAACGTGTCATTCTAAGGTAACAAAAACTGATCGATTCTTTTATGCATTTATTGTAGTTTAAAGTTAGCAGAAGTTTGGTGTCAGCTGAGATCAGTCTTCACGTGAGAAGGACTTGCAGTAAATGCCATGAGACTGAAGGCATAAAACCGCTTGGACATAAAACCAACGTGGGTCCACTAATGAAACAGGATGAACCCTGACTCGTCCAGCAAAATGGCAACAGGTGTCTTCACACTTAATAGTGTTGTCGGGTGGTTATAGCCAAAACTACCTCTTGAAATTCTTAGTTCTTGGAGCCCACCTATGGTTATTACCAGACAGAGTAGGCTTCCCCAAATTATTGCAGTTCATTTATCTGGATTTATTGGCATTGTTCATTTGAGATCAATAAAACAATGGTTAAGTGCATTAAAAGAGAACTGTTTTGGTAAAGTGGAAAACAATTACAGATATTATATGATCTTCATATTATGTTTACATTTAGATATATAATAAACTTTAAGATGGGGTTATAGTACTCACAACTATAATACTCAATCTTATATGCTAATGGTTGATCTTCCCTGACTGAGAGACACAACCTATTATCTACAAAGCCTTTTTATTCAGTTTGACATTGCCCTGTTCTGAACTAGCGGCTGTGCCCTAAAAGGAAAGTTGCAGATTTTCTCATTTATGATATACACTTGAGCACCAGCATTGCAGACCAAAACAAATACGCAAGCTCTATGGCATACCAGACTCTATTGTGAAAAACACAAATTTTACCCTTCCAGTTCATAGACACACTTTATTCAAACAAAATAAAACTCACCAAAATGCTCTTTGTTAGTCTTTTTTTCTCTGGTTTGGTCAAAATAATCCTGAACTGAGCGAGATGAGATAAGATAATAGCCATGATATGCTGCTATATCTGCCATGGGACGTTAGCTTATGCTTGGGGACAAGTGTGCCAGTCAAAGTACGTCCACTAAAAGTTGTTTTTTGCAATTGACAGGCTCAGATTGTTATTCTAAGTCTCTGACAACATTATGGATCAAGATCATTTTTGTTAAACCAGAAACAGCCCATAAATTGTGATCACTTACTACCAGATTCCATAGAAAAAAACAGCCATTTAACCTAGCCATTAGGAGCACTAGGAGGAGCCAGAGGAACCTGATTGTTTCACAGATTATCTGTCTCATGTTCTACTGTCAGGATATAGTGAAAGTTTCAGCGAATATGACAAACTTTTTTTTTTTACATGACCTACTGCAACTTTAAGGCCAACAAATTTAAAAATCATCCAGTTTGTCATCTAATTGTAAATAACGTTAATAATTTTAATAAGCTATATCGGTGTACTGATGAATTAGCATTAGAGCTCTTGAAAACTGTCAATATAGAAAGAGCTGGGCCCGTATCGTCATTTTATCCTGTTGTGTTATTGACTCTGTTCTTGTTACCATTTTATTCCTCAGTGTAAACTGTTAGCAGGGCATTGCTGTAAAGGAGCACACAGGCTCAGCTGAACCTTCTTGTATAAACAGAGGTTAATTGAAACATTAAACACGGGAGACAAGTTGTTGGAGTTGGGATCACAGTAACGTGACTGATGTGCTCTATAATGCAGAATGTTCACACAGGAGGCAGGCCTTTTTCTAATTATTTTATTGATTATTTATTGACGACTGTTGCTGGATCCTGAATGTAACCGGTTCAAGAACCAGAGCTAATTTGATGGAAAAAGGGGTCCTCCTGGACCACACAGTAGTTCCCCAATGCAGGATTCCCATTATTTCAATCCAATCATTTTCCAGGACCTTTCCAGGATATTTTCCTGGAGTTTTTCTTAAAAATACATGAGAGAACATGCTCACAAACGGTGGTTGTTTCTGGGGCACTCCGTGTTAGCTTGCTTTTGTGGCATGCATGGTTGTCCTCATCACAGCCGATTTTTTACCACTTTCCAAATTGACTACAATTTTACTCTAACAGTAACATTAATTGGGCCACAGTACAGGCTAAATACAATTTTTTAAAGTTTGAGAACCAGAGCATAGGACTGTAACGACCTTCATCTGATTTTATTTGATGTTCTTATAAATGGAAATCAGGAATTAAAGTACATGTGTGGAAATCTAATTTCTCAATTTCCCAACCCCAAATGAACGCTCTCCCAGGACAAACGGATATACAATAGATGTGATGTGAATTTTGATCTAATTTTACAGAAGCATCTGGAGACAAGGAAACTAATTTAGTATCTGATCTGATCTGTTTTTCTTTGAGAAAAAAACCCCTAAAAAACCATGAGCCATAACGGGTGAGCTGCTGATAAATGGCTGCATTTGAGTAAGAGTGACAACAGTGTCAAAAAGAAATTGTGTTTATTGAGTAAGCGAGAGAAATAAGCTGCTTTGGCAGCTCACAGAGCACGCTCCTAATTCAGTACACACTTGTGCCATTAGAGGTGCCAGTTTTGACTTGCACCATTTACTCCTTTTGCTTTCCAATCTCCCGTTTAAGAGGCATGTGTTTCTTCTGTAAACCAGGCTGTAGACCTCTCTGACAGTCTTGTTTTTTTAGAAGGAGGTGCAAAAGAAACTTAGAGCAGCATTTTTCAACAGGGCTTGTCGAACAGTCAGCTATTGTGCATTGGATCACTGGAAAGACTCTGCTACACAAAATGGTACAGAGCCTTAGTGTCATTGGTAACCCGTTTTTATCCTACTATTTCATATCAAAATGGCTGCTATGAAAGATGTCCATTTGAAATGACACGTAATTCATTCACAATTTGCAATGAATTCACAAAAATAATATCAATAGACACAATACAACTGTATAACACCATATGGGCTCTGTATCCTTCCATATAAATCTTATAAAGCTACATTATCAGCAATGGCATTTTTACGAGCTTCTGGCAAAGGGCCTGCCAAAGCTGAGACTGCTGAATAGTAGCAGTCTGACGTTCACTTGACTTTGCTCCAGTCGTCTGTGGAGCCTCCACTGCGCTGCCACACGTGGGTGGCAAGCTAACGTTAGGGAGTGAGTCGGCAGATTTTTTGTCGCTGTAGAGTTAGGCAGCTGCTTTGTACAAAGTCGACAGAAGCTTTTGGGGCACCTTGGTAGCACCTGGTAGAACTGGTATCAAATTGACCCAGGCTGAGTCATTGCTGCAACGGCCATGGGTTCAAATCTGACCTCTGGCCCTTTGTTGTGTGTTACCCCCCCTCAATTTCCCTCTTCATCTACCACAATCAATAAAAGGCAATACAAGGCCAAAAAATAAAATAAAAAAAGACATTCCAGCAGTCACAGCAAATAATCCAAAGAATAAAAACTTCCATATCCAGGAATGAAAGTGTAGGTTGACGGAGTATTAGGGCCATACTAAGAGAAAAAAATACATTTGTTTTTTTGGGAATTACGAGAATAAAGTCATAATATTAGGTCTACGAGAATAAAGTCGTAATATTATGAGAACAAAGTCATAATATTAGGTCTACGGGAATAAAGTCGTAACATTACGAGAAAAAGTCGTATTATTATGCGAACAAAGTCATAATATCAGGTCTACGGGAATAAAGTCGTAACATTAGGAGAATAAAGTCGTAACGTTACGAGAATAAAGTTGTAATATTGCGAGAATAAAGTCATAATATTACGAGAATAAATCGTAACATTACGAGAATAAAGTCATAATATTAAGAGAATAAAGTAGTAATTTTATGAGAACTGTCCTGTTGGCTCAGCCAGCAAAACTGTTTAACGATGAAATGATCAATACGTTAGCTTACCTGTTGACTGTATGGACTGAGACAAACAGCGGCTGCTGGGCTCAGGCTGAGGCTACTGTTTGGTTGAGCTGCTCACGTCAGATCTTGATAACTCTATCAAAGCTTTTTTCTCATTAAAATTTTTCTTGTATTATTATTACATTATTCTCGTATTATTACGACTTTATTCTCGTAACATTACGACTTTATTCTCGTAATATTATGACTTTATTCTCTTCTTAATTTAAAATGGGTTTTTTTCTTAGTCTGGCCCTAATACTGCGTTGTAGAGAGGGAACTTTCAGTTTGATTGATTTTTAATTTGTTCCAAAAGTAAAATTCCCAGCCCTCACACGCTCTTCTGAACCTCCAGGACAGACTTATGTGCTCTTGTTCGGATGAAATAGTGTAATTCTGATGTGAAATAGTTGTCACATCTACGGCGCGGTTCCCAGGATATCTCTTTCCCAGCAACCATCACACACTGGATCCCACTCACCTGCTCATGTACATCATGAAGTACAGACAGTTCAGACTGCAGTCACATGGCAACTGATCACATATGTGTTGAATTGTTCTGTGGGGATTCTTTTTACTCAGCACTATAAAAAAATCGATGGAAGCCCATTTCCACCAATGTGATGGGAAAAAAGGATTCTGTTAGTCATTATAATGAGAAAGTTTCTCAAAATATTGACTAAGTATCTCAAAATAATGCCTTTGAGATACTAAGTCACACAGGAGGAAAAAAAATGCTCTGAGACATGTGCATAGCACACACAGACATTATATTGTGGACATAACTGAAGATAGGCACCTACAGAGATGGGCGGCTAACCCTCTCCTTTCCTCAGATGTGTGTTTAGTCTCTAAGGCAGCAACTTTAATTGGAAACATTACTCCAGCATGGTCATAAACATCTGACCAGTGTTTTATAATTAATTAAAAAATAGAAATAAGGTCCAACTTTTCGCTCTTTTGAGAGACACAAAAGCTGATTTTAATTAAAGTTTTCCTTTTAAATTTTTTTTTGCTTGCACTACACATTTTGTTTAGTACAATCATATCAGTACCATTCACCTGTTCTATTCCTTTGCTGGTATCCATTTTTCATTAGCTCTGAATACAGTGATCTTCTAAATGACAAACTATGGGGGCACCCCAGTAGGGTAGAGGGTCTTTACTGCAGCGGCCCACCTTCAAGTGCTCCTCAAGGCCCTTTGCTGCGTGTCACTCCTTCTCTCCCCTGCTTTTCCTGTGTTTCTCTATTGTTCCCTCAATAAACTGTGGTCATGGTTTTTCCTCTGGGACCGGGGTCAGCTAATTTTATTATCTCTGTTACCCCCAAAAAATCTGTCTGGAGCGACAAAACATATTTGAGCCTTGCTTATTTCTCAGCGCAAATTAAGCATAGCAGACAGCGAGCAGCATTGGTGGTGAAATAAAAGAAACTGGTTCATGCACTATTACATTTGTAACTACACATTTTTACAATTGGAGAATGTAAGAATCATTTTAGGCCTATTGTCATGGCCCTGCTCCTCTCCTGCTCCCTTTGCTCCTCCTCCTTCCCTGTGTGTGTCTGAGGGTGCGGTCTTCAATCACCTCACCTGTGCTCTGCCTCACCTGCTCCCTATCCCCTCGTTAGTCTCAGCCCTCAAGTTCCCTGGTGTCCTTTTGCTTGGTACCAGATTGTTGTTCAGCAGACTTGGTGGTACACTCTTGGCTCCACTCAGTGAGTTGCTGGCTCCTTAGTGTTTCTCCCTGTTCCTGCCCTCCTGTCTGATCCCTGTATCTCCAGAGTTCTAGGGATTCCACCTCTTCAGAGTGTTTAGAGATCCTATCTCTCCGGAGTCTCAGGGATCCAACCTCTCCAGAGTCCCTGGGATCCTTCCCGTGTAGACCAGGTTCTAGGGTCAGCTCTCCAATGCCTCCGGATCTTCGTACCCCGTGTGTGTGTGTGTGTGTGTGTGTGTGACACACCTATGACAATGATAAAAGTAACTGTTATTCATTGTCATATAATTTTTTTTTTTGTCAAAGCCAAAGGGAGTCACTTGTAGTGATGGGAACTGTGGCCCTATACAGTGAGCCAAATCATATGGCTCAGCTCAAGAATAAGAGCCGGCTCTTGCGGCTGCCAAACGGCTCTGCATTTAGCACTTCTGGCTTTTATAACTCACCTGTTTGTCAATGTTTTGAGCTCTGCTTGGTATGTGTGCTCACATATACCTTTCTGTAAATTATTCAATGTAATTCCACAATTTTACATTGTGCTTGGTATAAATACCTTAAATAATGTTAAAGCATAAAGTACTATTACGCCTGATTGAGTGTTTTATTGGTATTGAAAGGTGCAACAGACAAAAGTCTCAGCATGTTTTGATCTTAATGTCATCACCAAAGTGAGACATTTCTGCATTATGTTTGACAAATACGCTGTAAAATAATCTGGTTATTCTGTCTTGTATTGACTATCAAACAATATAAAATTTTTTTTTTTTTTTTTTTTTTTAAAAAAGAAAAAAAAAGCAAATCTGCTCCCACTGGTCACTTAAAGCAGTGGTTCCCAACCATTAGGGGTCACCAAAAATTTTAATTAAATCATGCACACATTTAAACAAGTCATGTCCTTATGTCTCTCTTTGAACATTCAATAACCTACCGGCCTGCTATAAATGTCAGAAACAGAAAGTTGTATTACTCTTGAGGAAAAGGCAGAGCGGTGTTACGGCACAGCCTACAGTGAGACAGGATAAGAACATCTGTGTCTTCTGCAACCGATGTGACATATTGTGTTAAGTAACACATGCAGCTCATTTATTAACGGAGCTCAGCTCAGAAATTACAAAAATAACTAATAAGAAAAAGAGTGATTTCCATATCTTGCCATGCCCAACGTCAAGAAGAACATGTAATAGTATATAAATATATCTGTTGAAGCTGTTGTATTTTACAGAAATGTGAGGTGAGGAAGTTTTCTTCCTTCCCCTTTGACTGAGTGCACATCTGAAGTCCCACAGCAGCTTCTTCCAGTCGTCACTTGGGAACTGTTTTTACAGCCAAAAGTAACAGCGCAGACAGGCGATGGTCGTCATACTGTATACTCTTTGCACCTGTAGATGAACGATGGTTCAGCATCAGTTAGAGCTGAGTGTGGTTCAAAGTGTCTCATACCTATAAGATAATTACTTCCATACTTTGCGTATTAACATGGTTTTCTATAAAAACTTATGAGCCAAACTTCTTGAATCAGAGCAACCTTAAAAATACTATTGTGTATATGCAGTAACAAATTAAAAAAATAATGATCAAAGTTGGGCAATATATAATCAAATAATAAATAACATCTGAGATGCAGACGGCACAGTAATTACCAGCTTTCAGTGATTAATAGTTTTCAATATATCAATAACTACAAACACTATTGTGTCTGTTCGGGAACATTACTGAGGTCCAATTCCAAGCGCAAGCGTTTTCCTCAAGAGCACTGCATCTGTTTTAACCACAGTTTTTTTCTGGCACATTCCTCACAACAAACAATCCTGCTTTCATTATACCTTCAAAAGCATGACTCATACCAAGTGTTATTAGAAGATTAAAAAGTAATGAAAAATCTGAAGAATGCTCAGCTCAATTACATTTAATCCACGACTGACTCTGGCATTTTCCCAGGTGTCTTAACATGTTATTTGTTTTAAGATGGTCCTCAGAGAATATCACGAACAACCACAAAGAATAGTAAAACATTTTTAATTCACATAATGATTTCATTCATCATCGTTACTCGAACATTTCTGTTGTGTCAATACAACCACTTGTGGACAAAGCGGGTACTCAAGAGTTTGTGTGTAACATTCTTGAATCGGTTTTGTTGGCAACAGACCCAGAATGATCACGAACAGAAACTGAGAATGCACTGCCTCATATTTGTTCCTATCCTCTGCCATGTTGAAAATAACTATTGAATGATTCTGCAAAGTCATGGATTATGTTACTGTGACCATTGCCATCTGCTCATGGCAACCACGGTATGGCTATGGTTGTGGTTATGGCAATTAGGTTAGGTTAGGCAACTAAACACTTGGTTAAGGTTAGGGAAAGATTGCGGGTACGCTTAAAAACTAAACATGATGGAGTGTGACCGAACCCAAACTCTGGTCCCCACAATTCAGATGTGCTACATGCTCATTTTTAATTTGATTTATATATAGTTAAATGTTATATATATGAGATTTAAAACATTAGCAGCAAAGAGCTATTTGCTGTAGTGGAGTCGTAGCGTCCTGAGCAGAGAATAATGTCCCACTCACTCACTGCAAGGTAAAATTACTGTTTTTGTCTATGGAGTCTGGTGGCGAGTGATAGCAATACTACAGCTGTTTCTGGTTAAACTAAAGGTCTATCTCTGTAGGGATCCTTTCCATAATGTTGTCAGACACCAACAATCTCAACCTGTCAGGAAAAAAAACAGGCAGTTTTAGTGGACAGACTTTGAAGGACACATTTGTCCCCAATGATTAACATTAGCTTACAATGTAGCCATTGTAGCGCTCTCACAAATATTTTCACATCTGAATCAGTGAATTAATAGTTTATTTCAACAAAGCCAGTGTTGGTGATTGTTAGAAAGACACCCAAAAGATTAACAAAGACAGTTTTTGTGAGTTTTATTTCTGTCCCTTTGTTTTGGTCTGAGATTCTGGTCCTCTTGCATCCAGTGTCAAGTGAATTTTGTACATATAAACATGAACTATTGGATTGTAAGAGTATGCAAACTCTGCTTCAGTCTTCTGCAGTAAAGTTGGATGAGCTACACACCCGTAGACTTGACGTCCTGTACTTGTACTGAACAAAGCCTGCAGAATCGTCCAATATGAGGGTAATTCCTTGGGACACAGGGCAGCTTGGAGACTTTGTGTAGTGGTACAAATCAAGCCCTTTGTATATGTGGCCTTCCTACGCTTTATATGCATACTATACTGTATTTAAGTTAACTTGGCTGGGAGGCATCAACCTATACAATGCATGCATAAAGTGTAGTTTAAATAGTTAATCTTTGCATAGTGTAGACACATTAAGTCCATAAGCAGATACAATATATGAACTTTAGATCATTAGTGTCATCCTGCATATCTATGTATTTCAATGACTGAAATGCACCCTGTGCAATGCTGTAGACACGGTGTGCTAACACTCTGGCTTTAATCAGGACAAATAGGCTACAACTAGCCCAATTCATTGTCTTCTGTATGAATGTAAAAGGAGCCTCTGATAACTAACTAAATATGACAGGGTCTGGCAGTGGTAGAGGAGTATTCAGATTCTTTACTTAAGTAAAAGTACTAATACCACACTGTAAAAAATACTCACTAGTCAAAGTTGAAAATGTGACTTAAGTAAAATGATGTGAGTATAATCAGGAAAATGTACTTAAAGTACAAAAAGTAGAAAAATGTCCCCTGTGACTGATACACTATTATTATACTGTTATACTCATCATTAGATTATTATGACTCATGCATTAATGTAAAAGTAGGATTTTACTGTAGTTGTTTGAGGTGGAGCTCATTTTGAACTATTTGGATATGATGATTATTTTCATTGTGGATTAATCTGATGATCATTTTCTCTATTAATCCAATAATTAATTAATCCATTGGTTACAAGTTTGTCAAAATTCTGAAATACCATCACAATTACCCAGAACCCAAAAGTGACACCTTCATAATGCTTTTTTTGTCCAACCAACAGTCCAAACCTCCAAATTGTTAAAAATAAATACAATTTACAAGTAAAAGCAGCAAATCCTCACACTGGTGAAGCTGAAGTGATTATACATGAAAATGACAACAATCATTAAAGGTCCAGTGTGTAACATATAGGAAGATCTATTGTCAGAAATGCAATATAATATTCATAGGTATGTTTTCATTAGTGTATAATCACCTGAATATACGAATCGTGTTTTACTGCTTTCAGTGGTGGCCGCCATGTTTCTACAGTAGCCTAGAATGGACAAACTGGCTCTACATAGGGCCATTTGTGTTTTTTGCACCACCATAGTTTCTGGAAATGGAGGGTGAGGCGAAGGCATTGTAATCTGCGACTACACCACTAGATGCCACTAAATCCTACACACTGGACCTTTTAATAATATTACTTGTCGATTGATTTTCAATTGTCAATCGACTAATCGCTTCAGCTGTATATTGTATTGGGTAGTTTAAATTATTACAAAGGATCATATTTTATAAGCTCTTCATATCTTTTGTATGTATAAACTAGCAAGTAAAGCAGTCAGATAAATATAGTCAAATAAAAAGTACAATATTTCCCTATGAGATGTCATTAAGTAGAAGTAGAAAGTAGCTTGAAAATACTCAGTAAAGTACAAGTATCAGAAATTCTTCCAGTCACATTACATGGGTAACAATTTCATTTTAAATATGCTTAAATAAAGCCAGGTGGGGCTCAGAGTATTTTACCTGTAAAGCAAGGAATCCATGTCTTGCTTTTGTCAGACTAAAGCTGAATAATGGGTGGCCTTATTCTGGGGAAACCCAGACAAGATAGGCCCAACTTACTTCACAAGGGAACAACCTATTAACCAAAATAATATATTTGATTTTTGTGTGAGATTAATTGTGAGATTTTAAAAGTACGCTGATGCAGACAGACAGGTTAAAAGCGGTCCCTGTGGAGACCATGTGTTCCGTTTCTTATTGTGACGTCTTTAACAGTATGGGTTGAGGTCTCTTCATCCACATCACACGGCATGGACATGTGTGAGCAACATGCTCTACCAAAATCTTTCATTGCTGACACACAACAGGCCATGTAAACCAGTCTCAGTTGTGATGGGAAAATGAAAAACTGTCCACACATGCCCAGCAGGCACAGGCAGGGTCACGCACTCCTTCAGCCTCCCTGCTGGTACCCCTCGCTTTCAGTTTTTGTGCAGGCAGCTACACGGTAATTCATCCATCAGTCCGATGACAAGGCACTGTGTACACTACAAACACGTGTCCATCTATAGAAACATAAATATACATGCTACTCTTCCATATAAGGGGATGCCTTATGTAAACGCATTTCCACCTTTCAGATCATGAGCATGTAACTGATTTGCTCATTTCATAGCGGGCCCGCTGCGCAGAGTAGGTGTCCTCTTGTCTATGTCGGATGTCGCTCTGTGTGGCCTCCGCTGCCTGGTGGGGGGAAAAAAACCACACAGATTGAATTAGGTGTTGCAATTTTAGCCATAATTCACAACGGGGTAAAAAACCAACAGCTTTTTCCTTCAATACATTTTTTCCTAAACTGGAGCAACTTCAAGTAAGCGTATTTATATTTAGGTCTACTAATGGCTAGGGTGAGTTTTATGCCTGAAAGTTAAAGGATTGATCAGATTTTTTTGTCTTTATGCAATACTCTCATGCCTTTTGTACAATGAAAGAGTCACTGTTGTAGGACTGCCCCCCGTCTCTTAGAGTCAGACTACTCAGGGAACACTTTAAGGCCAGTATGAACAGGACACATAATTGTGACTAGAGTTGTTCCTATACCAATACCAGAATCTGATATTCCTCTGGTACCGCCTAAATTATTATATTGGGTATTGGCGAGTACACACAAACCCCAAAGCGGGACCCTGCTACTTCCCAGCAGTGTTTCCAAAGATAGCGAAATATGTTTATATAATGTATATCTTCTTTAACAAGTATTGGATCAGCCAATATACAAAGTTCAGGTATCGGTATTAGGAAGGAAACTGCATAACCTTATGGCCGCCAGGGTACCCAGGTGGTTATAATGTTATGGCTGATCTGTGTATAATATGAATGGGGGACTCACCCCATTCCCCACCTATATTCAAATATTCTCAAAATGCCTACATGACAGCACAAACGGTGGTCATCGTTTAAGGGACACTCTTTGCTTGGCCATTCTCACTGCAGCTGATATTCCTTTTTTTCTCTAACATTAATTCGGGCATAGCTCAGACTAACATACATTTAAACATTTCTAGGACAACCAAGATTATTTCCAGGATATTTGGTAATTTTGATGAATTTCCAGGTGTTTCCATGACTGGAAAAATAGTCTCTTAATTTGTGCACTGATTTAGAGCAGTTTAATTTTTATGGACACCAGCAGGCCAGTTCCATATGTGTGTTTCCAGTAATATATGTGTGTATTAAAAGTGTTCCGCTATGGTCCTGTGGGCTAAAGACATGTTCACATTCTTATTATTTATGATTAATACTTCTGGAAATGTCCACTAAACATAGCATTTTGTGTGCGTGGTGCACTCACCTGTCCATGCAGAAGCTGTTGCAGTGAGAGTCACTCTGCAGTGTGCATGCACAGCGCTGGGCAGTCCCAGCAGAGCGCTTCATACGCAGAGACCCCTGGTAACTGGACATACCATATGGAACAGTGTGCCTAAGAAAAGATACACACATATACAGTGCACAGTGAGCAGACAGATCATTAGACTGACTTCACCTGTACAGCCTCGAGACAGGTTCTTTTTTGACACTGCATCAGAGAGAAACTGATCTCTCTATAGTGATTTCAGAAGCTGGTGTCAGCGACATTCTCATACTGGACTGCATTATACTGAAAGGTGTTTCTAATATATTGTACTCCATTTGAATACAAACTGTGGACAGAACATAAGAAACACCTTTCAGAATAATGCAGTCCAGTACAACACCACCACAGACTGCAACCTCTAAAATATTTAAAGCTGCAGACGTTAACTTTTATAAAAATAATTTTGACATATTTTCTGAAACTTTCACTATATCCTGACAGTAGAACATGAGATAGATAATCTGTGAAAAAATCAGGTTCCTCTGGCTCCTCCTAGTGCTCCTAATGACATTTGCGAGAATCCACCGGTCCTCAATGTAAACAACCAATCAAACAACCAATCAGAGCCAAGGAAGATGAAAACACGCTTGAGTTGGTGGCTCCAAAATAGTTATTGATATTTGGCAACCTGGGAATGAGACTCAATCCACACCACCCCAAAGTTGTGAAATACAGTGAAAGTTTGACTGCAGCTTTAACCCTCTCTGAAAATTGATGTTCGGTGTCATATATTATAGAACTGTCAGGTTGTATGGATTGTACTAAGGTGTACTTACTAAACTGGTAAATCAGTGTATTTTAAATTCATTACATTGGTATATCTAAAGATTCCCTTTCACAAGTTACTTTGGCAGATGGTGGGAAAAAGTAAAAGTTGTAACAGTTCAATGTCTTTAAATTATTCAAACCCAAATTTCATATTAGATGATACCACTGAGGGCCAGTCTCTTTCACAGTCCTACTGTAATTTAGTGTGATAACCTATAAGATTTGAACACAAACACAAAGTATGGAAGACTCTATTTGGTAATTTCAGTTTATTACTACTTGGGTGTTAGTTTCATATTTTTGGCCATCATTTTCATCTGTTATGATCACACTTATCAATTATTATGATAACATTCCCTGTGCTAACACAGCATCTGGGAACGCAGCCACATGGCCACATCGCACACAGAGTCAGACAGGTCGGAAACAGCCTGAAATGTAAACCACTAATCCACTTTCTTCAGAGGTAAAACTAAATGTAAGCACACCCAAAATGTTGGTAGTAATCCCTCATTGCACAGGGAAACTGTGTTTGCATCCTATCAGATTGGCTGACTGCTTGTGTCTCTTGCCCCGTTGGACACTGGTGTAGCAATGCTGCCACATTCCCACATTTACAACACTTTACTTGATGCCATCAGGCCAAAACCATGAAAATCAGTTGTAGATAAAAACTACAATTACCGCCCTGAGGTTCTATGCCTCTGCCGCCTGGTTAAGTTGCAGTTTACATCCATTCTGTCTCTGACGGAATGTAATAAAAAGTAGTAAAGCCCCATTATATAACCTTTCTACCTCATTCTGATGCTACACTGAGTTGTAACAGGGTGAATGGTGCTTCTGTCTTTCCCACTCTGCTCCCTGTATGCCTGTCCTCACAGGCGTACACCAAAGTGTGTAACACTTCACAGCAGTAGTCACACACCGCCAACTATATCAATGATTGAAACTGGATCATATTTTACGGAGAAAGTGTTTCCTGGTTTTCCCTCTGATGTCCTCCAGGCTGCTCCACCTCAACTCTCTGTGATTAACAGTTTCCTGATGGACAGAAAGCTGCTAAAGTAAGCTAGTGAGCTCAGTCTGTGCTGGGAGCTCAAAGCCCTGTGGAAGTGTTGGTATATGGTCAGTGTACTTAGTGACCAAAAGGATTTTGTTTTGAAATGAGAAAAACAAAATCAGGAAACAAGCTGTTTCCTGACTACCATTTATAAATATCAGGAACAAAACTGATTGTTTTTTCATATTCAAAATAAAACAGAAAATGGGTCATTTATTAGTTTTCTTTTATTTTCAAAACCAAAAAAAACAGCTGTTTTGGCTTGCTTTTGTTTTCTCCTTTCAAAACAAAAATCCAGGCCCCAAGTGCCGGGGAGCCAGTGAGGGAAGCTGACGCTTAGCGGCGCCAGTGTTGTGCCAGAACCGAAGCTGGGTGAGCGGGCAATGTAACCGGGATCAGCAGCCTCTGCCGATATGGCAGAGACAAAGAGACCCATTAGGACGTTGATGAAGGAAGCTAAGAAGAGAAAAGGAGAGAGAAGCCCTCGGACAAGAGTAAATCTATGACTGGCTTTTAGTCGTTGAGAGCTTGGTGCAATAAAAAACAGGCAGATGGTGAGCTGGCCTTCTTGCTGTTGGATTAGTCAGTGATATTAGCTGCTTGCTGTGTTGTGTGTTGCTGCACTTGCTTGATGTTTGGCTGTGTTAGCAGAGTTATCAACTGGCAGGTTTTGATCATAAGAAATTGAATCAGAACAAATGTACAGCTGTCCATATTTACCACAGTGGGTTTGCAACCAGGGGCACCAAATCGCAACAAATACCAAATTGTAATGGAAGTTATTATTGTATCGACGTGTGATTCCAGGAAATCACTTCCAGTGACAAACATGCTGTCTTCACTGAAACTATTTTTAAGAGAGCTTCGTCACATGGTGCACCGGAGGCTCAATTTCAGCAAAACTAATGAACTTGTTGGACTACCAGAGGAACGAGAGGCCCCCTGTCCTGGTTGTCATCCAGGGATTGGAGATGAAGAGGGTCCAGATCAATTAAAATCAGTCTGCAGGAGCCGGCACATGTTCTTTGTGGTGGTGTGCTGGGAGTATCCAACCAGATGTAAAATATGGTCACTTTCTCCCCTCCCGTTCCTGTAGAATTACTGGCAGAACATTTTTTTTTCAGAACATTATCATGTCACAGTGAAGCTGACCTTTGACCCTTTGGACCTAAAATGTCACCACTTCATCATTTTATTATCATTTTAGAGTAGAGTAAGTAAAACTGTTCTCTCACCAAGCATGGGAAATCAAAACATGTAAAATCCACAAAAACTCCAGAGGAGTAAAGTAAAAAGGTCAACTTACTGTAACAGCTGCAGGTACTTTAGAAGCTGTCCCTTAAGAAGCATAAAACCTCAGGTAATTAATTTTAGTCTCACCAAATATTTTCGCCCTTTCTCCCACGTGAACCGTCAATCACTACACGCAGCTTCACCTTAAAATATCGGCTGTCAAACAGACGTCATTGATATATTTGAAAATAAATCCTAAACCATGATCTCAAAGGATGACTACAAGCCATATGGTTAGAAAAACTGCTCAGCTCAAGTATGTAAGTAAAATATGGAGCTATGGAATTATAGCTCAGACCAAGCTGAGAATTCTAACAGGTTAAAAGGTGAACAGGTGCAGATCATGTGGGCAGCAGCTGTACTGCTAACAATGAGATCTTCAGCTTTTCAGACAGTGAAGTGGAATAAAGCACTAACTTGTTTTCATGCTAAGACTAAATAGGAGCTTGACCCACTAGCGATCAATACATCTATTAGGCGTATTCACACACGCTGCTACCCTGAGCTTTTTTCACACAATCCCCGGATTAGCTGTATGTGAGACCGCAAATGTCCAGATCATTTGAACCGGACATTAAATGAACCTCTCCGTGCCAACTCCATAGTACAACGTCTCTATATGTGCACAGAGCCGGCCATCGACTGTAGCTGCATCGTATACGCTTTCTTGCTTGCCTGTATATTGCTTTTTATTGTTTTGTTAATAATGCGGATACATCCAAATACATGAACTGTATATATATCACTGCATCAATACGGATGAGTCCTCCTCCAGCGCGCTCTATCCAGACGCCAACCATCACCTAAACTAGTGGATTAAACAAGCTTCTTCCTTAAAGTTTTCTATCTAGTGACTATCGATTTCATATTCTATTCAGTGCATAATAATAACTGACACTAAACTGCACAATGAACCCAACCAGTGAACACAACACCTACAGGAAGTTTGTGGAAAAGGAGCAATTAGGATTCATCCTGAGCATATTATGTCCTGTGAATCAGAGATGAGTTTTCCTGATATTTTTAGGAACTTTTTTACAATTCTATCTCTATTATGTATTTTTTAACAATTATACATTCACATTGAAAAAGCTTTTTTGACATATTCAGTGTTTTCTTCTCATTGTTTAAACTCTTCTTAAGTAGGATAAGACTGTTTATCAGAGTGATGGCTCTGTGAATGTAGCTTGTGTTCAGGTCTTCAAAAGATTAGATCCAATAAAAGGTTTTTTTTTACTTTTCATACAGCCCGTTGCTTAAACCAAAGTGTTTCCATCTGACACAGACAGTCTCCTGTTGTGTACTGTATGTGTGCAGGGGAACTCTGGACAATGACTCGACCTGATTCTTCAGACATTGTCCAGAGTTAAAATGAGAAGCTAATATCAGCAATACATTTGTACGTTCACACTGCAGGCACAAGTGGCCCAGATCTGATTGTTGTGTGACACTGATCTGACTTTTTCATGACAGTGTGAACAGTACTAATCACACTGAATCTGATCTGAAAATCTTTTTAATTTCTGATGAAAGCCACTTTCATATGTGGTCCAAATTCAATACAGTGTAAACAGTCATATCACAATACATGTGACTTTTACGTCACTCTAGACTGACATTGGTCATGCAGGTCACCTCAGGATTGTGATCTGTTCACACTGGAAACTGATATGGTCCACATTTGACAAATAATGTAAACAGACAAACGAAATGATTAATAAATCAAATATAAAAATAAATAAATAAAATTGAGCGCTAACGCTTGCAGTGTGAACATACATAACCCCAGTGACAGCAGAGGAAAGACTTTCTGGTTGCAGCTTGACTGACTTCACATGGATTAACCCTTGGGTCCCAAAGCCAATATTTTAGCTTCATCTGTAAGGAATTACTGAGGAAGATAAATCAGGACGAAGCAGCCTTGATCTCATCACACTGAGGTTTGCTGTTTGTCAGATGCAATGACGTGTATAGGTTTTTTAAAGAGTGACTCAGCACTAAAGCAAGGTCCCTGCACCACAAACATGTTGAATAGCTTCAAATGGTGAGCATTAATCCCTGCACTTAATTCCAGGCTCTTTCCAATGAAGTTCTGCATGGTCTTTTAGGAGCAGAAAACATTTGTTGCACTGCTCTCTGGCGGCCCAAACTCAGGCAAAAGCTTTATAATCACAGAATTGATAGGAGGTGGATGATGGCTATCACCCCCTCCCTACTCCCACTGTCACTCCCCACTCCAGCTTTCTCACATCTACCTCAACTGAGACGGGCTGAAAGTGTTTACACACTCTTTGAGAACCAAATTAAACCAGAGCCACCCTGAGGCTCACTGTTTGGGGTCAACATAAGAATGAATAAATCTGTCTACTAATCTGCTTGATGCCGCAGACAGGTATCAGTTGGTGTCTTCCCATGCAGGAGGAAAATTAGCTTTTGTTGTTGTAGGCTTTTTCATGCCAAAGATAAAAAAGAAGTTCAAAGGGACTTAAAGGGATAGTTCGGATTTACTGAAGTGGGGTTGTATTAGGTACAATGTATTAGCTGCAGTTTGGAGACACATAGAGGAGTACTGAAACGTGCACTATATCCTGACAGTAGTACATGAGACAGATAATCTGTGAAAAAAGTCAAAATCAGGTTCCTCTGGCTCCTCCTTCTCCTAAAAATGGCATTTGTAAGAATCCACTGCACATGATTGGTAGTTTTCCTTTTTTTTCTAAAGTTATATTTTTTTGCCTTTTATTTAACAGTGACAGCTGGAGATAGACAGGAAAGGGGGGTAGAGAGAGGGGATGACACGCAGCAAATGGCCACAGTTTGGATTTAAACTCTGGGCCGCTGCCGGACTCGATTCATGGTCCCCAGCTCTACCAAGTGAGCTAACCCGGCGCCCCTGACTGGTAGTTTTCATGCAGGCCCGGTGGATTCTTACAAAAGTTAACACAATAAGGACAAAAACATTTTTTTTAATACAATTTACCTCCTGTAGTTTTAATGAGCCAGATCATTTGGCCTCTTTTGACTCCCAAACAGCTTTTAGTACTCCTGGCTTTTACAATTATATATATATATATATGTGTGTGCATATCACTTAAATTATTCAATATAATTGTACTAAACCTTATTAAGTTCCATAATTTTACATTATGCTTGGTACAAATACCTTTAATAATGAAAAAACATCCAAACTTTTATATGTATATTGAATGTTTTATTGATACTAAACTGTTTTGTGTGTAGCACAATAAAAGCATAGAGTTTCAGGATCATATGTAACATATGCAATATAGTTGCCAATATAAGTTTCAAACCTGTCAAGTAAGTGCAATATTTTGAGTTTTCACATTTGCAGATTGTGAAGCTGATTGAAATAAAACCAATTACAGGAATGCTGAATGAGTGAATAACAGATGAAGGAAAATAGTGGTCTTGGCTTGCTCAAACCCACCTGAGGTTGTAGGTTTTTGGATGAAGAACCGTAGCTGTTATCAGACTTCTTGTTTAAATTCAAGAATTGGCAACAGTAAAATGAAAATTATGTAGATTTGCAACGGGTTCCTTCTATCTAAATTTCTAAGGCTACTCGATAACAATCAAAACGTTTCAGATGGCCAAAAGGTGGACGCCCCCGCCGTTGGCCACTGTAAGAAAATCCTGAGAGGAATTAAAATACCTGAGAGCTCAGGGTCTAGACCACTTCGGATTACAACAAATCTTTACAGTTCCACTAAGTCACAGGAAATACTGACATATGAGAAAAAAGCCTTTGCAGCTCAGTTCCCCCCAAAAATCCTTTCATGGCTTAAAAGTGAAGAGTATTCCTTTAACACAGAGCTCAGGGCTTTTTTTTCTCCATAACTCACATATTTGTGCCTCCTACACCTGTGCTAATGAGACGATAGCTTTCCAGCATAAGACGTCTCAACTGGAAACTCTACGATTAAAGACTACAGTACGAGTTGTGACTGCAATGAACAAATGAGAGATCAGGACACTGTATAAGCAGTGTTGGGTAGTAACTGATTACATGTAATTAGCCCAGATTACAATTATAGTTACATTGACAAGGATTACTTAATTGCATTTTTGATTACGTCTTTAAAATATGGCAATTTTAAAGTATTATTTTTTTTGGTCTTTATGCCTTTATTTTGATGGAGAGACAGCTGGGGATGGACGGGGGGGCAGGGAGGGGTGATGGCATGCAGCAGGGGGCCACAGGTCGGATTTGAACCTGGGCCGCTACATATATGGGTTGCCAGCTCTACTGACTGAGCTAACCAGGCACCCAAAATATGGCAATTTTAAAAACTTTTTTTTCATGATAACCAATTAAGATCTTGATAGGGGAATTTGGTAAATCTTATAAGGGATAGGAATCGGGAACCAGTTCCAAACTGTGAAGTCTGTTGGAATTACTATAACTGTGTCTGTTTGGGGTCAGAGAGACTAGAACAGTTCAGTTGATGTTGAAAACCTGTGTATGCCTACTTCTTTCCACTCATAAATTGATCTGGAATTAATAAGGGAATCCAGAAAGAATCAGATCGATAAGCAGAATCGATAATGGGGTTTGTATCAATTAGAGTTTATCAATTCCATCCCTAGGAAATCTCAACTTATTCCCATGTGCCATACGTTTGAGATCAGAGCTGCCGCTCAAATCCCCACACAGCCTCTGATTGGTCGACAGCCTGAACCCAAGGCATCATGGGATTACTAGCGGGGGACCAACTGTAAATGCAAAATTAATTAATTTGCATTTTGAGAATGTTTTGAAATGTTTAAAAAGGAAATAGAATATGAGTGTAAACTCTGATTTTTGTGTCCCTTTTTTGTTTACAGTGCAGTATTTTTAATGTTTGATTTTGAAATAATCCAAAAGCTTTCAGATAATGGATTACGTTACTAATTTAAGAAATTGCCATGTAATTTGTATTCAGTAACTGACATTTCCCAGGAATCTGACCCGACACGGATTATAGGCAACAGTAAAGTTGTGATGTATGTGATGACTAATACAGTAATACCAAGAACCATGGGGATGTCACTAGAAACTAGGCATTTAAGAAAATATTAAAAAATATCGAAATAGCCAAAAACACTATAGATTTTTGTGTTTAAACCCCAAACCGTTAGATAGCAGTGTTAGCTGAGCGACATGATGTTGGATGTTACTGCGATAAATCCAAATTCAGTTCAGTATCACAATATATTGAATCGCATCACCAGATTCTTGCCAATATATAGCCCTACTATGAACCCATGAACAGTCCATAACTCCGTTGTAACACTGCAGCCCTGTTGAATCTATGACTCACTACGAACTTACTCTGGTGTGTTGATCCAGATGATGTCGAGGTGGCAGTAATACACACACTCCTTGTCTTTGTAAGTGTAGCATGTGCATCTCTTCGCCCGCCTCCTGGCCCCTGCCGGGTCACAGGGCTTCGCTTCACCTTGAGAAGAAACAAGGGCGAGGTCGTCCACAGCGCCGGACGGACGTGTGCTCAGCATGACGGCTTCCGCCTCCCTCCTCTGGTTTACATCTTTGCCAGATGAGGAACCTGCAGGGGTCACAGCAATTTGAGAAGTGTTTCAGAACTGCCCTTTGTATCTTTGGTCTGAATTAGAATAAGTGAATGTAAACTTTCCAGGTCTACACCCCGTCTTTAGATGGCCACATGTGAGGATATTCATATGGAGGTGTTCAGAGATAGGATGAAGGTGTTGAGAGACAGGAGATCTAAAAGGTAGACCTTTACTACTTCTTTCCAATTATGACCAAATGTCTATTATTAATACTTCTTTGTATTAGTTTATTAGAGGTAATCCAACCTCAGTGACTACTATCAACACTGGCTGCAATTTCCCCTACAAGCAAAGTGCTGATCTGACTTGTTGTCCACTCAGGTGGCAATTAATTATCAACGACAAATTAAATTATGGATTGATTGTAATATTGTACAATTGTAAAAGTAATTTAAACAATAAAGATTCCAAACATTTGCAGGCTCCAAGTAAAATTTTGATTTGTAGGGCTTCGCTATTAATTGTAATATTATGGAAATCACAATATCCAAATTGCAGAAGCTTTTTTCAGTGAAAATGAAAATTGTGATGCAAAACTCCCCCCCCATGATTTTAACATGGTGCAGCCCTGATTTGCTTGTACTGTCAGTTACACATTTGTTAATTACCTGGGGGTTCTTGATCTGTTCTAAGATATCACATGGGCATTTGTCATTATCTTAACATTGTCTAGACTCGATGATAAGCAGTTATCTAAAGAAAAACAGCTACATAAATGCATCATTATATGTGTTGGACACAGGTGGACAGTGGTCTTGCCTTTTAATTGAACTCCTGTTTCCACAGTATCACTCTGAATGTGTAGAACTGCACTAACATATTGCACACAGTCAGACAGATTAATGTGATAGGCATCTCCAGCACTAATATTCCAGTTACCTGCACAGTATGTGTGCCATCATTATGACAGCTGGTATAGGTAAGCACTATTTTATTCTTTTTTTCAATGTAGTTTTATCTGTTAATAACATTAGGCTACTCACCGTTTGCCAGAGATGCTGTCACCACGATAAGAATCAGAACTCCCACATCAACCGATGTCACATTAGCCATCACACATGAAACATTAGAAATTCAAATTCAAAATGTAAAAGAAAAAGGGAAAAAAGTAAGAAAAACGCCTCTCAAAGTCCAGAGAGTGTGTTTTTCTCTCAGGTTATTCCGGATACATCATGTATGTGGGTGTACACAGGACTGCTGGCCGCCCGTAGAGCTGTGCTGCTGTGCGCCCCTCAGCCGGACCCTGCCGCTTTATGTCGGCAGCTCTCAGCTCAGAGACAAGACAGCGGCAATACCAAGCACACTTCCGGGTGCAGCTTTCAAAGTAAAAGCTTTCCGGTCAAAAGCCAATGAGAGGTTTGAGACATATGCGAGCAGCTCTTCCGGTTTTGTGCTGTTAAGAATGAATGCAATTTGGGGAGAAAGAGTTGTGGAATTGTAGCCTAGAAATTGCAGAATTTAGTAACGCCTACAAATTCAGTTGTTTAGAATATTACAATAATATGACTTCATTTTAAAGGTTCAGTGTGTAACATTGAGGAGAATCTATTGGCAGAAATTGAATATAGTATTCATAGGTATGTTTCATTAGTGTAGGTTTGTTTTCATTACATTTTTTTGTTATCTTAGAAAAAGGCTTATCTGATGCTGCGGGTCGCCTTCCATGGAGTCCCCCCTGTTGAACCACCATGTTTCTACAGTAACCGAGAAGGGACAAACCAAACACTGGCTCTAGATAGGGGTGTTCACGTTTTTTGTGCATTTTGTAGCCACCGTAGGTTCTCCTTTCGAGCTTGAAACAAGGGATTTGCAGTCTGCAGCTGCACCGCTAGATGCCATTAAATATTCGTCCTTTAATTCAAAAATAGCAAAATTACAATATAGGAAATGTATTAAAATATAGGCTATATTATATTAAATTAGTTACAACCACAGATGACTACCCCCACAGACACACCCTTAAGAATGGTATCACTGTGAAACAAACCCATCAAGTCACTACTTCCTGAAAAATCTGTAAGTTTGCGTCAGTAGGTCTGTACCTTATTGCCATAACCCAATGTTATGGCAATATGGCAGTTTTCTTCTACTAAAGCAAATTATTACCTGTCAAAACAGCTGATGAACAGTAAAAAAAAATAATTTGAAAATGAATAACTGATTATCAAATTGTTTTATGTGACTAATCACATCTTTACACTTTTGAGATCATTAGGCATTATTTGGATGCATACTGCTTAATTAATTAATAAACTATATAAAAATTATTTTAAAATCCCTAAGCTATACAGAATTATAATGCTCACGTTTTTACAATGATATAAAGTACTCCAGTGTTTTTGGAAGATAAATTTGGCTTAACTTATTTCTTTTATTAAGATGTGTTGTCAGGTTTTACAATCTAATCAACATTTTTGATAGACTAGTGAAGAGTGCATTACAATAATACAATCTGCTAGTTTATAAGGAATAAATCAGTTTCTCTCGAATGACAAACAGGCCAGCATCATAATTATTTCGTTCATTTAGAGTGAGCAGATCAGAGGTCTGTCTGGATCTAACAGATTTTATTTAAAGGTCCAGTGTGTAACATTGAGGAGGATCTATTGTCAGAAATGGAATATAATATTCATAGGTATGTTTCATTAGTTTATAATCATCATCATCATCATCATCATCATCGAAAGTTGTGATGCCGTGATTGTGAAACAGCTTAGTCAGTGATTAGCACCCTATATATTTATCTCGTTTTGTCCACTGGAAGGGCACCATAGAGGTGCTTTTTAAAGCATTGTATTTATGAATATCAACAAAGCAACAGGATAAGGCCATAAAAGTGGGTTCATCTAGTATTGGGCCCTTTCTGACCCATTACATGATTTTTGTGGCAGGCTTTGTGAAGACACTTGTCCACCTGCAAACCTCTACAATTACACATTTGCTAGCTGTTTCAACTCTTTTTGCTAAGCTAAGCTAATCGGATTTTGAATACAGCTCTTTACTTAGTGCACAGATAAGAAAGTAGTGTCAATTTATTCATGTAGCTCTCGGCAAGAAAGTTGATTAGCCTATTTTCCAAAATGTTGAATTTAAGTGAACAGAAATTAGATTGTATTTCAATTGTTAATTGACAGGAAGCCCTTCAAATGATACTGTTACTTGGCTGAAAAAGAAACTGACCTGCTTGAATCAGAATTGATAGGTGTTCACACAGATACAGAATTGTAATTTATTGTAATTGTAATGTTGTTATATTCTAAGTTATATTCGAGGGGAACTAAGCTTATTTTTTAAATTTTCACACGTCAAACTCCTGCACTGCTTCAAGTGTTTTTGCCATGGTCCACAAAACAATCTCTAATATCACCCATTTTGTGAAAGGCTACTTTCAGTGCATGTGTTTGTTTTTAGCCTGAGATCACTGAGGAAAAACTCAGCTGCTTAATGTTCCACGCCTGGGATGAAATGCTGCCGTGGACATTGATGGCCAAAACAACTGTGAGTAATGGAAACCAGAAGTGTAATGTTTGTGAATTTTCAGACTTGGAGCCTGAAAATCAATTTAAAGGACCAGTGTGTAGGATTTAGTGGCATCTAGTGGTAAAGTTACAGATTGCAAATAACTTAACACATGATTATGTCTGTATTTGGCAACCTGGGAATGAGAACAGCTCATTCTAAGGTAACAAACAATTACTATATTCAGGTGAATATACACTAACAAAAAAACTTACCTATATCGATAAGGCAGTTCCGCCTTAACAATCACTGCTTCTCCCACGCTGTTGGACGGACAAAGAACGTCCCGGAGGGGCTGCGAGCCGAGCTGCTGCTAACATTAACTCAGCTTGTTTCTCTGATAACTTAAGATCCAGACGTCCGATGACTAAAATCTTTCATCCGGTCCAAATCTAGAGTTTAAAAGCACCAACATCTAAACAGTGGATGGTAACAATGTGCCTTCAGGGTGCCTGGTTAGCTCAGTCGGTAGAGCTGGTGACTCATATACGGAGTTCCTGCAGCAGCCTGGCTTTGAATCCGACTTGCGGCCCTTTGCTGTGTGTCATCCCCTCTCTCTCTGCCCCCCTTTCCTGTCTATCTTTTTTTTTTTTTAAACTTTATTTAACCAGAAGAAGTATCATTGAGATTAAAAATCTCTTTTACAAGAGAGTCCTGGCCAAGACAGGCAGCAGCACAGTTCCACAATTACAGACAATCATTTAAAAACAACAAAGAAACATATAAATAGAGTCACAGTCAGAACATCATCAAACAATGCATGTACAGACAGAAGAGCCAGCTTCAACATCATTAAAGGAGCATTTCACCCATGGAAACATTAATATTTATTGAAAGTGGGTTATATATGTAGTCGAAATGTAATGTTTGTAAATGTTTGAATTTGGTGCCTATTTGACCGAGAAAAGACAGAAAGTGACTTTAGGGCGCATTTGTATAAAAGACAACAACTCCCACAATGCACAGCTCTGCAAGCCGCTCCCACTAACACTATCAAAGACTACAACAACGTGAATGTAAACCATTTATTTACAGAAATATATCAACAACAACAAAAATAAATATGTTAACAATGACAGTTAGAGTTCCTCCTGAGCGTCCTCAACTCCTTGGTGCCGCAGTACTGGCCATCTGGAGCTGGATATTTCTGTGATACATGGTCTTTGTGTTTAGCGTGCCACAGTAGTTAGCAATGCAACTGCAAGCTGTTTGTGCAGTAAAGAAGTTAATGTTAGTTCAGTTGGCTGACGTTACGTATTAACCGGGAATAACTTTTGACTGCTATTGCCAATACTGTTGTTGCTGTGCACCTGTCTGTCTGTCTGTCTCTCGCTCTCTCTCTCTCTCTGCCTCTCTCTCTCTCTCTCTCTCTCTGTCTCTCTCTCTTACCCCAACTGGTCGAGACAGACGACCACCCACCTAGAGCCAGAGGATCTGTCTTAGGTTTCTGCCTTTTAACAGGCAGTTTTTCCTTGCCCTTGTCGCCAAGTGCTTGCTCATGGTGGTACTGTTGGGTCTCTGTAATTAATGTTAAAGAGTTCGGTCTAGACCTGCTCTATTTGAAAAGTGTCCTGAGATAACTTCTGTTATGAATTGGCGCTATACAAATAAAATTGAATTGAATTGAATTGAACTTTGTGATAATACTTGTGTACATACATGCCACGTTGTTATAAGACAGAAAATAGAAACACTCACTTTACAGTCAGACGTCCGTGGGCGCACAGCGAGAGCACAGGCACCAGCAGTCCGCCCCAGCTCGAGCCAGTCCGGGCTCCTCGTCCGCGACAGGCGGTCCTCTGCCTCGGCTGCAGAAGCCTCAGCCGCCTCCTGATCAGCCTCAGCTGCTCTTCGCTATATTGCGGCTCATAAAGGTAGCCACGAACATCTGATTCAACCATCATACTTTCGAAATTTCTTCCATATTACATTGATTAACATAGTCGTAACGTCTGGCTCCACAGCGCCTCCGCTTAGCTTCCAAACAAGATGGCGGTTATATTTTTTAGTTTCTGCAGGTGAAGTCCCACCCACTGATCTGTAATAGGTCTGTAGCGTGAGGAAAAAAAAATGAGGAAGTAGTGTTTGTAGTCTCACCCCTTCTACAGAGATATGAGACTTCCTGTTTCCAATGACGCAAAATGACGATTTTTACATCACTGGAAGCAGGAAGTGCAACACTAAAATCCTTATTTCTCCCCTCTCAGGGGAAGTGAGGGAATGATGCACGGACATTCAAAAATATGACTGGGGTTCTCATGATACAAAGCTTAATGCAAATGGGTGAAGTGTCCCTTTAAGAAAGGATTTAAACCTGTTTATAGAAACCAGCTCCTTAAGTTTCAGCACATTTTGCAGCTGGTTCCATGAAAAAGGAGCAGCATAACTAAAAGCCCTTTTCCCCAGTTCAGTATGGACTCTAGGCACAGTCAGTAAAAACAAGTCCTCAGAGGGGAGCTGATACTTCTGCAGGTATGTAGGAAGAACACCTAGGATAGTTTTATAAATTAGGATATGCCAATGATGGAGTCTGCGGGTGGACAGGGCAAACCATCCAACTCGAGCATACAAAGAGCAGTGGTGCGTGAGGGTTTTAAAATTAGTGATAAATCTCAGTGCTCCGTGATAGACCCTGTCCAAAGACTGTAGGCATTTTGAAGATGCATTCATATATAAAACATCACCATAGTCCAACACAGACAAAAAGGTAGCAGCAACAAGTCTTTTTTTGGCTTCAAAAGTAAAAACCTAATTTTATCTTCTGTTTTTTCAAAAGCTGCTGGATATGAGGTTTAAAAGAGAGAGTATCATCAATTATAATTCCCAGATATTTATACTGAGACACAGATTCAATGATAGAGCCCGGCAAAGTCTCAGTCTTCAGCTGTCTCTATCAATAAAGGCCAAACAATATATATGATATAAAAAGTCAATGTATGACAGCTTCTTACAGACAACCACAACACTGACACCATTGACAGGCAACCAATGACAGATTTCTCTGAGTTTGAACATTGTTGGAAACATTTGGGATAATGGAAGTACAACTCAACTACATATAGAACATAGAGCTAGTGTTTATAGACATTTTAATGTGGATATATATGTATATTATATCTTTACAAGATGCAATTTCACTAATGGATGTTATCTTAAATGACTTTGTCTTTTAGTGTCAGCCAAGGTCATGCTCTAGAGCCCAGTGGTATTTTGACAGAAAACACTCAGCGTAATAGTGTCTGGAGTGGAGCGCTGGTTGGAGAGGAATGTCTTTCACAAGTCACCTTGAAATTCATGGGAATGTATGGCCTGCAATTGGAACCCCGCATTCCACATAGCTCCAAACGAAAAACAATCCTACCAAAACAGTGGGCTCCACCAGACCTTCCCAGTACTTGTCCATTGTTTTACTATAGTAAGGCCACATTTACACTTAAATTAGATATAAGGACATATATTGTATTAAGCAATGACTAGTGCAGTACCTGTCATCTTTAACGTATTGCTGCTTTCAGCTTTCTCAATATTATCAACCTGCAGAGCCACAGACCCCCCACCGTTCTAGACAAAGCAAACATAACATGATTGAATTAAAGGGTGTAACCAATGATACCAATTTTGGTTCTGTTCCGTTCAGGTCAAACAGAGACAGGGTGCTGCTATTGTGCCTGTTGGCTCACTGGAAAGGCTCTGCTATACTAAATGGAACAGAACCTTAATTATGTCATTGGTAAAACCTGTGTTTACCCTACTAGTTCATGTCAAAATTGCTGATGTTAAAAATATCTATTGTAATCTATGCTTCTTTCGACGATAATGCACACATGAAGAGCAAAATGTACAGTCAGTTTATATCAGTTTATATGTGTAAATATCAAAATACACAATTATAAAGAAGAATGAAAATCCTTGCCATTGATATCTAACTCTTAGGAACAAAGACATAGGCTAACAGTAATCGTTACCACTATATCATTACTATTAATACATTTATGCTGAAGCTAGCCAGTCATCCCAAGTTATAGCTGGTTCAGGGCGTTAGAAAGGTTTGAATCATGGGGGAGATTGGGGGGTTCTTACAATGTCTTTCTGGCCTGCCCCACTCCCATCATTGAAGTGCCTTGTGTCCCTATTAAAATGCTTGTGTGTGTTTCACAAGCCAATGGAGATGGGGTTGATTAAGGTAAGTAACTACACTTAACTCTTTTACCTACAGAGTCTGAATTTGACTGTGTCAACTGTTCGGTTCTATGATGGTCTGCTGTTGTGTATGTGTGGGTCATACTTTGTTGGTGATCCTAGACTACAAAGCTCTTATGTGGTACGTGCCCCATGAGTACGCTGGGATACGATAGGTGTTGAAAGTAGCTAGCTAACAGTACAGTAACAATTACTTTAATTGGCCAATGTGGTTTCAATATCCCTGGCAACATTTCTCAACTTTCTAGAGAACTGCTCATCAAGACTTTGCAACTCAACACTACACTCCCATGGGTCCTCTGCAATGCACCCACCAAATGTGAAGTCAATCTGATGAATGGTTGTTAAGATATGTGAAGGACAGACATATAGACAGAGATTTCTCCCTTTATAGTTAGTTAGATATCATACTAATGTCATACTGAGGCTCACACAGACAATGGAATTACTCACAAGGTTGGTCTTACTGAGGCATGACAAATATTCAAAGACACTGTCCTGAAATGTTGTGATGCGATGGCTGTTTAAAGCTGAGATCCATCAGCTTTTTAAAATGAGTCATATTAGTCATCAGAGAATGAACACAGCACAACAATCCTACAGTGAACCCCACCTATGTGAATCTCATACTGTTCCATGTCAAAGAACTGTTAAGTCACCTTCATTGGATTGCGGTATATTGTAAAGTGTTTTAAGGTATAGATAGATCAGACCCAATCAAGTAAAGTGGTAAAGCTAAATCTTCTGATAAGATAGAATGCACCACTGAACCTCAATATTTTATCAGTATTATCAGCATACATTGGGATCCTAATATACTTGAGAAAGATTATTAATATATACATACAAAATAAAATTGTTCCTAAAATAGACCCCTGAGGGACCCTGTACAACGAGCAGTAGCAATACAGAGAACAAGCAAAAAGAAACACTTATCACCCACTTATAAATTAAATTAAGAGAAAGTAAAAGGTGAGGATTAAATATTCCAAATGGCTTCTTAAAACCTAAAAACAAATATACACCACATTTATCAGGATCATTTTTGATTTGTTCAACCAAACAGCAATTTGCCGGCTCTATAATTAGATTGGATAGTTCTTTCACCTGATTTAAAGACAGGGGTTACTACTGCAGCCTTCCATGTATACAGGTAAATAATACTGTGGCTTTAGTGTCAGGGTTTTGGAATTGTAAATAATGGCTCTCTGTCACACTGCTCTATTAAAGTGCCCCAGTAAATCTTAAAGAGCTCATAGTACAACTTAAATATATCATGTATCTATTACCTATGAGTTTCCCTCCCTCACTACTTAAAAGATTTAATGCAGCAGTAGCAGCCTTTTTGTGGGGAGGTAAAAGATCTTGTTTGAATAGAATTAAAATGTATGCTGCAAAGGAGGACGGAGGCCTCAACCTGCCAAAAGTGGACTTGTACCACTATGCCTTTTCTCTTAATCAGCTCGCCAAAATATATATTGCAGAGGACAAAGCTCCAGGTTGGGTCCTGATTGAAAAAGAACTTACTGATCCAATGCCATTACAGGCTTTTATTTCACAAAGTGGGGGAGAAGTTCCATCTAGGAATCCATTATTGTTGTTTGCAAGAGAAACCTGGCAAGTATCACATCGTCTCATTGGCTTAAACCATTCTTTTACTAGAAGTTCAGCTCTATGACATAACAAACTACTGAAAGTGGATAAAAAAAACTCTTTACTGGAAATCATGGGTTGAAGCAGGGATTATTTATGTTTTCGAGGGCGATAATGTTATGGGTTTTGCACAACTGGTAACTTAATATAGAATCCCTAAGCGAGACTTTTGGAAATATTTACAATTAACAAGCTGTATAATGTCTGCACAATGAAAACTCCCCCTATTGCCTCAAACAGAGTTACAAAAACTAGTGCAGGGAGATCAGGGGGCTAGAGGTGGGGCATCTAAATATTATAGTCTTATAAAACAATCTCACTCGCCAAAACTTGAGGGTCTCAAGAGAGCATGGGAGGCAGATTTACAGGGCGAGATAATTATGGAGAAGTGGAAGGAAATAACCGGATCCTTGTATAAGACGTCTAGAGATGCAAACCCGCTTAATTACGTATAAAATCATACATAGGGTTTATTGGACTCCTTGTAAGATGGCAAGACTAAAGCTTTGTGAATCTGAGATGTGCTGGAGATGTGAGAGGAGTAGGGGAACACTTTTACTCATGCTGTATGAATGTGAAATGACACAAAACTTATGGGAAATAATAATATTATTCATAAACAAAGTGTTCAGGGCAGATTTATTACAGAGTCCCACTCTATGTATTTTGGGCATAATACCAGACGGAATAGGATTATCATTCCAGCAAACTCTATGGTGTAGATTGGCCCTTACTACGGGTTGTAGGATTGTTCGCAGACATTGGAAATCAAAAAATGTTATTCCATTTAATGAATGGATGGGAGAAATGACTAAAATAGCCAGCTATGAACAATTGATTTTCAGGCTGAACAATAGGGAGGAGGTATTTATGAAAATATGGGGTCTTGAGTGTTACAAGAGTCTGATAAGTTGTAGGGTGGAGACTGTGAGTGAAGGCGTTGAGAGTGATTCTGGCAATGTGAACCATGTGCATGTAGACATATGTAATTATTTCTGCAAGTGTCTCTTTGTGAGTAATATTGTTTTGGTTTTTTTTCTTATGTCAGGAATTATGTTGTTTTGAATTATTCTTGTCATTGTTCAAGTTCATGTATGTGGGTCCTTTTGTTGCACTGTTGAAAAGCAATAAAAAGTGAATTATATATATAAAAAAGAGCTCATAGTACCCGATTACCCCACTAGAACACTACGTTCTCTGAATGCAGGGCTACTTGTGGTTCCTATAGTCTCTAAAAGTAGAACAGGAGCCAGAGCCTTCAGTTACCAAGCTCCTCTCCTGTGGAACCAGCTTCCAGTTGTGGTTCGGGAGGCAGACACCCTCTCCACATTCAAGAGTAGGCTTAAGACATTCCTCTTTGATAAAGCTTATAGTTAGGGCTGGATCAGGCGAGTCCTGAACCATCCCTTAGTTATGCTGCTATAGGCCTAGACTATCGAGGGATTTCCCATGATGCACTGAGCTCCTCTCTTCCTCTCCCTCCCTTTCTGCACACATTCATGTCCCATTAATGCATGTTACTAACTTCACATTCGTCGTCATCATCTTCTTCATGTTCATCATCATCAGTCACTACTATTAGTGCAGTTGTTGCTACTGTTGTTGCTGTGCACCTCTGTCTGTCTGTCTCTGTCTCTCTCTCTCTCTCTCTCTCTCTCTCACCCCAACTGGTCGAGGCAGACGACCACCCACCTAGAGCCGAAGGGTCTGTCCTAGGTTTCTGCCTCTTAAAAGGAAGTTTTTCCTTGCTGCTGTCTCCAAGGTCTTGCTCATGGTGGTACTGTTGGGTCTCTGTAAATAATGTTATAAAGAGTTCGGTCTAGACCTGAGATAACTTCTGTTATGAATTGGCGCTATACAAATAAAATTGAATTGAATTGAATTAACAGTCAATGTTAATGTTATTAGTAGTAGTCGACCTGGTAGAGCTGGCTCCCCACGTACCAAGTCCTTCTTGCAATGGCCACAGGTTTGAGTCCTATCAAATAAAGTCAAAAAGCCCTAATATATGTAACATCTGTATTTTTCCTACTATGACAAGTCAAAAGGACTGCTGTGAAAAAGGCCTAAAGGCAACTGTTTACTGACACGTCAGCCTTTACAACTTTATGAGCTGATAATGTGGATAACATGTCAATGCAGCTTCCTGCTGCCCCAAACAAAACATTTATTTTTTGATTAACTGCAGCTTTAATGTTAATAGTTTTACCTGCTATGGGAACTATCAATCCATCCCTGCATTAGCTATACCCACTAATCTTCGGGGGTCGCACCAGGACAGGAGCCGATCCTAGCTGACACTGGGCGAAAGGTGTGGCTCAGAGATTATCCTGTAAAATATGATTCAGTTCACATTATGCCACTATAAACTTGGTCACCATTCATGCTGTTTGTGAGCCACACAGAAGTTAGGGAAGCTCAACCTTTTATTTTTGCATTCAGCATGCATCTTATGAACCAGAGCCAGTCCCACTACTATGACTACTGGGACACATACTGTTTGCTTTTGTCTTAAACACAGTTGAGGCCCTTATTTTACAGCCATAGTATATTCAGTGTAAGCCATACTTAAGTAAAACACAATATATGGCCTAGCGGCCCAAACTAATTAAGCTATCTGGGAATCAAATCTGAGAGCACAATTCCACGTGATTTTTTTTATTGAGTTTAAGTTTTCAATCATCCATCCATTTATTTTCTAAACCTCTTGACTCCTTTTCAGGGTCGCAGAGGACTGGAACCTATACCACAAACTGAGCAAGAGGCAGCTTTGACCCAGGGCAGGTTGTCTATCACAGGGTAACATATAGGCCTATAGTGATAACTTCACATGGCATGTGACATGTGGCACCTGCAGGCAATGTGGAGTTTCCAGTTCCAGAAACTTGAATGTCTTAAACAGTGGGAGGAAAAATAAGCACCCACACACAGATCAAATCCCACACTGGTCTGCTACCCACTTACAAATCAGCACTGCTGGGTCAGATTACTGTGAAATGTAGTCAGTTACTGAATACAAATTACATTGTTGTTACCGTTTTATGGTGTTGTGGCCATTGCTATGATAGTTTGTGGCTGCTCTCATTGGCTGCACAGTTTTGACTCGTCCGTAGCAGGAAACAAGGGCAGCTCTCCTGATTACAAATGATCTCGTATTCCAGATAAACAGTACATTAAAATATGTTTCTGAAAAGGTTTTAGGAGAGAAACAGTCAACACAGTGACAGAATCTGGATCCATATATCTGATCAGCACTGCCTAGTTTGACAGTTTGATCTGAGTTTGGTGCGTCGGCTGGATGGACTCACTGACAATGACGTGTCAATCACAAGCTAGCCCCGCCCTAAAGCGTACCCTGCTTTATGGTCTATTTTACTGTAAATGGGACCATCATTTACTAAATGAACATCATGCTGTATGGAAGAAGACTGAAACTAGAGATTGAGACTATAAACTCATTAGGAAACTGTTTACTGAGCTCATAAATCAAGTGAGAAATTAGCTCCTTTACATAAGACTGCATGGTAGAATTTTATATTGCAGCCAATGGAGCTGCCATTACATAGAATGCAGGTTTAAGACACTTTGGCTTCACTTCACAGACCCAGTTTCAGAAAATATGAGAAAAAGTTATTTTCATAAAAATGACCTACTGCAGCTTTAATAGCGCACTGGTTATCATGAATAAAATTTTCACCATATTTTAAAGATGTAATAAAAAATCAAGTAATCCTTGACAGTGTAACTGTAATAATCACATGTTTTTCAAATGTAATGGGCATATTATAGTTATCTATTTTTTGGTAAACTCATTACTCAATCCTGATTACATTTAATCAGTTACTACCCAACACCGCAAATCAGATAGCTGTCAGTAGTTGTTATATTTCTCAATGTCCATCCTTCAGAGACAGGCTTTAATATATTCTTTAAACACAGCAGTCTGAGTAATGTCAGGTTTTCGAAGCAATTATCTCAGTTCCCCAACTTGAGACTAAAATCACCTTTTAACACACTATTATTACTGTAATGTAGTGTCAGCAGGAGTTCACTCCTTTCCTTATGTGCCACATGAAAAGTAAATGCTGTTCAAAGGTACAGTGGCTGCTGTAAATCAGTTTGAGAGTCAGTGTGAACACAAGCTGCTGCACTTGGCTTAATGGAGTTTATTGTATGACACATCTGCAGCTGACAAAAAGAAAGCAAAAGGACCTGAAGCCATGAAAGAGTGCAGATGAGCCAGATAAAATTAGTTTTTTGCCCATTTGTGAGTCAGAGAAAATCTCTTGTAGGAGGACACAAATACATATTTTTCATGAACAAACAAAAAACAACTTTCTTTTTCATGTTGAAAAATGCTGTTCCATGTAAAAACAATGTCAGGGTTCCAATTTCTGAGCTGAATCTTCAGTACATACTATCTAATCTGTATATCAAATGGGCAAAGAGGGCAGCAGCTCCAGGTGGCCCAAAGACCACAGGCTCCTAGTCGATCAACTTGTCAGTTTGTATTTATAGTACACATGTGGACAGGAATGGGGTACAGGAAACAATGAGAGTGAAGGAATGGGGGGTCAAAAGGACCCCACAGCTCATTTTCCCCCTGGGGAGCCCTAGTAGTATAATTCAGACATGACGTGCCCCTTTCAACTGCAAATATTTCTGTAACACAATAGCAGTAAGAAATGAGCTGAACCACATGTGCTGTAGGGGTATAGAAGCCCACATAATCCATGCTCAGTGCAGTTTTAATTCAATTTGTGTGTTCAAGTTTTTTATGACAAATGCTGAAATAACCTCACATGTAGAGCTGAGAAGTGCTGAAAACCTGCTTAGCAGATGCAGAAGTTACTGACATGTCTGTGTTTTCATTGAGTGAAAGTGTACATTAAGAAAAAGGCTTCCAGCTCAGGGGGACTGACAGACAGAATCGGACAGCTCGAGAAATTGATCTCTCTATGGAAGCATACTGGAGGAGTACTGCAACTTATTAGATACTATAGACTGAATAACTGAATAAACAGTTTATATTTTTCCACAGTTGGCTCTCAATTTTTGCACGAAGTCATATCAGATAATAATCCCGTGGGGAAATTACTTATAGATATGGATATGGATATGGATATGGAAAGTTAAGTGCCTCTTGCCGGGCCTTGTATGAGGTTGGTGATGAATGATCACATCAGGACATATAGCCATGTCCAAAATAAACATATTTGCGTGTATTTGAGAGAAGTCTGTGTCAGGGTCACTCTGCAGCTAGTGACTTTGGAATGACGAGATTTCCTGATTCCCAGATCTAGTTGTGTGTCCAGTAATTATTACCAAATTGTTTCACCTTATTTATGATCTATAAGGAGAAATACCTCTTCTTTTTTATTTTATTGTAATCTGTCAAAGGGCCACTCTGTAATCGTCTGCACACTGTCTCGATCTGTCCATATGCAAATGTTTTACCACCTTGGATAGTACTGTATATTTTTGCATTACATGGCTTCAGCACCCAGCGGATGCTTAATTGGAAATGACAAAATAAACGTATTTTCTCATTTTACCTCATGCATGGACTAAAGCTGCATTGCTTTTATTTTGAAGTTGTTTTTTATTCACGTACATAATGACGCGATACGTATAGCAACACCTGCGCGTGATTGGATCGTTGTCACCAGATGACTTTAGCCCTCAAATGTCCGCTCATGCTAAAAAAAAGAAAGGTAGATGTCGAATGCAGGCGTTCAACAAAAACTGGACTGCTAAGTATTTGTTTACTGAAGTCGGAGGTAAAGCCGTGTGTTTAGTTTGCGGGGAGCAGATCGCCATCTTTAAGGACTACAATTTGAGTCAGCATTAGCGGAGAAATACAAAAACTTGACTGATGCTGAAAGGGCGCGAACATCGGAAGCTTTGCTAGCTAACCGAACCGTGACGAGGAGGATCGAGCACATTGCGGGGAATCTGGAGCTTCAGCTGCAACGTGAAGTGGAAAGTTTTGACTTTTTCTCCTTGGCTTTGGACGAGAGCTGTGATGTCCGCGACACAGCCCAGCTACTCATATTTGTCCGGGGGATAACAGACTTCAAGATTACGGAGGAGCTGGCAGCCATGCGGTCGATGGAAGGGACGATGACAGGGAGCGATCTGTTTACGGAGGTAAATGCGTGCATGGACACTCTGGGATCGAAATGGGACAGACTGGCAGGTGTCACAATGGACGATTGTCCAAATCTTACAGGGAAAATGTCGGACTTTTGAAAGGTATGCAAGATAAAGTGACAGAAATCGACGCAGATCAGAAATTGGTATTTTTGCATTGTATCATACACCAACATGTGTTGTGCAAGTCAGTCACTAAAAATTAACCATGTTATTGATGTTGTTGCTAAAACAGTAAACTTCATCAGGGCACGGGCATTGAATCACAGACAGTTTGTTGCACGTTTGGAGGAGCATGAGACTGAGCCAAGTGACATCGGCTACCACACAGCTGTCAGATGGCTCAGCCTGGGCAAAGTGCTAAAAAGAGTTTGGGACCTGAAAGCAGAGATTCGAGGGTTTTGAGAAGAAAGGCAAAGACATCCCAGAGCTCTCAGATGAGGACTGGATGGCAGATTTTGCATTTGCTGTTGATGTGACTGCACTGATCAATGAACTGAACACCAAACTGCAAGGCAAGGGCCTTTTTGTTCATGAAATGCACAGCCTGGTGAAGGCTTTCATGAGAAAGATGCAGTTTCTTTCAAGCCAACTGGAGAGCAACACTCTCACTCACATGCAAACCGTGAAAGAAGTCACACCATCAGCTGATCACCTCCGCAGGTACTCATCCATGTTAGGAGCATTGCACGGTGAGTTTTCAAGGCGATTTGAAGATCTCAGAACAATCGAGGATAAAATGCACATGATTTCCTCTCCCTTTACCTGCAGTGTGGATAATGCACCCGGTGATGTTCAGCTGGAACTCATTGACCTGCAGTCTGATGCAGTACTGGCAGAGCACTTTAAGTCAGGATCTCTGCTGGATTTCTACTCTTCTCTTAAGAAGGAAAACTTTCCGAACATGAGGAGACATGCTCAGAAGATGTTGGTTCTCTTTGGCGCTACCTATGTCACGGGGGGAAGTTTGATTTTATTTAAGCATGCTTTTACTTTGAATTTGCTGTGTTTTTGTCTTATTTATTATTGCATGCTTTTATTTTGAAGTGTGTTTGTGTTACGTTGGTTTTACTTCCCCACCGGAGACATACCTTAATCAAGCATAAGGACTTACACCTGGCACCCAGAGAGGGGAGTGACTGTTCTTGGATAAAAAGGACACTATGGAAGATACCCGGGGGGCACGAGGGAGGACACAGAGGGCACGAGGGAGGACACGGAGGTCACAACGGGCCGGACAGCAGGAAGCAGACAGAGAGACAGAGCAGATCATCGCACTGGAAGAGGTCTGAAGAGACACCGGAGCAAACACCGACCGTTAGCGGCTATAATTGGGAGAAGGTAAAACTTCTCCCTCCCGCGTAAGTCCCGTTTCAGACCGGTGTTTGTGTAGTGTGTAATATATAAAGTTGTGCCTTGTTAAAGGACATTGACTGGCCCTGAGTTTCCCTCGACAGGCTGCCGAAGAGCGGAGCCAGGTGAAGAGCAGGTGGTCGCCACCAGAGACCCGCGACTGCCGTTGTTGACCTCCCACTCCATCCGTGCCACATTATTTTAGCTGGGTTTTAGTTGTTTGTGTTCTTTGTTTAGTTTATTTGAAGGTAGAGCTTTTAGTTGTTTTTACTTATTTTAAAATAAATTGTGTTCAACTGTGTTCCACTGGCTGTACTCATTGTTTTAAAAATAACACTGTTTACTGCTCTCCCCCGACATAAAAGAACCTGTTTACCCTAACTTTAATTTGGTGATCCTAAGAGGTCCTAGGCCTCAGTTAAACCTAGGTGGCGTTGTCGGCACTTGTGTTTTAATTTATCCACCCTTAGCACGGCTCACATTTTGGCGTTGTCGGCAGGATCGGGTACAGAGAGCAGTGTGGTGTATTTTAAAACAGTGAATATGATGATGCCTGTATATCCTGGTGCCCCTTGGCTGCCAAAGTTTAAAGGACCAAATTGTGACCTGAAATATCATGACTGGAAGGAGCAAATACAGGGCTTACTTGGAGCGCAAGAGCTAGCAGAGGCCAGAAAAATTGACATTGTGTTGGGTGCGTTAGCTGGGGAAGCCAAACGGCAGGTCAGTGTTTTAGAGGATGACGAAAGGGATAGAGTACGCAAAATCTTTCTGTATTTGGACTCTCTATATGGAGACAGAACCCCCCGCCCCAGTGTTAAGGTCTCAGTTTTTTAGTTGTGTCCAAAGACCAGACGAGACTGTGCCCTCATTCATTCTAAGACTAAGAGAGCTGTATTGCAGGTTGCGGCAACATGACCCTGATGGAACTCCCCCTGACACAGTCCTGCGAGACCAGCTGCTGTTGGGGCTGCGTGAAAGTTCCCTGGCTCAGGCCCTGAAGGTCTATGCCCGCCGTAACCCTGATGAAACTTTTTCTGCACTCAGACAGGAGGCGCTGCTGCTTGATACAGAACATGGGAACCCCCCAACCGGAGGTAATCTGTGCTTCTGTGTATAAACCAAATGTGCCTCCTCCATCACAGGACACCAGCTGGAGAGAGACCCTGAAAAGAGAGATCATGGAAGACGTGAAATCTCAGATGACCGGACTGACCCAGGAACTGTTGCGAGAGATTAAACCGCTCCTTCAACCAGCTGTTATTGCACCACAGCCCCTAATACAGCCCTATAGGGAGCGACAACGATCAGTTTCCCAGACGAACACCTGGGATGAGCAAGGTAGGCCCATTTGCCGCCAATGCAGACAAGCCGGCCACATAGCTAGATTTTGTAGGAGGCCAACTACTGCTCGGCAGGCTTTAAACTAGCTTTCCCTGCTGCTGAGGTCCGAGGGGCAGGGGTTGAAAGTACAACAGAAGAAAACGGGCCCACTGAAGCATTTATTGGAAGGTGTCCAACTATAGACGTAAACATTGAAGGAGTTACACTGTCGGGGCTATTAGACACGGGGTCCCAGGTCACCTTAATGCAGCAAAGCCTCTTTGAGCAACATTTTACCCAAGCTAAGCTTGGAAAGGCTCCTATAGTTTTTAAGTTACAGGCCGCAAATGGCCTGGAGATCCCTTATACGAGCTATGCCGTATTAGATCTGGAGCTAGAGGGTGCTAAGATACCTGGAAGAGGAATTGTGATTGTGAAGGATGAACACTGTACACACCCACTCATCATTGGAATGAATGTTGTTACTGCTTGTTGGACTGTTTTTTTTAAATGTCCCAGAGGGTCTGTTCCCCCCCCACAGACGTTACAGAGACAGCGGGTTTGGAGGGATGCATTTGCTACATGCAGACACATTGAGGCTACCATGACAGAGGACGGGATGTTGGGGTACGTGCGGCCAGCCAGCCGACGGGTCATCAAAATTCCCCCAAAGAGTGAAGTACTGGTGTGGGGTCGGGCTCGGATGAGCCTGGGGGGAAAAGATTACTGTGCCCTAATTGAAGCGCTGCCTGAGACTTGCAGTGTGAGGGTGGCCAGGACCCTAGCAGTGATAAGAAATGGCAGAGTCCCTGTGAGAGTTTTTAACCCACACCCCTACTGTTTGATGCTAGATCGGTACCAGAAGCTTGGCAAACTGTCCCGGGTGGATGAAGCGGATGTACATGGAGCCTGCGACCTTAACCTGTCCCTTGAAGGTGATTGTGTTGTTGGAGTGACACTGGTAAATGCTGCAGTTGACGAGGAGGACCAGAAGCTGCCGATAGGGGTGAGTGAACTCTCCAACAGGCCTGATCTGTCTGAGCAGCAACAGGAGGAGCTGCGCGCCCTGCTGCTGAAATGGCAGAAGGTGTTTGCACAGCACAATGAGGACTTCGGACGTACAGACCTGGTACAACATCGCATCCATACTGGTGATGCACCACCTATCCGAGAACGACATCGACCTCTTCCCCCTGCCATGTATAAAGAGATGAAATCCCTACTCTCAGGTATGCTGGAGCAAGGTGTCATTAAAGAGAGCTGTAGCCCATGGGCGGCACCCATAGTACTGGTGAGAAAAAAGATGGCAGTTGGAGATTCTGTGTGGATTACAGGAAGTTAAATGCAATAACTCATAAAGATGCATTTCCCCTGCCCAGGATTGAAGAAACCTTGACCAGTCTGACCAGAGCAGAATGGTTTTCTACTCTTGACTTAGCCAGTGGCTATTGGCAAGTTGAGATGGACACCCAAGACCAGGAGAAGACCGCCTTCACCACACCGCTGGGGCTGTATGAATTTGAGCGTATGCCCTTCGGCCTGTGCAATGCGCCAGCTACCTTCCAACGTCTGATGCAACAATGTTTAAATGGCCAATTGTCAGAATCCTTACTGGTTTATTTGGATGACATTATCATTTATTCACCTGACTTTTCCTCCCATCTACAGCAGCTAGATGAGGTGTTTAACAAACTGTGGCGGCATGGCTTGAAACTGCGCCTGGATAAGTGCAAACTCCTGCAGAAGGAAGTGAAATTCCTGGGCCATGTGGTGGACCAAAAGGGGTGAGTCCTGATCCAGACAAAATCTCAGCCGTAAAAGACTGGCCCATCCCCACCACTGTAAGACAGGTACGAGCCTTCCTTGGCTTAGCTGGCTATTACAGATGCTTCGTTTCTGGCTTTGCAAAGATTGCACGCCCCCTCAACCAACTGCTGACAGGCATCCCTGCTGATAAAAAGTCGCAAATCCGAAAGGTACAGTGGTCCTCAGAGTGCCAGACATCCTTTGATCACCTGAAAGCAGCTTTAACACAAACACCTGTTTTGGCATATGCTGATTACTCCCTGCCATTCCTCGTTTACACAGATGCCAGTAATCATGGTTTGGGAGCAGTCTTGGCCCAGGTCCAACAAGGGCGAGAACGAGTGATAGCCTATGCCAGTCGCAGCCTACACCCAACAGAGCAGAATGATGCAAATTATAGCTCTTTCAAACTAGAGCTCCTGGCTCTTAAGTGGGCAGTAACCGAGAAATTTAAAGACTATCTGACTGGAGCCCGATTCACGGTGTACACTGACAATAACCCTGTGGCCCACTTACAGACAGCTCGCCTGGGTGCCGTGGAACAGCGCTGGGTCGCACAGCTTGCCTCCTTCGATTATGACATCAAGTACCGCTCAGGTAAAAGTAATGTAAATGCAGATGCCCTGTCTCGGTTCCCAATTAACCCACTGACTGCAGATGCCTCATGTGAAAACCTTGAGCTGGAAACCGTTCCAGTCACGGCAGCCATTGAACTGACCCCTGAGGGAGGTGAAGAGGAGTGGACAGGCAGAGAGTGGGAGGAGGCACAAGCTGGTGATGCGGACCTTCAAATCATTAAGAGGTATGTGGAAACCCAAATGATACCGACGAGACCAGAGCGCCTGACATTGTCCCTTAGAGCCCAGAGACTGTTGCAACAAAAGCGAAAACTTCAGGTTAAAAGCAAAATACTGTGTCGTAAAATGATTGACCCGCACACACACGAAGTGTGTTTCCAGATTGTGTGTCCAGAATCTAGGAGCCAAGAAGTTTGGAAGAGGATCCATGAAGCCGCTGCCCATGCTGGTGTGGAGAGAACCCTAAACCGGATCCGTCAGCGGTTCTATTGGCCTGATATGGAGAGGGAGGTACGTCAGTTGCAGCAGGGTTGTGTTGCCTGTAACCTGCAGCGAGACAGGGTGGAGCCTAAGGCCCCCTAAATCCATTCACAGTATCCTACCCCTTAGAAGTGGTGGGGTTGGACTTTTTGTCCTTAGGTCGGCCCACAGACACCTACCAGAACATTCTTGTTGCTACTGATCTGTTTACCCGTTTTTCTTGGGCTATTCCCACTCGAGATCAAACAGCTCAGACTACAGTAAAGGCCCTGTGGACCCATGTGATCCAACCATTTGGTTGCCCCGCCCGTTTCCATTCTGACCAGGGACCTAATTTCGAATCTGCACTTATGAAACAATTTTGTGATACCTATGGTATAACTAAAAGCCGCACAACTCCCTACCATCCCGCAGGAAATGGCAGTGCAGAGCGTTTTAATCAGACCTTGTTAAATATGCTCCGCTCTTTAGAGACGTCTAAGCAATCTCACTGGCCCGACTATCTGCCCGAACTGACACACGCCTATAATAACACCACACACAGTGCGACTGGGTATACCCCTTCCTTCCTCATGTTTGGGCGACACCTGCGACTTCCTGTTGATGTAGGATTAGGTGTAGGTCCCCAACAGATGAGGCACGATGTAGGTGGGTGGGTACAAGACCACCAGCAGAAACTGTCCTTAGCTTATAGCCTGGCTAAACAAAGAATAGAGAGTGCAGCCACCCAGAACAAGCAGCACTATGACAAGAGGGCCAAAGCGTTACCACTTTTACCGGGGGAAAGGGTGTGGGTGCGAGATAGGAACAGACGAGGGGCAGGAAAGTTGTGTACTTGGTGGGAACCAGAGCCATGGGTGGTGTTGGAGCAGGTGGGGGATACAGGGGTTGTGTACAAGATTCAGCCAGAGAAGGGTGGCAGAATACAAAATATCCATAGGAACTCACTTAAGGTGTGTACAGTACCCCCAACCGAAGTCCCGCTACCAACCACTGAGCCGGTTGTCCAGATGCAGGGACCCATCCAGCCCATGATCTACGGGTTCCTTCCAGCACCGGTAGCCATACCGCCTGTGAATGTGGAACCTGAGGGTGCCCTACGATGCTCCACCAGGGTAAACTTTGGACAAACTCCAGTCCGTTATAGAGACTCATAACATGTTGCAGGGACTGCTAACTTTAAAGTGTGGGGAGATGTCACGGGGGGAAGTTTGATTTTATTTAAGCATGCTTTTACTTTGAATTTGCTGTGTTTTTGTCTTATTTATTATTGCATGCTTTTATTTTGAAGTGTGTTTGTGTTACGTTGGTTTTACTTCCCCACCGGAGACATACCTTAATCAAGCATAAGGACTTACACCTGGCACCCAGAGAGGGGAGTGACTGTTCTTGGATAAAAAGGACACTATGGAAGATACCCGGGGGGCACGAGGGAGGACACAGAGGGCACGAGGGAGGACACGGAGGTCACAACGGGCCGGACAGCAGGAAGCCGACAGAGAGACAGAGCAGATCATCGCACTGGAAGAGGTCTGAAGAGACACCGGAGCAAACACCGACCGTTAGCGGCTATAATTGGGAGAAGGTAAAACTTCTCCCTCCCGCGTAAGTCCCGTTTCAGACCGGTGTTTGTGTAGTGTGTAATATATAAAGTTGTGCCTTGTTAAAGGACATTGACTGGCCCTGAGTTTCCCTCGACAGGCTGCCGAAGAGCGGAGCCAGGTGAAGAGCAGGTGGTCGCCACCAGAGACCCGCGACTGCCGTTGTTGACCTCCCACTCCATCCGTGCCACATTATTTTAGCTGGGTTTTAGTTGTTTGTGTTCTTTGTTTAGTTTATTTGAAGGTAGAGCTTTTAGTTGTTTTTACTTATTTTAAAATAAATTGTGTTCAACTGTGTTCCACTGGCTGTACTCATTGTTTTAAAAATAACACTGTTTACTGCTCTCCCCGACATAAAAGAACCTGTTTACCCTAACTTTAATTTGGTGATCCTAAGAGGTCCTAGGCCTCAGTTAAACCTAGGTGGCGTTGTCGGCACTTGTGTTTTAATTTATCCACCCTTAGCACGGCTCACACCTACATATGTGAACAAACATTTTCAATGATGAAGTTTACAAAATCCAGGTATAGATCCTCTCTCACTGATGATCATCTGTCAGCTGTGCTTCGCATCTCCACCTCAGACATTCAACCTGACTTCGATGCACTCGTTAAAGCCCAGCAGAGACTAGATTTCTCTCACTGAACAAGAAAAAATAACTTAAAAACACCAAGTGAGGTGGTTAGACTACAAATGTAGGCATGTAAAGTAGAGGTGTGAATTGTCACTGATCTCCCGATTCGATTACGATTATCATGTCAGCGATTCGATTCCTCGATGCATCACAATGCGTCACGATGCTTCAAATACATTTTTCTATTAAAGCCATATAGGATATTTGACTCGACGGAATGCATTAAGATACTGTATAGTTCAATATAATACAGTTTTCATCCAAAAATACAAGTAGTAAGATATAAACAATCTTTTTTATTTAACAGTCTGAACACAGCAGACAGCGCGCGCGCACACACAAACAAACAAACAGATATATGTCTCCCGATCATGTCATTAGACAGAGGGACAGTATTCAGTGTCTCAGCACTTTTCTCACCTATGATTGTGACCATGTTCAATGCTGCCGGAGTATATTAGCTCCTCTGCAATTGTGTGATGGTTTTTTGCACCTTGTGATGTGGTGGTGTTTGTACGAGGCTAACGGTGCGTTTTTATTTACTGATGCCGCGCTCACTAAATGACCGGCCTGTTGGCGATACTCATCGAGTATCCGATGAAAAAGTCCAGTGGCTTATTGACATAACTTGGGTGTAAGGTCTCCAGGTGCCGTCTTAATTTGTTTGGTTTCATGCTGTCCACTGTCAGAGTTTTTAAACATAAAACACACACAGGTCTTTCCTCATTTCCGACCGTATTCACGGTAAACCCAGGGCTATGTAGGCTTCGTCATATTTCCTCTTATTAGGTTTATGCCGGTTACCGTCACTTGCTGTTCTTGCCTCTGACGCCTCCTCCATTTTTCTTTTTACTCCTGTCAGAAACTTCTCCATCTCTCCTCCTCCGTCAGTCCCCCCTGCCTGTCGCGCCCCCCCTGACACCTCACTGTGCCTATAGTACTATAGGCCTATAGTACTGTGCCAAATAGTGGCCTAGGGGGAAATTTGCACTCATTCCATTTGCTAATATCTTCAAGCCACTAACCCAAAGTGTCTTTCTATCTTTCTTGAGTCTGATTGGTTGTTTGAGTTCGGGTGCAGTGGATTCTTGCAAATGCCATTAAAGGCGCTAAAATGAGCCAGAGGAACCTGATGATCTGTCTCATGTACTACTGTCAGGATATAATGAAAGTTTCAGCAGATATTATTTCATTTAAGTGACTGACTCTCTTCAATGTGGTGTAATTATTGGTGTCATTTATAGAGGGCTCTTGGATGATCTGAGCTGAGGGAGGGGACCAAAGGGACCAGACTGAGATTAAGTAAGAGACCACAGTCATGTTTACTGGTGATGCTATACTGTATGACTGCACTCCAGCAGCCTCCCACTCCATCTCCACTCCAGCTATCCATCAGTAGTAACTGTCAGCAGCGTCATTATTTCCCACTGACAGTGAATATTCATGTATCTTATCTGAAAGCTTTGGTTATTAATATGGTTGTTTCGGTGTAGTTTCTTATTCTGCATCATTTAAAAGACAGAAGCTAATTCACATTTATTCTCATCAAAAAGGAATTTATACTGCAGCCAAAATAAAAAATGATTGTTCTCTGGAGGCTCGTACATTCTGACTGCTCTCATTTTGGGATCCTCTCCTGGAAGGATGGGATCTGGACTCATATGTTTATTTGTTTTACAACCTGTTACACAACAGCATTTTCGGCATTTTCCCGTTTCTCTCGTTATGTGAAAGTGCGGTTGTTTCCCCCAAAAGGACAATTGCTGCCTAAAGATGTCAGTCTGGTCCAAAGAAAACAACAAGAAAAGCTGCAGTGGAAGATATGACCTGCCAAATGGAATATAATATTCATAGGTATGTTTTCATTAGTGTATAATGACCTGAATATAGGAATCATTGTGTTTTCGTTACCTTAGAACGAGCTGTTTTATCTGTGGATCGCCTTGTTGAATCTCTATGTTTCTACAGTAGCCCAGAACGGACAAACCAAATACTGGTGTTTCGTAGCCACCGTAGTTTCTCCTACATGTTTCACAGCCTATTCTCATTCTAAGGTCATCAAATACAGTTTGTGTGTTCAGTTAGTTGCAATTGGCAACTTCATCACTAGATGCCACTAAATACACACTGGTCCTTTTAAAGTGTACCTCAAATAAAAAATGTATATATTTAAAATATTCCTGCAAATGCAGTGATTCATTCCAAATTACGTTCAATTGTTTTATTAAGGTCGTATTGAGTGTTAGCAATTTACTTTTATGATTAGAGAGATTGCTTTCAATTTCAGTCATTTTAAATCTTTCTGTGCGTGCAGTAAAGTCAGTGCAGCAAACAAATATTGTTAATATCCTTTTTAAGCAGCAAAAATAAAAAAAAATATAAAATTTACAAGGAAAGGAAAAAAAAAAAAAAAAGTTTTTTTTAATTTATTTTTTTTAACTCTAGTTTCTCTGTATGAACCTGGACTGAGTGTGTGACCTTTTTTGAATGTGTAGAAGAACCCAGAACTATAAAATAAAATTGATCCTGACTGATCTGTCAATGTGTCAGATTATTAAAATAATCAATGAAGATGTTGCTGTGCCTCTTCGAGCTTTTACATTTTATCATGTGATCAGGTGTCCCACAGCACAGCATTGTTATCTTTTGTTTGTCGTCCCACATGTTGTAACAATGTGCCACATTTTGATTGGCTCTGGTTTGCACAACAATCCAGCCACCGCAATCCACCACATGAACTGTGAAACTTTAGCTTCCTTTTTTGCCTGCTGTATTTACTAAGCGTGGGAAAGTTGCATTCAAGTCCTTGCCTTGCTAAAGGCCTAACAGGTGGGGAGGGCAAAGTTCAGAGATGTTACGTAGTTACGGAGCAGAATAGAAATGTTTTGGTGCCCAGTTAGTTCAGTCGGTTGAGCTGGCGACCCATTTACGGAGTTGCTGCAGTGGCCCGGGTTCGAATCTGACCTGTGGTCCTTTGCTGCATGTCGTCCCCTCTCTCTCCACCCACCTTTCCTGTTGATCTTCAGCTGTCTCTATCCAATAAAGGCATGAAAAGGCTAAAAAAAACCATTATCCAAAATATTTAGGCTACCTAACATATTTAGTTTGTTGGGATCTGAATTAATTTATTTAATTTTTCTCTGTGTCTGTGTACCACTGGAGGAAGTTCACGTACAACCAGCATATATGTAACAGAGTCAATTATACAGCAGTAATATGTAGTATTATAATTACACAAAATCTGTTTTAATAGTTATAACCTGACATGTCCGGCCTCCTGAGTCAATATGTGGAACGTTTGAGACTCTTTCTGTCCCCCGACGTTCACTTTCGTGGCCCCCCCCTATAAATGTGCCTCACGCTTTTGCCTCTCCCCTTTTGCTGTCGTACTCCTTGGGAGAGGTGAGCGACACTGTGGTCACAGAAATTTCCGTGTTTTAGCCTCTGTTAAACTACACTTATAAGTTTACCTGCTAGCTTAAACTTATTGTGTAGAACGCTCACATGTTTCTGTCATTTAATTTGTGTAGGAGCTCACGTTGATAACAGTTGACCGGAGGATATTGTTGTTATTTACACCTTTGTCAGAATAAACGGAGATCGCCTCCAAAGATATCCTGGTCTGGGCCTCTTCATCAAAACACAACGCAGACAACGCCAGACACTAACCGGTTACATATACATACCAAAGTTTGAGAACCAGTGAACATGTTTCTTCTTCAAAATGTAGTTAATAGGTGTGTGTCCAGAGAATCAATATCAGATAAAGTCATACCTCTCTAACTTGCATATCAGGTCACTGAGTTTAAGTGTCACCCTATACACTACACACTGCAGTGATTATATACAGAGGAAATGAGGAACAACAGCTTGTTGTATTTGGTTGTTCACCTGTGCGGTCTGAGTCATTCAGATGAGTTTCCTTGGCTGCCCGCTAGGGATCAGAGAACCCTGTAGGAGTGTTCACTGCAGCACTGATATCTCCATCATCTTTGTGCATCTAGGATATGAAGCTCCAAACTGGATCTCTGCCAGATCCCCTAAAACATACAATTTCTTATCAAAGCAGCACTAAGCTTAAGAGAAAACGACTGTAATACATTATAGTTCAATATAGGCCTATAGTATCTAACTCTAATTCTTAACTACAAAGGATTTAAGCCTTTGTTTTCAATCTACTCAATAATAGCAGTGTTATGTCAAAGGCAGTAGTCATCTCTCATAGTTTCTTACAGTAATATACTTTCTTATCAATCACTGTACCAGTGTAACAGTGAGCCATAGCACCAGTCCTTGTTGTTTGCAGATTTTAGAGTTTATTTCCACAAGTTACACTGAAACAGGACATCAGAAGAGTTTAGTGTTCAGGAGCAAAAAATAAGACAAAATTCCAAGAAACAATGCTTTTTTACTTTCTTAAGATTCCACTTTTTGCAGCGTTTGACTGCATCCTGGAATGAGAATGGGTTTGGTGAGGATAATTCCTATTTCTGGTTCTAAACCTGCTAGTGTATACAGGAAGTCTTGCAGAGTGGGGAGTGTAGATGCGTAGGTACACCTGGCTGAACAAACCTCTCCCTTTATGGCTCTACAGTCCTAAACTAAGCAAAGTGTTACGATTAGAATTACTTTACTATGAAGTGTGGTAGCATGTTTTAGCACACTGTTTTAGTTTTCCACCCACAACTTTACTGGTTTGATTCATTCAAACCGCTCTCATCTAGCAGAAGGAGAAAAAAAAAGCTTTAATTTAATTTAAAACCACTGCCAGCACCAAAGTATAGAATAGAATCAGGACTACAGCCTTCTATATGCTGACTGTGAAGTGCAAATCACAACAGCAAATAGGAGGACCCAACAAACCACAAAACACAACAACAAATTGCAAATCAAACTAACAAAAGAGAAACCACGAAGCAGAAAACCCCATTCTAATGCATTAACTTCTACCGGAAAAGGTTGGACTTACTGTCGACAAAGACCATGGCTGATTGGACATCCATATGTCCAAGGAAGGACTGGCCTGTGACTGAGGTTCTTTATTTGAATCCATCTTTCCCTCACTTGTGTGAGGATACATGCAGTGACTCAGTTAAACCATGCAATGAAAGAAGAAATGAGGAAGAGTGTTTTTAGAGAAATTAGACATCCTTTCCTCTCCACATGAAGCCGACTGACAGCTAGACTTTTGATGGAGTTTGATCTTGGTTGTGGTTTCTGATTTGTTGTCTTGGCTTCTCTTTTGTTACACAGCCACCATACACAGCATCTGACCCATCCTATACTCCACTGGTTCAACACCTGGCAGTCCCGACCACCACTAGGGGCCGCCAAAGTGTCATGGTGAGTCATTGTTAGGCCTTCTTGATTTTAAGGTGTACTAGAAAGAAATGCACAGGAGGCCTATATCATAGTATTTAGCTTACTTCTAGGCCAGCTGTGGTTCAGAGGTAGAGCGGGTCTTCCACTAATTGGAAGGTTGGGGGTTCGATCCCCGGCTCCTCTCGCTGCATGTCGAAGTGTCCTTGAGCAAGACACTGAACCCCAAATTGCTCCTGATGCTGTACATACAGTGTATGAGCGTATGAATGATTAGTTTCCATTCTGGTGAGCAGTTGGCACCTTGCATGGCAGCCGCTGCCATCAGTGTGTGAATGGGGTGAGTGTGAGATGTAGATTACAGTGCATTAAGTGGTCAAAAGACTAGAAAGGCGCTATATACAGGAGTACAGACCATTTACCATTTGCTTCTGTGAAGTAAGTATTAATGTAAAGTATACAAAACAATGGCCAAGCGTCAGAGAGAAGAAAACACTGAATCTGTCACAAAAAAGAAGCTAATTAAAATAAAATGATAAAAAATATATAATACAGACAGAAATATGTATAGAAAAGTCATCCCAATCACTTGTTTTACACAAACTCCTTGCAGTTACTGAGTTCAGCATTTGGGTTCATTGCACAGTTTTGATTAATATGAAATATCCATAATGATAGAAAGGAAACCACTGCTATACTGCACACTAGAAGCAGTGGGCAGGGCAGGTCTTGCTCAGGTGGAGCTGGGGAATGGAGGACCTGCTCTAGCTACTGAGCCACGATAGCTCCATTTTAGGCAGCCAAAGAGCCAGATGGAGGAGTTGACAGAGACCAAAACAGGGGTATGTTTTTTTTAATTTTTTCAATAGTCCTTTGTTTAAACAGGTAATCTCATTAAGATGATAATTGTTGACCGATCAAAAGCATCAAAGGGTTTCATTAAAGTTAACGCAAGTTGTGAATAATGTCGTACGAAGTCCGTTGCTCACTGTCTGTATGCTGGGTGCCGTAAATCTTCGGCTGCTGTAAAACGAAGTTCACCTTCAAGTGCCATGGCAGTGCCACAGAGAAAAAAGTATGACCTGAAATTCAAGGTGTTAATTGTCAAATTTGTTGAACAAAAGCAGCACAATTAGATTGTGTTTCCCATCTCAAAAGAGTTTAGTGCTAAAGGAATTAAACGCCTGTCCCAGTTAAAGCTGCAGTAGGTAACTTTTATAAAATTATCTTCTCAATCATATTTTGCTGAAATTTTCACTGTGTCCTGACAGTAGTACATGAGACAGGTAATCTGTGAAAAGTTCTTCTGGCTCCTCCTAGAGCTCTTAATAGCATTTGCAAGGATTCACCGGGCCTGAACGAAAACAACCAGAGCCAAGAAAAATAACAATCTAACACTTTGGGTTGGAAGCTTGAAGATAGTTGATGGTTAAGTCTCATTCCCAGAGTCCCAAAGCGTCTGTATTTGATACCCTAAGACTCAACCATCAACTGTCTTTCTTGACTCTGATTGTTCAGCTGTTTGGCCCTTTAAACTAACTATAATGCACTAATAATGCTCTATGCATTAATAATACATTAAATGATGTGAAAGGGGTCACTGAACTCTCTCCCTCTATGAAGTTTTTTTTACCTTTTCTTGATTGTTGTTTTGGTTTTATGACACATTTACTGTAATTTTTTGTCTTTCTGCTCTCATCTAACGCTGCAGCAGGCAGCTGTTTTCAGCAACAAAAAAGCACCCCAAAAGTGACTATACACTACCTATCCAGCACCAAACGGCACCAAAGTTAGCTACTGACTGGTAAAAAAAAGACTTACAACGAAAAATAAAATGTTCTTGGAAGTTGGAAGGGACCAAAACAGCTAAAAGGACAGGGGATATATTTTTGCAAAGGGGGGGGGGGGTAGCTATTTCAGGTGGCCCTGTTCCAGAAAGTCTGACAGTTTTACTTTGTTGTTAGATGATATGATGTGCAGATATGGATACATTTCCATAAGCTTGGATACCATTGGATCTTTCCAGATACAGGTATTTTATGTCCAGTGTTCAGGGAATATTTTAACAACAACTACGAAGGTTCATTTTGACAGACATTCAATTACGATGCTTAAAATTCTGTTACATGTGCTACTAATGGCTAACTTTGCGGGGCAGCTGGACATCACAAAATCATATAAGAATCCAGGCTTCAGGCTGTGCACTTGTATCAAACCACACTGGTACCAGACCAGTCAGCGTCCTCTGAGGAACTACTGGCAGCTACAGTATGAGCTATGGCTGTGGTTTAACGCTTGTTGTGTGAAACGTGTGTGAGAAGTGACTGTTTTGCCAGCTGCTAAAGAGGCTAGTGTAGATGCTGCCAGCATAGTTATATCAGAACTGGAGAGTATTTCTTTATTAAAAGAAGAACAAATAATGGCACTGAGGACTTTTCTCGTTAAAAAAGATGTTTACATTTTTCTCGCGACTGGCTTCAGTAAGAGTTTGACTGTGTTAAATGGTTTGTTGATCTGATTGTTTGAACGTCTCCTGTGATAGACAAATAATCCAATCACCTGCCAAGTATTTTTTGAAAGTCCCTGCCCAAACATTTTCCAATAGACCTTTTTCACAGCAGCCATTTTGACATGAAATAGTAGGGTAAATGCAGGCGTTACCAATTATACTAATTTAAGGTTCCGTTTCATTTAGTGTAGCAGAGCCATGCACAATATCAACAGAACAGAACCTTAAATCTGTATGACCTTTACATAGCTGGTAAGTCCTGTGTTTCTAGAACACTGACTATATGAATGAGGAACACTCCTGGACCAGAACCTCATCCCACTTCATCCGCTGGCCACACACAGGACTCCAAATAAATGCTAATGTTGTGTCTGCTGGATGTGTAAACTACTGTTTGCTTACATGACTTTATAGGAGGTTTATTTTAGAGCTGAGTGTCTGTCAGTTGCAGGATCCTGATCTACTTCAGGACCACTCACTGCAGCATCTATAAACCACCAAGAACAAACTCACACAATCAGACCAGGAAAAAGGTTTTGAGTATGGTTTAATTTACCTCTTGTTCAAACGGTTGAAAACACAAAATGTTCAATAAATCTGAGATGACATAATTTGTTTTGTCAGTTATGCTTACTAATGTGTAATCAGTAACAAGAATATAAAAATTAGAAAACAAAACAAATATAATATGTGTAACACAATAATTATAATAATTCAGTTTGTAACTTGACAAAGAAAACATTTTGTGCCCTTGCCCTCCCTCTGTGTCAAACAGTATGTAAACCCAAACAAGCCTGAACAGATGCATTAAAATGTTTTATGACCACTAATAGGCTGAGAGTTCCAAGTCAGCGTGAGCTGTAATTGAGGATTTATGTACAAAAATTTTCACATGCACCCATTTCCTGTTCTTGTGGGCTCCTGTGCTTTTTCATAACTGCTGACTCATCACACAACCCAGACTTGGAACAGGGTCATGCCCCTCCAGCCAATGCCTGCTTCACCTGGGTGATCTGATTGACAGCAGAGATCAACTCAATGGATATTTGGCAGCATGTGTACATGATTCACACCCACAGGTGTTGTCTGTGAAGGTTGCAGAGGGATACAGACTGCAGTTTGTGAGAGAGAATGGGGAGAGAGTGGGTGTGGGAAGGTAGACACAAACTGTGGTAACCTATGTGTGTGTAAGCGTGTGTGAGCAGAACGGAAGTCCAACATTTCTTTGGGGCAGAACTAATGTAACTGGTTGGGTTAAATAGCAGAAAGGGCCACAACGTGTCTGTCGACACTCATCACACCACGCAAAATAAGACATGAGGGAGCTAATATGTTAGCTGCTAACACAAAAAATACCCATGCTGTTCCAGTAATTCCTAAATGGTAACAGTTCATTTTCAGGTATTATCAGGTTGTGAGTTGGGGGCCTTCATTCAGTTAAAGCGAACACAGACTTTACTTTCTTTAGCTTATTAACTAAGCTAGCATACTAAAACAAACTCCCTGAGCTAACCTGCTGGCACTCAATGTAGACTGACATGGTCAAAAATGAAAGTAAATGTACCATTTTTGTTCCATTCTTCTACCATATTTAGAGTTTCAATGAAGCCAGGGAATTGTGGTCATTGCAGGCAAGTCCCTGCATGTGTCATAGTGCATTCACACCATGTCAGCACAATAGGAGTGATGGGAAAACCTCCAGTTATTTCCACTTGGGAGTGTTTCCGCTTTGTAGACACACCAGGTAAACACAAGTTATATTACCGTTGTTTGTTATCAAGTGAAACCAGATACAAGCAGTGTATTGCTGCTTTTTAATGATGGTCATTGACGGCATTTGTCTTGCTGGATTTTATTTGGATGTAGCTGCCAGCAGTAGTGGTTTTGCAGCTGTTTTGTGACTGCCTGGTTCATTGATTTCTGTGGTTCTTTTCATGTGGGAGATATCGTTGCTCAAATTCAACAGTCAGACTTGGAATTACAACCAGGAGGCTGACGTGAGCAGTTTTTCTACTTGGCCGCTTTTCATTATCCATTATTATTCATTATTATTTTGCTTTTGCTGCTTTGTAACCTTTTTGGTGCTCACGGTATATTTATTGTTTTGGTGTTGTGTGTGTTCTGTTTTTGTTTACATTTTAGGCTACTTTCATATGTAGAATATTTTCACTAAAGTTTTATATTTAGCTTACTTTCTATTCTGTTTTATTGATACTCACAATGATATCCAATAAATTGGATCCAATTTAAGGAATAAAGAACAAAGGACCAGCGTGTAAGATTTAGTGGCATCAAGTGGTGTAGTTGCTGATTACAACCCCCATACATCACCTTCCCGTTCCAAGTGTGTAGGAGAAGCTATAGTGGCAGCGAAACTCATGAAAAATGCAAAAGGCGTTTGGTTTGCCCATTCCAGGCTACTGTAGAAATATGGCAGTTCAACATGGCGACCTCCGTACAAGAGGACTCACTCCCAGTTCCCCAGGAAGAGCACCGGGCTTTGAAGCCAATTTTATACGCTTAAATTGTGAGAGAATCGGCTTTAAAACAGTGGATGCAATTTGTTCATTTTATCAGAATTTCATCCATTTGGTTCGACAATATTTGTAAAGTCCAGAAGAGCCACCCGATTAAATCATTTTATCTCCGTTCGAGTTAGCTCGAGGGCTAAACCGGAAGTTAGCAGTCCTTGGCCAGAGAAAGTTTCTATTGCGCTTGCTGAAGATCCGGTAATTTTATACCAGCAAATCAAACTTTCCTGGCTTCATACGCCACTGAGCAGCTGCCATAAGAAAGAATGCAGCCCATGACACACTTCTGTTTGATTAAAAACAGCTCATTCTTAGATAACACAAACACAAACAATTATCCTTATTTTCAGGTGACTATACACATAACATACCTATGAATATTATATTCCATTCCTGCCAATACATTGTCCCAAATGTTACACACTGGACCTTTAATGTATCATTTGTAATTAAAACCAAAGAAATCATGAGGGCTAACTACATGTGGCTGTTTGGCTCTGCCCACTAACTTAACTCTATTATTATTATATTTCTGCCTATTTCTGAAAAAAAGATATCTACAGCAAGATTTAATATGTATGTGTGTGTTCGCCTAAAGCTCGATGATGAGTTTCCCTTCATCGTCACTACTGCTGGTGTCTTCTGTGTAGTCCTGGCAGCTCTGCACAGCCCTCACTCCACCGCTCAGACACTCTGACGGCTGGTAGCCCTGAAGCTGGCCAGCAAACAAAAAAGACTGGTATTTGTTGGTAATGTCAGGTCTTCCAGAGTTACTGCTCTGACCCGTGTAGTCATTTGGAGCCTTATCCTTGGTGTCTGGGTAATCAGCATGTTCGGGGTATGTAAAAGGCTTTAATGGCAGTAGAGTATTGTTATCCAGCATGTTTGAGGCTTGGGTGTCCCCTGCCAATCCAGGAGCAGCTCCACTCACTTGAACAGAGTAAGAAACTTGGCCGAGGTGTGTGGAGGACAGTGTTTTGACATCAGGCAAGAGGCTTTTGTGATTGCCTAACGTACAGGTTACTGCTGGGATGTCGTGGCCTGCTGGATTTCCTTGATTTCCTTCCTGTTTTTGGTCCTGGTGTGAAAATGTCTGTTGAGGGCCAGACTCAGTTCGTGAAAAAGCATTTTGTGTTTCTGTTAATTGGCCCTGTGCTTTGACATGTTGACTTGACTCAAATAAGATCTGTGTTCGTTGGTTATGGATGCTGCTTTCCCAGTGCCGTTGTGAGAAATAGAAGTTGTTCATTTCCATCGGGGGCTGTGGAGAATCGAAAAGGCTAGTCTCTCTGCTGGCAGGTAGATGAAGGTTATTTGACGTGCTCGGAGCTTGCTGAGCGCTCTGTTGAGGGTACTCAGACATTCCAGAGTGTGACTGGGGAAGATGCTGTAGATGCTGCTCCGATAGCCAAGAGTTTTTAAAGGAATCTGCCTTGGCCTTTCTGTCTTCTCCCTGTTAATGAAAGAAGAAATGAGAAGGAACATGACCACCATAATAGTACAGTCATTGTCCTCCCTCCATTGAACCTCCCCATTAGCTTCCTGCATTGCTGGCATACCAGCTTCTTGTGTCCAGTGAGTTGTGAATTATGATAAAATCATCATAGGGGGATGTTAGATTGGTGGAGCATTCAGCTGTTCCAAGCACTGCCCTTCAGCTATTCATTATGCACCTTGAAGTTCGAAATCATATGGAAGAGATTCTGCCATAAAACAGAATTATGCCAATGTAACTGCTGTCAGCTGCCTACTTCTGGCAGTGTTATAATGGATTGCTGATGTTTTAAACTTTGGCAAAAGCCTCACAAAGCCTCGTAATTTATATCTGATTTACCACCGTGTGTGGCTCTGTAATATACATTTTTGTTTAGCATATTTGTTATGTTGTGTAAATCTTGTTTTTTCTGTTCGACACATCTCGGGCGTTTTATTTTTATTTGTTGTGCTACAATCTGGCTCGGGTATCTCTATTTTCCTGGTAAATGTCTTTAAGAAATGAAAAACAATTCGGTGACGCAACAAGCCATTATGCCTCCAACCTGCTTCCACATGATCCCCAGATCAAGATAGTCTGAATATATCTGCTGGTGGGGGATTTGTGGAAAGATTTAGAGTTTAAGAATAATTAAAACAATAAAAGGTATTTAGAAAATATGCTGAATTGGAAAGAATCTTGTACATTTTGAGCCTGTTTTGTGACACTTGTGTGACATTCCTCTGTTGCATGTGTTTAGTTTGAGAGGGGGTTTATGTGTAAGTGTAGATATATTTGTGAAGGGAGTTGGTCAGATAGATCAAAGTTACTGATATTAAGTATCTCATATTTAATTTTGATCTGTTTACTTGTTGTGTCTGAGCTGTACAGTCATTTGTCTGTGAACTTTTTAAAGACACCCTCTGAAAATATTTATACCACAGTACTGTCTACCATAGACAATACTGTGTGTTTGATATGTCTTTTCCACATTCAAATTCTTAAAAAGAAGGCTACTCCTTCTGCCTCAACTTCCAAAAAAGATAAAAAATATTCTATTTCTCCTTTTGTTGGGGACCCTACAACCCACTCAAGGACCCCTGTAAGTCCCCATACCCCAGGTTGAAAGCCACTGTCCTACTTCACTGTAAAGTCCATTCTCAGCGGATTTGCGCTGGTGTCTTCTTCATGGTTCTACATCACACTGCACAAGTTGCATACTGGACCAGGACTGACTTCATGACTGCAATGCCACAAATCATGCTGCTAGGCAGGTTTTCAAAAAGCAGAGAGAAACTTTCCTCTTTCAGCAGATGAATTTGAAAACATCCTTCTAGTGTCAAACTCTGCACATACAGCATTCTGCACAGTGAAGATCAGACACCACACTGTAGGAACAAGAAGACTGATTCTGACTGGAGGGAGGCTTTTAAATGTACCACTGTGGAATGTAATCACTAAAACCGCAAGAGTTGACCTAATTCCTAAGTCCCACCCCTCTTCGCTCTATTCTCCAATAACAGTTGAGCAAGTCTTAGTCAGAACCTCAACTTTCTCCTGTCCTGTACTGAGATATACTATGTGCTAGGCTAATCTATGTTGAAAAAGCAGTCACATTTTGACGACAGTTAGAAGATAAACCTTAAGTTAGCTAATGTTAGAAAAACGCTAGCTAATTAGCTAGCCAATCTAAATCGATTGTTAGCTAGCTAGTTACATCTGAAAGTCAATGTTAGGAAAACGCTAGCTAACTAGTTAGCTAATTTACATAAGTCGTTGGTTAGTTACCGAGTAAGTTTACGTTTTGCTAACATTACCTCAAAATACAATACAACTGTTATTGGAGCACAGAGCACAAAGGGGCGGGGCTTAGAATGGCTCAGTTGTGAGCCATGAATAAATGCATTCAGTCTCACCTCTGGCTTTGTCACGTCCTGTAAATACGTGTATCTGCAGTTAGAATCGGCCTTGCCCGGCTGTCCTGGCTCCTCAGCTGTCTCGATTCCTCTGTTCTTATCCTCACCCACCACACCCCCACCACCCTGCCCCTCCACACGCTGGTGGTTTGTCTCTCCAGCCTCTTGGCTCTGCTTTGGCCTCCAGTCTGTGCTGTCTGGCTGCTCTGGGGTCCCCCCATGTCCCCACATCTGCGGCTCCTTCTGGTCTGCACACCCCGCCAGGGAGTCTCCCTCTATGAGCCCTAGGGAAAGAAAAGGTTTTCTTTAGGATCAGTGTATCTCAATGTTTATGTTTATCAGTCAGTTTTAACTTGCCTGAAAACCAAGGTGGAGATTATACATCTTATGTAAAGCCCTGAATGTATAAACAATAGCTGGTGGTTACATTGACTTTTGGATACCGAAAATATTCTTGAAAAAATTTATTATAATAATAATATATAATCTTTTCAAAGTAATGTGCGTGTCACCAGCCCATCAACCAAATTAAAGGAAATGATGTAGCCATTTTTTCTGGTGGGATACATATTGCTGTGATATACACATGGAATTATGTGGTCGGATATAATATGCAGTGGAGGGTATACAATAACAGCAATTGTCTTGAAGAAAAACAAATGAGCTATAGACTTTCTATAATTAGCATCTTTGGTCTGGCAAACTCTCAGTACATAGTGCTGTAAGAAAACTCACATGGACCAGCGCCAGCCCTCCTCCTCACACTCCTCTTAATGTTTTCCATCAATGACCTCCATAGTGCTACAGAAAACTAGTGGCAAGTAATCCCTAACCTGGCATAACTAATGATAATCTACAGAAAATGTTATTTACAGTGAACTAATTGTTCAGGACTACCATGGGAACTAGAAACTAGGGTTGTTGTTTCAGTTAGGCAGGCAGGAGGCAGTGGATGGACGCCAATGAGTGCCAGCCCTTTTGTTTATCCTAACTTTGTAACCGTCTGTAGCTTAAAGAGTGGAGTCGAATGACACTTTAAAATAATTCATGTGAGGCAGGTTACATTTCACAATAGATAGCTCAGAATAAAAGCCATATGAACTGCTTTGACCATGATTTCATTTCGCCATGAGAAATTTAAGAATACTGCCATTTAATTATTTTGTCTATAATTATAATTCCTGGTAGTGCATTTCTTTTCTATAAAGACCAAAAAGACCTCCACATCAATTGTGGGTTTTTAGTTATTCTGCCATACACAAAACCTTTCAGACAAGACTTCACTCTGCAAATTGGTGAGCACATACTGCCATCTTGTGGTAAAAAATTGTTTCTGCCATCAATCGCACTGCAGCATGTACATAAGTATTCACTCAGACATGTTTTTTGTTGTGTTGTCTCTGTACTCCTGAACCTAAACAACAACTATGAGGTGAAAGAGCCTATGGATGTTCACATCCACACCAGATGAACAGCAACTGTGGCCCTTTTTACAAGTAAATGTGTTGTACAAATTAGGATAAGAGTTATTAAAACATTTATTTTTTGGGGAAAATCTTTGGGGGATTTACAATTACTTCAGGCCCCTGTTGACACCACCACTTTCTCTCTGTACTGTGTATCCTCTCACTCTAAACTTAACGAAGATATTAAACTAGTTTTGACATCGAGCACTCAAGATTCTCAAGGTTTTGTAATAACAGAGGACCTGATTAAAGGCCCAAATTACCACCAACCGTATACAGTGAACCTGGGGCTTTAGTGGTCCTTGGTGGCCTGGGGCCATGGTAATTCCGTTTTATTTTGTTTGTGTGTTGTTTTTGCTGTTTAAGGTCATTGCTACATACCGCAAAATTGGGAGAATGTATATAAACACTAGCTGAAATGTATGTGAACACTATCAAACACCCTTACAGTCAGCTATTTGCCCTCATAGTCAGTTTCATTTTAAATCCAATGTGCTGGAGTACAGACCCTACACTGTATATTCCTCAGATCCGTGGGATCAGTGTGAATGCTTAATATAATTTAAATAGTCATATATACCTGCAGCAGGACTCTGAATACTTGTAAGCACAGCTGGGATGTCTTTAGGTCTTTCCACCTGGATGTTAGAAGACAGTGAAGTAAACTGACCCAGTTGTTTTTCTGAGTGGGATGAGCTGATTACGTTCTGTGATTCACTCAGAGTCATTTCCTGTGTAGGGGCAGAATTGTCCATAGGGCTCACCCTGTCACATCTCATGTTTGCATGTTTGGATGAATTCAGAGCCTCTGACAATGTGGATTCCACTGGACTGCTGCAGTAAATGGATGCCTGTGGGTCCAACTGTCTCGGAGCTTTGCATTTATTGATGGAAAATGAAGAAACTGAGCCAGAGAGTTCATCAGGACATGCAGCACCGGAGGCCTGACCAAGCCCAACCAGTAGAGGGGGGTGGGTTTCTCCACTTTCTAACTTACTGCTTTTGTATGCAGACGCTTCACCCTTGGCTTTCATCGTGCCTACATTACAAGTGGCCCCTTGATTTTTAAGTTTGTGTTGGCTTTCATTTCCCAGTATTTCTCTTCTCTTGCTATTCTGATTTAGTGTAGTGGGAGAGAAAGAGGTCATGCTGAGCTTGTGTTGGCCAGAGAGTGTTTGAGAGACCAGTCCACCTTGGCTGACCCTCCTGTCTGGCAAAGGTTGCTCCTCAGCACAATGGTTCAGAGAAAGTGTATGTTCCTCCTCTGAAGTTTGGCCCCTTCCTGACCTTACACCTTTGCGTGACGCAGCAGTTGACATAACATTGGCTGTAACCCTCTGAGTCTCTGTGTCCATGTTTACATGACTGTATTTGTGTGGGCGTTGTGACGAGTCTGGTGCTTCAGAAGGCTTAGATTCTGATTCATTGGATACTGTAGCCTGTGTGGAAATTATATGTTCAGTTGAGTGGAGATTTGGCTCTGCCTTCCCAAACTGTACAGACATTGAAGGTTTAATTCTCTCCAAAGTCTCACTTTGGTCCAACTCCTTTTGATGTCCTGGCTGTTGATGGTCCCTTCCCTCACTGCTGCTTTCCATGGTGATGGAGCTTTGAGCTTTATTCTGGATCCCTCCCAGGGCCACTGCTTCCGTATCACGTCTCTGTGAGAGGGTATTGCCAGCTTGCCTCTCAATCTGGGGTTCAATGAGAGCCAGCTGCTCATCAGATATGATCTGGAGGCAGATCTGGAGGTCTGCTGTGTGAACATGAAACACATTCTGAGCAGCTGGCTGCATCTGGTCAAACGGTACAATGTGACAAGGTACAACTGGGGTGTTAGAGCTGGTACGTGCCCGGTTTAGAGGGCTCAACTGGTCGGATGCTGGCGAGAGTTGTGTGTGTGACGGAGGAGGGTTATGGTTAGGTTGACCTTGTGAGACAGCTGTGATGACGGTGGAAGAGGTTTGATTGTTTACTGTGGTTATGTTAGATGTAGCAGGGAAATTCGCAACCACAGGTGCAACAGGTCTGGGTAACTGCATAGGTGCTAAGCCTCCTGCAGACTGTGAGGGCTGTATTGAAGTGCAGCATAATCCTCCATGATAATCTTGTAGGCAGGTTGTGGTTATTGTGGTAGCTGCAAATTGCCTGTGCACTACAGCTAGGCTAGATGACACATTTTTATTGAGACTTGATGTTTGAGTCTGACAAAGGGTAGTGGCTGTGCAAGGCAAGAGGAGCTGGCCTTGTGTGGAGCTGAAAACATTTGTCTTTTTGATATCACAACTCTGCATCAACTGTGACATGGTAGGATCACTACATTTCTTTTCAGAAGCTGTGACTGAGAGTGGGGTTTGCTCAGTGTGAGAAAATGACAGAGCAGAGGTGAAATTACTGCCATCACTTTCTGCCGGTTTATCCACAACATGCGGTGAAGGATTTGAATCAGATTCAGCAGCATTAGGTAACTTGAGCTGGTATTTGGGCAGGAAGCTGGTCTTGGCAGCAGAGGGGGTGGAAGTGGCTGGTGAGGTGCTAACAGAGGATGTATTTGCATCGATTATGCGTGGTGGGAAAATAGCTCCTTTGAGCTGTGTATGTTTTAGATTATTTTGAAGGTTGATCATACTGAGATTTGTATCCTGCTGAGGTGCACTGCCAGTGACAGAAGGAGGGGGATGAGTCAGTGTGTTTGTGTCGGTCTCCATCTCTAGAGGGCAAATTATTTTGTCATCAGTTTTTGGCTTTTTCCTGTCAGAGGGAATATGGGCTCCACAGAGCTGCGAGCTGGAGTCAGTATGTTTGTCTTCATTAATCAATCTCCCATCCTCTGCTCTGCTCATGCTGTCTGTTTTGTGGCTAACCAGTGATCCAATTAAAGGTAATGGCAGTACTGACAAAGACAGATTTCTCCGTAGTGGGCTCTTGAGAGAGCTGCATGATGTATGAAGCTGGCTGGTTTTTAGATTAAAATCCACAGCAGAGACAAGGGATAGTTTGGCAGGAGGGCAGTCCGGATGACACGCTATTGCACTGCTGCTTGTGAAGTTTATTGCTGAGCCTGCTGTTGCCACTGTCTCCTTATGAACCTCTGACAACCTTTTTTGTAAGCCCTGAACAACCTCAGGCTCTGGGTTCGTTGAACATTTCCTGCCTTTGATAACACTGTCATCCCCCCCTTTCTCAGCATTGTAGAGCTTCTTAAAAGTTCCTCCCCCATACACGTACCACTTGTTGTAGGAAAACTTCTGTGCTTTCTTCCTCCGGAACTTTCTGTTGCTTGGCTCTCCACAAATGTCACCGCCGTCCCCATCGCAGCTAAGACTGCTGGTGCACGCCTCCTCCACAGATGAATTCATGTAGAGACCGTCTGTTGCGTGGTTGCAGTCTACGGCTGACTGCCGGACCAGTGGGCGGTGGGTGGATGACTGCTGGTTCATAGGCTTGATCGCAAAACCTGTTGGATTGATCTGCCCAGAGCTTCCCCTCCGGGCAAGTGTTACATAATCACTCTGATAAGAGGAGGTTGGGGTGCTCCTCTCAGGCTGTAGGAGGGTAACGCTGAAAGGGAGGGAGTTGCTGCGGGTTAAGGGGGCATGCTCCGTGGTGGTGGAGTGCTGAGTGGGCACAGAGCTGTAAAAGCCGGGGTTCCTGTTTCTTTGTAACCCAACATTCGGACTCTTATTAATCCTCATGTCAAAGTGAAAGGAATCCTTGTATGTGTATGGCATGGGAAGGTCAATACTACCCTGCTTTGACAGAACTGTCTTCCGTGGCCTTACATTTTCCAGCTGTTTGTCCTCAACAACAGCTGTATTCTCTGAAATCAGCTTAGATATACGCTCCTCTAGTGTCTTTTGCTCCTGCTCCCTTGCAGTGTCTTTTTGTTCCTGTCCACCTTGGCTTGGTTCTTGTTTGTTGGTGGTTTCCAAAAGATGCTCCTTGGTGGATTCAGTGAGGGAATCCATACTGTGATCATGTAAAATGCTGCCGGGGCTTGGGTAGTGGTCACTGCTCTCGCTGAAGCCTGAGTCGGTGCTCTCATGGCTCTGCGATTTTCCTCTGGATACAGAGCTCTCCCACTGCTTGGAGAACAGGGTGGCTTCTTGTCTCTGAAGGGGAAGATGTCGACTCAGGGTAGGTTTTTCATTTTCCATCCTCTGTTTTTCACCTGCTGTTGTGACCTTTGCACTTTCATTTGGTTCTTTGGCCTTATGATCTGCAGGCGTCAGCTCATTCTGTTCCCTGACAGAACCATGCATATTTACAGAGTAGACCTTAACAGTGCTGACTGGACAGGTGATCTCAGCAACAGGTAAAGTGGCATCCTTTTCCATGCTGCCTGACTCGTCCAGAGACAAACTGGAGGTACAAGTCTCTCTGGAGCTGGACATGCTGTCTAGGCTGCCCAGGCTGCTCTGATCTGACTCAGACGAGAGGCGGGCATGAGCCTGAGTACGCTTATGTTTGTAGAGGTTGCTCTGAGTCTTGAAAGAAATTCCACAAGTAGTGCAGGGGTAGGGCCGCTCCCCGGTGTGGCAGCGGAGATGCTTCTCCAGCACACTGGGCTTCATGCAGTCTCGTCCACAGTGAGGACACACGTGCTTTCCTGCTGACTTGGGTCTGGCTGCAGGAGAAGCAGCTGCCAGACTCAATCCTGGCTGAGACTGCAGCCCACCAGCAATATGGAGTGTCAGGAAAGGAAGCGTCTCCTTGGAGTAAAGCGGCGGCATGGCCAGATGGAGTGTGGCTGGCTCCCGGGCAGCTGGAGGAGGATGTGGGTAAGGCTGCGCTGGTAGAGCAGGCACTGTGTGGATGTAAACAGCCGTCAGCGGGGCCTGGATGTCCATCCTTTTCTCTGTCTGCGCTGCAACGGAGTTGATGTGCACTGGAGCACTCGCCAATCCTGGCTTGCCAGTCTCCATGGTAACACTGCTGCTGTCGTGATGTACCAGTGCCAGGACTCTAATTACCTGTAAGATAAGAACAGTTTGCATTAGACCTCTGCTTTGCCTCAGATTAAACGGGGCAGATCTGTCTATTTGAGCTTGGATGTTTTGGGGTCTAAAATGAGAGCTCATTCCTCTAGAATTTTTATTGTGCCAGTGGAACAGAAAAAGGAGCATAGCAATGAATAAAGCAGTAAATGATGACAGATATGCAGTACCCTTTAGGACAGATGGCTAATAAAACAATGAATCCTTTTTGGCTTTTGCACGGTTATAAAATGCAGGGAGATGATGTCCACAATTCTAAAACAACAACATAAAAGCACATCTATATCTAGCTCAGTGATATTATTTTGGTGATGAGCAATAATACCCATGGTTACAGCACGCAGAGAAAGTAGAGGAATTGAAATCTCTGCTGTTTAATTTCAAGAGCATGTGATGCAGGAATCAGCTCTTAAGATATGTATATATGCATGCGGGCAGTGGACACATATGAGACAAAAACATGGAGAAATGTATATATATAGTAAAGAGATGTAGGGGGTGACGTAGGGGAGTGACTCACATCAGGAGAGGGGTGAGGGAGTGAGATCAGATACTCATACAGTACAGCAGAGGCTTTTATCTCCCCAAATGAAACGTGTCTGCTGACATTAGCTGTTGCCTCTGTCACCAGTCTACACCAATTAAATGGCGTACCCTTGATGTTCACAGTAGCATGTGGCGGCTTTGTCTCCTGACAGACTGTCATTTTTGTATGATAATCTAATCAAAGCGCAAAGCCACCTACATGAAAAGATGAATAGTTTCATATTAGGTCAAGCAAATTTCATTTCCTGTTGCTGTGATGCTCTGCTGCATGTATTGTGATTTTGCATAATTCTCCCACAGAGGTACAGTTGGCATGGAGCACACTCTTTGTTAGTTGTACAACATGAGCACGCCCACGTCAGATACTTTTTGTGGTGCCGTGAGCTGAGGAAAGTTTCTTTCTGTTCATGTTCAAGTGAGTTCTGGGTTAAAATGAAGAGCGTATTTTAATTTTAAAACTTTATTTACTCTGGGACTTAAATCCACCATTGCTGTACTTTGCTTTCACTTCCTTACTGCTATGTAAATATGTCATACACACACGTTTTGTTTTTCTACAAGCACTTGTAGTCAGTTTAAAATTGCACACAAGTATGTCCGGGGTAGAATGAGATTAAAAAGAGGTCAGCTTCTGCTTGTAGTGAGAACAAGCATCAGCATAAATGGGTAGCATAAAAAAAGTAAATTAAAAGGACGACTTTCTAGATTTCATGTGTCATAATGAAAAAAATGTTTTCTTTCATCTTATCTGCTCTCTATTTTTCTAATTTCCAACTATTGTTCTGACTTCATAAAATTAACGTTTGAAAAGAGGAAATATCTGATGGTGATGCCATAACACAGTGTAGGTAAGAATATCACTACAAGAAGCCAGGACATGCCGCTACTAGGCCGAAACTCAGGCGCAACAGTTTAAAAAAACCCAACAGAAGTCTCTTACCTTCTTGCTTTGCAGTTCAATCAGCAACAATTATCCAGCTAGGAAAGTCCTCTACTAACAGCATCATTCTCAGGGAACCTGCTCCTTTCAATCTGCTCTGACATCCAGGCCGTTTGTCCCTCTCCAACCTGATTTTCTCGCACAGCTCTTTGACGTGAACTGTTTCTTGTCACGAGGAAGCGGAACAAATGCAAATGAGAGAAAAGATGCACTATGAAAGTGGCGAGGCAGAGAGGAGGAGAGTGAGGGAAGGAGAAGGGCTGGCTGGGTGGGTGTGTGGCTGTCAAACAAAGACTTCCGGAGGACAAGTTGAAAACATAGATTACACAGAATGATCAGCAGGAGTGAAAGAGCGGAGAGGCCCTGAGCACAGATGGAAGGATTTAAGGCTAATATTGTGTTGTGCAGAAGTGAAAGCAACCGCCTGGCAGAGGAAGTGCAATGACAGAGACAAGCCTACCTTCAACAGTCACGTTAGCTGACTGACTGACTGACTTTGGCATCAACATTTTGAGGCAGTACCTGACTTCTGGCTCACTTATATACTCGCTCCCCCACCTACCTACTTCCTCCCACACACTGGATTTCATACACCCACATATACAAGGGTGCAGCAAAACTGATGTTGATGTGGCTGCTTGGCTGCACGTGCACTGTTCTCACTCTCTCAGGCAGAGAACAAATGGATGAGTTGTGAGTGGCTGTAGTGAATTTCCCACCTCCAACCACAGCCCCCATTACAATATGTATCATTTTGCAGGGGTACCCCAGTTCACACTGCACGTGCTTACACAGAAGCCCTTTTTTTAAATCACAATGTCTCATTTGTACTGAGACTTCTTTGCTGCATTTATTGTTGCTAGTTTTAACCAGCAAGTGTGGATTTAAGACACAGAATACTGATTATATTGCTCTGTTTCACTCAGGAATCTGAAAAGTCCTGAAGAACGTAAACCAGTAAACAAACATGTGATCACTTCCTCTCAAAAGGTACAGTTAAACCAAATCAAATTTTCTTTAATTGTACCATGTAAAGTAATCATTTGCTTCTCTCTTCTTTCCAGCCGTGTTTTGACTTCTCCCAGTCCATGTATTTTCCTCTACTCCAAAGACCTTTTCCAGCGTTCCACGTGATGCCCTGGGATTTCCCCTTCCTTTCTATACACACGCAGCTCCATTCTTGGCTCCCGGACCACCTGCCCCCTGAAATCTGGCCTGAGAGTTATACAGCTAATACACAACCACTTTATTTGTTTGACCTGTGACTGGACTTACTATTGCTACTTTTTACAGTCCATGATGGCATTAAAAACAAATTAAACAAGTTGACAATATTTTTTTTTGTCTCATGTCTTTGTCCATTTTAGCCCTGAAACTAGGGCTGCACAATTAATCAAAATATTATCAAAAAGTGCAATGTGCAAATCACAGAAGCTGTAATTTATTGATGAAGCTAAAATGTGCCCTGACCTACAAATCTTGTTCTCTAGATGTCAGAAAACATGTTTGTTTAGTGCAGACCTAAATAGATCATCATGATTTGAATAGTTTTTTCAATGAAAATTACATTTGTGATTAAAAAATGATCATTCCCACAAAAATTGTGAATATCGCAAAATCAGTCAAAAGAATCGCCATACATGAAACCTTAGTCTGTCTGCAAAATTAAAGACTGTGAATTAATCAGTGTGTGCTCCAGTCCTCCTTTGTTCTGTGCAAGATACAAAGTAACATTTGCATTCGTTTGAAGTATAAATGTGGCCACCTGATGAATTTCTAAATCAGAATTTTTCCTTTTAGCTCTCTTTTGGTTTCCACCAGCTCTGCCTGCTGCTGCTGAAAACGCTGCTGATGAAAGCAATGAGACTGAACTAAAATAGTAAAGTTGCAGGTGTTAAAACCAAAAAGCATCATAGAGCTGAGTAACTGCAGAGTCCGATGATAATTCTCTGTAGGTTTACAAACGGCCAATTGTTAATTTTTATAAAAAACTATTTCTTTCACTATATCCTGACAGTAGAACATGAGACAGATAATCTGTGAAATAATCAGGTTCCTCTGGCTCCTCCTAGTGTTCTTAATGGCATTTGCAGGAATCCACCGGGCCTGAACGAAAACAACCAATCAGAGCCGAGAGAGATAGCTGATTGTTGAGTCTCATTCCCAAAGTGTCTTTATATCTTTCTTGGTTCTGATTGTTATGACAAAAAGTAATTTTTTATAAATGTTACCTACTGCTGCGTTAATACAAAACTATTTAAAAACCAGATTGAAAAAAGTATTTCTACTCTCAATGCCTCTGATAAAAGTGATGTTTTCAAAGCTCAGATTTTTTGAACAGTATGTCATTGTGTGGGATCGACCGTGCAATTATCAGATGACATCTGCTGAAAGAAAACAAATAGTTTTCATATCATTTCACTGCTTCAGACTCTAACTGGTCTCCAAGGCAACTGCAGGCTGGTCCACTGAGAGCATGCTTTGTGTTGACATGGTAACAAGACACCACCTACCACGCATGTTTTCTACCGCCCTTATAGAGCTCACAGTCCTGCAGGGTGGAAGCAGAGTTTCAGGGATGCTTTTAAAGACTGACTCAGATCAAATGTTTTTAAAAGGCAGGATGTGTATAGTCTATATGGATTTATACAGATGTCTTATCCAAAACAGTCAGCAGGCGCTTAATGTTGTTGATACTCTAGATATTTTGGCTGTGTTACTCAGGTTACTAGGATACAAGGAAGAGTCAGGTTTTACAGCTGATGGTCAGCAGTGACCAGAGACCAATAAAATGTGTCTATTCCTCCTGGTCTCCCCGTTGCTGAACCTCTGCACTGGTAAAAGTAAAAGTAGTTGTTTTGTTGCAACACATGTAGTCATACCACAAATGCTGAAATGATCCCAGTGGTGACATTGCTCAAAAAGCTAATGTCATTATGCAAGAGCTACAACTTCAATCCCTTGTGATAAATAGTTCCTCGCCTGTTATCTAATTTTGTGAGGACTGTGAAGTTGCCTGCCTCTGCACACTGCAACAGGCAAGCTCTCTCAAGTTATGGCCCTAGATGGAAGGTACCCGAGGGAAATATCCAGCTTACTTTATTTGTGTTTTAATGGGTTTGAGTGGGTCCCTTGCTGCACTTTTGCACACGAAATTACAAATAACAGATGTATCATTTGAATAGGCCTATTTCTGACAGGCTAAGCTTCCATCTGCATGTTTTACACTACATTTCTGTTTTTTTGGCCAGCATTTGAACTGATGAGCCACATTGCAGGAGGTGGCAACTGAGAGACTGTGTGTGGGTGGGTGCTGAATTGCTGGAGGCCTATATCCACTTACTTATGCCTTTTCAGTAGCTAAAGAATAGCAGTCTCATGCCCTACCTTTGTCTTCATTATCACTACCAATAACACTCCTACCACCAGCTGCCAAACACAGTGCGTATATCTGACAGGGTTAAACTGTAAACCACAATTATTGGCTCTGTTGTACATTAACACAGTCTTACTTGCTGTGTTCAGTATGTAGCTCAGCAAGAGGCATTTTAAAGCATACGACTGCAAAGCCAAGACTGCTATTGTAGCAACAAAACTGAGATCAAAACCCGGGCAGAAGCATACAGCTTTTCATTCCTTATGTCTTTGAGATGCTGTACTTGTGCACCCTCTGCTGGGTCATGAGTGCAAGCCTATCTGAGGTAAAATAAGGTTTATACACATACAAAAGAAAATGATTTATGTTGATTAATTTGGGGTTAGTGAAACACATTATACATACATAGCATTCAAAGCCGCATAACAGTCATTTTATATTAGCTATAAATCTGTTGATTTTTGTTTGAGATTAGTTTAGTCTATTAAAAATGTTAGAAACAAGAGAGAAATTCCCATCACAATATCCCTAATTTCATATTGCTTGTTGTTGCCTGAGCAACACTCCAAAAGCCAACGTTCTTCATTTTCAAATGATATCAGAGAGAACCAGCAAATTTGGTATTTTTGTTCAAATAAAAATCATCCCCAAACTATAAATCAGTTATAAATCATAAATCAATCCATTATTTTTATTTCAGTTGGTTAATTATTTCAGCACTAATTATTGGTTAAGTTAATTATGGCTATTGGTTTTACAGAAAGAAAGAAAGGGACTATATGTTTGGACTTTTGATTGTTTTGGCATGCGCTAGAGGGCATGATGCATTCACGTACCTTAATGCACCATCTTGACAAAAATACCATTGTAACAGCGGAATATTTATTTTGCGTTTTGCTTAGTTAATTTGTGACAAAGTAAAACAAAGAGGACAAATCTCTTTGTGTTTAAGGCAATTATTAGAATAATTTCTTAATTTAGTCATAGCGCTTCCTTTTCTCCCCCTAAACGTCACATTTTACAGCTTAGAGTGTTATACGCATCACTACTCCGCCTGTCCCATTCACGTTGGAAGTACGCTACTACACCGATGTTTAATTATTAACTTTAAAATCATTGACTGCTTTAAATGTGGAAATTCTGTTTACCTTGAAGGCAACCTCAGTACAGGCTTTCAGTGCCGTGACGTAGCACGCAATACGTACAGCGTAACGCACGTTTGGGTCTAGGAGCGCCATTGGAAGTTTGTAGAGGGTTAGATATTTTAAGATTAATAGCAAAAAATGATATTCAACCCGTGTCCTTAAATGGCACATAATGCTGTTGTTGCATATTAGAGACGGTCACTCAGTTCGGGCTTTTATCCGCGCTTAAACTGCTGTTGTTTTTGCTCTTTCTTAGCTCACTGTAGCCACAAAGCTAACGTTATTAGCAGCACTGCTAAGCCCAAGTTCCATTCATTCTTTGTAGCCATAATGTTAGTGTAGTCCCAGCTAACGGTGTGTGTGTGTGGGTGTGTGTGTGTGTGTGTGTGGGAAACGTATGTTAGGTATGGTAGCAAACTAGCTGTTGCTTCACACAGCGGGGTTAGAACTGTCACATGCAGCAGACTGGCTGTTTGCTACAGCACTGCATTAGATAACACCGTCGTTAACGGAGATAACCTAGCAGCTAACGTAGTAACAACATTAATAGTTGACCCTGTCCTTTGTTACAGCCAGTTAAGTTGTCTCTAACGTTCCTGGTCAACCTGACCCGTCATGTATCGTCCTAAACCAACTCTGAAAGACCGACAGCACCTCTACAAACTCATCATAAGCCAGCTGCTCTATGATGGATACACCAACATCGCCAACAGTCTCATCAACGAGGTGAAACCACAGACTGTGGTGTCCCCCTCTGAGCAGCTGATGCAGCTGGCAAAGATAGGTAAGAGCCGTTTCCCCATGTCTGCATGTGTGAGCTATGTGTGAGGCTTCAACAGCACTAATTATTCAACCGGCAACCGTTTCCAGGGATGGAGAATGACGACAGTGCTGTGCAGTATGCCATCGGCCGCTCAGATACAGTGGCACCCGGTGTGGGTATTGATCTGGAATTTGATGCTGATGTCCAGACCATGTCTCCAGAGGCATCAGAGTATGAGACCTGCTACGTGACATCCCATAAGGGTCCGTGTCGTGTGGCTTCGTACAGTCGTGACGGCCAGCTGATCGCCACAGGCTCTGCTGACGCTTCCATCAAGATCCTGGATACGGAACGCATGCTGGCCAAGAGTGCCATGCCTATTGAGGTGGGGCAGATCTGACACCAGAGTACACTGCATTTTGTTGATCCAGCAGGCTTGTGTTTAATGCTTTTTGTGTGTTCTGCACATTTCAGGTGATGATGAATGAGACAGCGCAGCAAAACATGGAGAATCACCCCGTGATTCGAACGCTGTATGACCACGTAGACGAAGTCACCTGCCTCGCCTTCCATCCGACTGAACAGATTTTAGCTTCCGGCTCAAGAGATTACACCCTCAAACTCTTTGACTACTCTAAGCCCTCTGCAAAAAGAGCATTTAAATATATACAGGTCTGAGTCTACACAATTTCACACACTGTCATTCTGTTAAAGTGGAGATGCCAAGTTATGTAGAAATGGCTAAGCTAACGTGAACAAGGCTGAAAAAAAATTGCAGCATTTACATTTTCTAAAACTATTCTGACCAATCCTCTCTTCATCTTTTTCCCTACAGGAGGCAGAAATGCTGCGCTCAATCTCCTTCCACCCGTCAGGCGACTTCCTACTGGTAGGAACGCAGCACCCTACGCTCCGCCTCTACGACGTCAACACCTTCCAGTGCTTCGTGTCCTGCAACCCGCTGGACCAGCACACAGACACCATCAGCGGCGTCAGCTACAACCCCACCGCCAACAGCTACGTCAGCTGCAGCAAGGACGGCAGCATCAAGCTGTGGGACGGCGTCTCTAACCGCTGCGTGACCACCTTCGACAAGGCCCACGACGGAGCCGAGGTCTGCTCCGCCATCTTCTCCAAGAACTCCAAGTACATCCTGTCCAGTGGCAAAGACTCCGTGGTCAAACTGTGGGAGATCTCTACAGGCCGGACACTGGTCAAGTACACAGGTAATGAGGGCGTGACTGTGCATGTTCGTAGCGGGGTTAAAGAGGAGTGTTATATGTTAGAACTGATTTATATCTCACATTCAATTCAATTCAGCTTTATTTGTATAGCGCCAATTCATGACAAAAGTTACTTCAGGGCACTTTTCAAGTAGAGCAGGTCTAGACCGAACCCCTTTTATAAAATGATTTACAGTTGCATGCTGGGTCAGTTATAGCGTTTTACACATGTGCTGACTTGGCTTGACTCTGCACACCAGCCCAGCGCAGCAGGGATTTGCATCGCTATTACATCGGGGCTTCCTGCTTGAACGTGCGTCTTAACAGGCAGAGAGAGCAGCGGCGGTCGAGGGAGCTCAAGATTGAATTAAAAGAGAGGAACTGCAGTTAGCGAGAACAAAGCAGTGAATCAGATAAATAACACATCACTATCTGATTGTTTCACAACGGTTACGCTCTAAAGCACAAATAAACACACCACCTTTCCCCCTGCACTTTGTGTTTATTGAAGAACAGCTAATTTGGCGATAAACACATTTCATTTCCTTTAAGTTCTTCACAGTAAAAGTTATTTAAAACCTTTTATTATGATGCAGCAGAATCAAGAGGTGTTGGGTTTTCATCAGCAACTTAACACACCTCCTATAGAACTGAAAGCGAGCGTACAATATATAGATATAGATATTTACAGCGCAGGCGGCTGAAGACCATATAATGGCAATATCAAAACTTAGAATGTTGTGTATAATTCCATTAGTGCACATTAGGGGTGCAACTAATGATTATTTTCATTATCGATTAATCTCTTGATCATCTTCTAGATTAATCCATTAGTTGTTTGCTCCATAAAATGTCAGAAAATGTTGGTCAGTTTCCCAGAGCCCAAAGTGACGTCCTCTAATGTCTTGTTTTGTCCACAACCCAAAGATATTCAGTTTACATAAAGGACTATAGAAAGCAGAAAATACTCACATTTGAGAAGCTGAAATCAGAGAATATGGACCACCCAAAATAATTAACTGATTATTAAAATAGATGCAAATTCATTTAATAGTTGACAACTAACTGATTAATGGACTAATTATTGTTTCTCCAATGTACATCACAATCTAATACATATGGTAATCTTAGCTTGTATCGTGTTGTTTTAGATAACAGAAAAATGCACCTGGTTGTACTGTAGATTTCAGAACATGACTCAGACATGGTCAGAAGAGATCATTCAACTGCATTATTCTGTACATTATATCATAATATATATTTAACACTAGCCAGCACTAAGTTTCAGATTCAGTTTGTTGTCATTTAGGAGAAACGGCTTAAGAAACATCGTAACATAACATTTTAGAAAAGTAAAAGTTTACAGCAGGATACATTAGGGTTATGGTACTATAGTAACCAACTGACCACCTTCCCCAAACTCACAAGGGGGAGTGCTAACATCGTTCCCCAGCAGCCACGCTGACTGGCTGTCTGCAGATGTGCCTGCACGCGTCTTCTCTTTATCAGCATCACATAATTGAGTAATATAGTACATACATGGTAGAGTAGAATATAAATATATTTAAACATAGAACAGTTGGGAGGTGCGAATTGTAAAGGACAAAGTGCAGTGTATCAGTCACTGTATATAGATCATGAGGGATCTATGTTACAAAAAGTGTGAAGGAGACAACCTTTGACTGGGAGTAGTCAGGGTGCATTAGCTGATAATGCAATTGTTACTTTCCTCCGGTGGACTACCCCTGTCTTTTAAAAAGAAAAACATTTGTGGTGTTGTTTCTAAAACAGAATTTCAGATGAGATAAGAAACCAATATAGGGAAATTATTATAGCCGGAAAAGGAAGTACAAAAAGGGATGCATCGTATAGATAAGTCATCTGAAAACTAACACATCATGAGCATCTAGTGAAGTGAAGCATAAACACAGAGCATACCTAAATGGTAATTATAAAGTATGGTGAGACATGAATAATCACAAATAAGGTGGTGGACGCAGAACAACAAATTAATTTGAGTGAATGGAGTCAAGTTGAGTTTAAAGAGTCTTTTGTCTGCAGATAGCAACTTTAACAAAGTTAACTTTGTGAGGCAGCCGAACTCGCAAGGTCACACAAGAATCCATCTTTCCAGGCTTTAATCTTGTGGCCAAACTACAGTGGTACCAGACCAATTAGTGTCCTTTGAGGACGTACTGGCAGCTACAGGGATGGGCGCAACGTGTGTAACTGCAGTAAACTGTGGTAATATGCCGGAGACCACAGTGTGAATGTCTGTCGTTAGAACAGCCAAGCACGTCACAAAAGCGAGCTAATGCGCAGTGTCTCATAAAGGCTGACCACTTACCTGAAACTGAGACACACAGTCTTGAACCCTGCACTATTAGGAAAAGAGGAATAAATGTCAGTACTAGGCCTACCGAGAAATGTCCTGGTAAAGGGTTTCTTGAAATAAAAGTGGGAAACGCTGAAAGCATAATTTAACCTTTTATTTGTTTGAATTTTCAAACAAATAAAAGGTTTTGTACACGTTGTTTTTGATGTAAAGTGATTGCAGGGACTTGTTTGTTTCCGTTTGTCTACAAACCTTCTAACACAACATGGCTGTATCATCACACAAACCATATTCTCAGGAACGTGCAGAGTGTTGCACCATCCGCGGTTATTCTTCTAGTAATTGTTGCAATGAAGTCTGACCACTTCGGTTAATGATTGTGTCATAAGTTCTGCGCTTGCATTTCTTTATTTTACTGAGTTTCCATTTTTTGGTCAACATTTAGAAGAAGAAGAGTGTTGAACTCAGGTGGTGATTAGGCGATTTTTACAACAATAGAAGAAAGCAGAAGCAGAACACTCTTTAGCTAATGGTAATGTTGGTATCCCTCACCATGGAAATGGTTTACTCCAGATTTCATCAGGTTGCATTAGAGACTAGGTTTGTAGATCATAGTTGCCTATTTAACATTGTACAGCAATAGTTGACAGTAGCTAGCAATGTTTCAGGTTAGTGACAGCTAACAAGCTGACAGATGTGTAAACCAACACGTGGGTTTGTACTTAAAGTGACTGACTGGGTTAAAGTGCTGTCTCTCAGCTTTAATTTGAGGGTTTCTACATCCACATCAGCTGAACAGTACAGAATTGGAGCTCTTTTAATACCTATAATACAACATGACCAATATGGGAATGGATGGTATTTATTGTAATAAAGTAAAAAACTAAAGAAATAACTACAAATGTGGAGTGTGTCAGTTAGTGCAGATGCGTAGGGGTGTAAGAAACTAATATATATTGAATGGCGATATTTTGTTTTGTGATATTGTATCGATTCTCAAAAACACTGTCCATTGTTGTTATTGAACCCCTAACTGCTAGCTAGCAGTGTTGTGAATGTAAACAGAGAGCTCTCAGATTTGATGTATATTGTGGACAGTTTTTCTAATATTTGATTTAAATAAATAATAAAAATAAATAAATATATCGCCTTTCTTACAGTATCACAATATATTGAATTGTAACTCCTGTATTGGGATATATATTATATCACCAGACTCTTGGCAAAACACTATGGAGTTTGATTTGTCTTCATTACATGCGAGAAAATAAATGATCTGAGAGAAAAAAAATGTTTGAGAGAAAAAGTTTTCATACCAATAGCAAAAAATAATATTTGAGACTAAAAAAAGTTTTGAGAGAAAGTATTTTCTCATAGAACATAAAAAAATATAATTAGAAATTTTTAAAACTATTTCTGAGAAAAAAAAACCTTTCTCAAAATACTTTTTTAACTCTCAAATATATATATTTTTGCTATCAGTGTGCAAACATTTTCTCTCAAAAAAAACGTCTCAAAACCTAAGTCTTTGCTCTCGATGCAATTTCTTGCTCTCGTGTCAGGATTTTGCTCTCGCTGTGAAAATAATTCAATTCAATTTTCAATTCAATTTTGTTTGTATAGCGCCAATTCATAACAGAAGTTATCTCAGGACACTTTTCAAATAGAGCAGGTCTAGACCGAACTCTTTAAAACATTATTTACAGAGACCCAACAGTACCACCATGAGCAAGACCTTGGAGACAAGGGCAAGGAAAAACTGCCTGTTAAAAGGCAGAAACTGGACAGATCCTCCGGCTCTAGGTGGGTGGTCGTCTGCCTCGACCAGTTGGGGTGAAAGAGAGAGAGACAGACAGACAGACAGACAGACAGGTGCACAGCAACAACAGTATTGGCAATGGCAGTCAAGCAGGACCATGGCAGGAGGCTCCACCAGGATCCATGAGAACCTGCGAGACGAGAAAGCACAAGAACTCCGGGGAAGAAGTGAAGTTAGTAACATGCATTAATGGGACATGAATGTGTGCAGAAAGAGAGAGGAAGAGAGGAGCTCAGTGCACCATGGGAAATCCCCCGATAGTCTAGGCCTATAGCAGCATAACTAAGGGATGGTTCAGGACTCACCTGATCCAGCCCTAACTATAAGCTTTATCAAAGAGGAATGTCTTAAGCCTACTCTTGAATGTGGAGAGGGTGTCTGCCTCCTGAACCACAACTGGAAGCTGGTTCCACAGGAGAGGAGCTTGGTAACTGAAGGCTCTGGCTCCTGTTCTACTTTTAGAGACTATAGGAACCACAAGTAGCCCAGCATTCAGAGAACATAGTGTTCTAGTGGGGTAATAGGGTACTATGAGCTCTTTAAGATATGAAGGGGCCTGACCATGAAGAGCTTTATAGGTGAGGAGGAGGATTTTAAATTCTATTCTACATTTTACAGGGAGCCAATGCAGAGAAGCTAGTACAGGAGAGATGTGATCTCTTTTTCTAGTTCCTGTCAGTACTCGTGCTGCAGCGTTCTGAATTAATTGGAGCGTTTTAATGGACTTATTGGGGCAATCTGATAATAAAGAGTTGCAGTAATCCAGCCTAGAAGTAACAAATGCATGGATTAGTTTTTCTGCATCTGTCTGTGATAGGATGTGTCTATTTTTTGTAATATTACATAAATGAAAGAAGGCGGTCCTAGAGGTTTGCTTTATGTGGGAGTTAAATGACAACTCCATGGGTAGCTAGCTGAGCAAGTTGGTAATCAAAATCATTCCCATCATAGGAATGACTGTGTAGCCCTAACAGGTTAGAGAGTAACAGATCAGAGGTATTAAAGGATGTTTAACTGGTTAGTAATGTGAAGTTCAGCTCAGCTAATATCTCTGAAGGTTAAACATTAAATATTGATTACCAACTTGACATCATTTTCACAGTGAGAGCAAAATCCTGACACAAGAGCAAGAAATTGCATCGAGAGCAAAGACTTAGGTTTTGAGAGAGAGAAGAAGAAAAACGTTTTGAGAGAGATTTGTTTTTCTCAGAAATAATTTTAAAAATTTCAAATTTATATTTTTTATGTTCTCTGAGAAAATATTTTCTCTCAAAACTTCTTTTAGTCTCACAGATCATTTATTTTCTCGCATGTAATAAAGACACAAATCTAACCATACACACAGCCCTAGTGTAAGTCATAGTAAAGAGTGCAGATTGAGGGGAGCTTTAAGCTATATCTGGTATCGTACCCTGCTAAATAAACAACAAAACAAAGGCAAAAGCCTGCAGACCTCCTATTAGCTGGGCTTTATCCTATGGGAGCGCTAGGCCCAGGTGTTCTAAATCAACAGCAACAGTGTTCCTCTGGTACCTTCAAGGACGCATAGGAAAACACAGCAACTAGTACACCAGGCAGGGTCCGTCACAAAGCCTAATCCTGAAGTGTAAATGATATTTGGTTGCACATAGTTTGCTGTCTGTATTGACCTAAACATCAGCAGACAGGTCCCTAGTGAAGCTCTGCCAGGCGTGGACAGCTACTTTCTTCTTCAACGTTTTGGGGGGCCTTTAACCTTCAGTATGGTCTCTCAGCAAGTGAAACACGGGATTGGTTAGAAAGAGGTCAGGTGACTGACTTGGCGGGTCAAGACTGTCCATAAAAACGCCTTGGTACTTGGTTCGGCCCGACGGTTATTATTGGCCACAAACGCGTCTGTATCGGCGTACATGTCACCCAGTATGCACCGATATAATTTATTTGTAGTTGAGTACATTTGCAGAGCCAGCTCAAATATTCACTATATCTGCCGCCGTATCAGTAGTTGATTTTCCCCCTCTACATTTGGGCTTTAGAACTCGGTACTTTAGGATAATATTTAGGATTGTCCTGCTGCGTTGTGCTAAAATTGGGTTTAAATTGGGTTCAAGATTCTAGATATAACCCTACACTGTTCATCCAATATGGAGTTGAACACCAACAAATACCTTTCAAGGGTTAGAAGCAAGCACTTAACCTTACTGTCATTGTTTTATTCAGTTCAGTGTGCTTAAGTAAAGAGCAAGGAAACAATGAATGCTGTATACGCTTCCAGCCTCTGCCTTTCACTGCAGTCAGCAGTATGCTACGGTGTTGGCTGAGCTGTTAACCTGGTGATCGCTGTGTGCACCATGAGGTTGTTTTATTTATAACAGTCCTCTGTTTCTGCTTTTAAGCAATAAACAGTATCATAAGCTCATGGGCTATTCACGATTTGAATCATTTTTATTACTGCACAAATGCAAAAAGTAATAATAAATAATAATAGAAACACCACAAAGCAGGGCAGAGACTGAAAACTGAAACTATCTCCTGCCACTGATTGTTTGTGTTGTGCTGATTGACAACAGATGAGTCTGAACTTCCTAGCAACATGGTTTGTGTAACAGACTGCTGCGTCTGGTTGTATGACGGTTGTGTTTCAGGTGATGGAACAGTAGGCTCATGTTTCCTCTATTCCACTGACAGTGTTACCATGTAGTTTCACTTTGGTCTATATTGTGTTTGTGTGAAGCCAAAGTGAGCCCAGGTGACAGAGATGACATCTTGTTTCTCTGTTGGCACTTTGTCATCAGATATTTCTTCAACACTTGAGTCATTTTGTCAATCTACGTCAGACTAGACAGTTGTAGTTCATTTCATCACTAAAAACTGCTAGGTGAAGCAATCCTTACATGTTTTTCTGCTCTGAATGAATCCACACTGCACAGACTGACTAACACTTATTGTTCCTTTGGGTTAGGGCACCGGTTCCCAGCCTTTTTACAAAAGGGAGCCCTTTTCTATCACTGAGTGAACTGACTCAGTGACATATTTTATGTACATTTCATATTATATTTATTGCATAGCAATAACAGTAGAGAACAACTGATAGACTGTACTGTTTTTTTTTATTACACATACTTCATAGGCTCTTTTTTTTTTTTTTGACAAATTCAGTGTTTTGTTCTCCCTGACACTTGGCCTATTGCTCTATCAGCTCTTTGGTTGTTTGAACTTTTCTAATGCAGGATGAGGCTGTTTATCAGAGAGTGAAGACTCTGTGAATATATATATATATAAAACTGATTTGGCCCTCTGGTCCTAGGTTCCTATTCCCCCTGTTAAGACAGGGTACGGGTACAAGCACTCGTTTATCCCCACAGTCGTTTCTCTTCTGAAAGCAGGCCAGAGAAAACAGTTTGAGTCTTAAGGCTTCTCGCTCGTCTGAGTGTGTAATGTAGTTGTGATGATATGATGATGGGGTTTGTGATAATGACTACTACGATGATGCCGCGTTATGTAATCAACATTCCTGGTTTACCCCATTTTGTGTATTTTTATGGTCATATTTAATTTGCCTTGTAATGCTGTTGCTACTGTGGTTTAGTAGCTGAAGGTTGGACACCAGTGACAGCTGTTATTGGACTTGTAGTTCACTGCATTTAGGGCTCCTTCCTTTCTGTTTACTGTACTGTATGCCTGTGTTGTTTTATGTATTGTACTATGCTGTAAAACCACTGATCCACCCCTCCCACCCACCAGCAACTGGTCAGTCGTCTGTGATTTGATTTCAATTGTGTGGTCTCAGTGGTGCAGTGAACCCTTCCAGTCACACGTTCCTCCTGTGTGTTACAGGTGCGGGGCTGAGCGGGCGCCAGATGCACCGTACACAGGGCGTGTTCAACCACACGGAGGACTACGTGCTGCTGCCGGACGAGCGCACCATCAGCCTGTGCTGCTGGGACTCGCGCACGGCCGAGAGGAAAAACCTGCTGTCTCTGGGACACAACAACATCGTCCGCTGCATCGTCCACTCACCCACCAATCCCGGCTTCATGACCTGCAGTGACGACTTCAGGGCCCGCTTCTGGTACCGCCGCACCACCACAGACTGAGAAACGTCTGGCCCTCCCCCCCCCAAACAGGACACTGGACTGTTTCCTTGACCTCACCGTCATCTCTGATCTGTGGTGTCTTTCATTTTTAGTTCATTTGAAACTGCAGTGGAATTTGAGACAGTACATAAGAAAGTTTTCATTGCACCATCGAAAGAGTAAAGAGCGGGGGCACTCTTCCTACACGTCTTCTCTTTTTGGTAACAACGTTTTGTGAACTTCTTTCACTGCTTGGAAACTTTTGTAACTCACATCTCTCTCTGTGTCTCAAATGACGGCGGAATTGGTTTGTTGTCTTTTCCACTTTTATATTTTGTCGATGTCCTTTTGTTGTAATTCAGATTTTTATTAAACAATGAATAGGAATGAGCCTCTTCTTTGAATTGAATGGTGAAAAGCCCCTCTTCACAACTCATAACCACAGCTACTGTTATATCCTGAAGGTATTTTAAGACCAGTTGTTGCTGCAAAAAGTGAGCAACCTGCAGGGAGCACGAATAGGCAATGACACACACACACACACACACACACACACACACATTGTAGAGTGTGGTATTTGTTGTTCTATCTGTGGATTAATTCATAACCCAGCTAGAAGAAGTCAGAACTTGAAATGTGGAATTGGTTTTCTGTTAGTGTGTTACACTCTATGTGTTCGTATTGCTGTGTTTAGTGACATCTGCGAAAAATCAAAGAAAAAACAGAATAATGTGTCAAAGCTCCTGATTTCCTTCTCCACTGTGGCCTGCACCCTCAGACTGGAAGGTCACTCTGCCCCATCACTCCCCTGCATTCCCCAACCCCCAACCCGGCTCTCCCAGACGCCGCTTTCTGTGTTGTCCAGACAACAACGAGTAAAGTCACAAGAATTTCTGCTTCAAACAAACCCCACACACACACACACACACACACACACACACACTCTCACACACATACACACACACACTTCCCTCCTCTGCCTGCGCCCCCTAACAGTCTTTTAAATCTGCCACACATGGAGGACAAATATGTTGAATTTATACGAAAAGAGGAAGCAAAATAGTACGTGACAACAAAAATTCCCTCAGTTAGTTAGAAAAGTAAAATAGTGACACTATAGACAATAGAGACTACTTCTGCTTTATCAGAAAGATGGAAGGGAAAGAGAGGAGTAGAGTGGCATGAAAAAAAAAATAGTGGGGTGGGGCAGCTGTAGAGATGGGGTGTCTCAGCCAATGGGGCTGCAGGAGAGCAGCTCAGTCAATGACATGGAAGTGGGTTTCCCCGCCCAGGGTGTAAAACAGTCTGGCTCTCAGTGACAGCTCAGACAATATGCTTGTGAGACACACAGGAGTAAATCCCCAAGAGTCTTCGCACACACTCATGGTTGAGATGGTTCACTGAAAACTGACCCTCTGAGGACGGACTTATTCTCTGTGTGGACCCTGAACACAACTGCTTCACAAACATGGTGAGTACTGCAGCTGCTCCACCACCTGAGTTTAAAATGACACATTTAAAACCCCTTTTGTTATTTGGAAGGATTTATAAATGCAGTTTTGAATGTGTTTCCTGTCTGCTCTGCTGTGTGCTGTTGCTCGTCCAGAGGAATGTCCCTGTGGACCACCTGCTTGGATTTCACTTTAACTTGCAGTGTCAGCTACCGCCTATTTCTACACACAGCCCCTCTGACCTGCTCTACTGTAGGCTGTAACCTGAGAGGTGCCGTCTCTAACATAGAGCTGAGAGTGAAACGTTGTGCCTCATTAACACACAAGCCTTTAGAAGTGCGATTATCAACTCAGGCTGCTCAGAAACAGATAATTGGGACATTAGGCTGACGTTTAATTTCTTAAATGATGCACTTTTCACTCTTGAATCTGTGCATTTGGTTTATTTTACGCTCATTTATGAATCATAGCAGCAATACGTGTGGCTTACACATCTCTACAGGCTCTCAGCATTCAAACAGCTGATCATGCCTGCATGTTTGTGATCTCTTAAACCATGTGCACATTTGTTGCTGCGCTCTGTGAGTACTTTTTGTCTGAGGGAGCTGCTGAATGATCCTTCAGTGGCTGGTTTGGTTCCCATAAACCTCACAGCCGGCACATACGGGCTGCCACCAATCAGCCTAGATGTTGCAGAAATTGGTGTTGAATTTTAAGTTCAATTATTTATAGTTGGCTTAAAGCCTCCCTCCAAATCAGTGTTTCTCCTGTTCCTACAGCGTGCTGTTTGAATGCTGTCTGTGCAGAGTTTGACTCTAGAAGGATGTTTTAACATTTATCTACTGAAAGTGGAAAGTTTCTCTGTGATCATTGAACATCTGATTTTAAGGGCCCACCAGCATGATTTGTGACATCACAAATAGTTAGTCAGTCCTGGTCCAGTATTAACTTGTACAGTGTGATGTAGAAACTTGAAGCCACCAGTGCACATCCACTGAGAATGGACTTTACAGTGAAGGAGGAGACATCTTGTGTCCAGCAGGGAAACTTTAGAAATGAACAACATTTGCATATTCAGAGATAGAAGGAGATGGATTTTTAAGGATTTTAATGTAGAAAAAAACATACTAGACACATTATTGTTCCAAGCAGATTATTGTATGTCCCCCACAATAGATGTACATTAGACCATAGATCCCCAGAGTGAAAGGATACTGTCTTAAGGAGTCACTTTTTTTTAGGTTAAAAAGATTTTTTAAAAGTCTTCAATAAATAATATCAATAAATCAATAAAATAATCAATCAATAATCAAAAATTCAACCATATTACTTGCCTTGTTCCAACTTCTAAAAATCTTTTCCTTTGCTTGGGACCCCCTACAACCCACTCAAGGACCTGAAAACCACTGCATTTAAGGACCCCCAAAATAACTAAATGGGATTGCAAGCTAGCCAACAGCAGATGGAGAAAAGATTCCACTGAGAATCAGAGAATGTCTGACTCTTCTTCTGCAGTTTGAGTCGAGTTGTGATTGATTGAATTTATTTGATGATAGCACTAAATCCACTTGTGTGAATTGTTCTCTAGATTGGGTGGGAAATGGTTCAAAAGTCTCAACATGATTAATGTAACAGCAAAACATAATGTTCCAGGTCCTATCTGCAGCTCGCAGTTTGGAAAGGATATGCATCATCCTGATGTTTTCCCATGCAAAGCTACCACTGAGCTCATCTTATTCATCACTTCTTCAAAACTGGTTCGGTCGATGACTAACAGTCAGTTTAAGCAATCTCATTTCCGCTCGTATTGGAATTTATTTCTTTTTTAGTTCACAGAGAGCTATTTTGGGATGCCTTGTGTGCTGTGTTGTCTGCTTTTATCATCTGAGAGCAGGAGTCAGTAGACAGTTGTGACACGGCAGGAGGCCGGCATGGAGAAGTGGCAGCATCCTCTTCACAGCCTGCTCAAGGAAGGTTTGTTTTTTTTTTTGGGGGGTCTAATTCACCATCTGTCCTCTACGTTATCCAGCCACTGTCCATGTGTTTAGCTGCAGAGGATTATTAATCTACCCCATCGTTCATCCTGTCAGCCAGAAAATTCCAAGGATATATGCCAACTGGGCAACAGGCTCCTGAATCAGCTCACCAAAGCATGAAAACAAAATAATTGAGGCAGTGGTCAGTAGAGTTTGTAAGGTCATAATAAATGCATAAATGAATATTAGAGTAACATCTTGCAACACCACTGGGGCTTTCCACAGTTGTTTCTCTGAAAGCCCGTCCGGTTTGGTTTTAGTGGGAGGTTCAGCTGAAAAGCAAGAAAGGTGATGCTCTTAGTTACAAACTCACAGAGGATTATCACCGACTCTGCAGTTCCCCTCAACTCTGAGGAGCTTTTTAGTGCATTTCAGCTCATTTGTTTTAGTTTTACAACCCACAATTTTAATGTTTTGGTTCAGTCTCACAGCTCTCATCAGCATTGTTTCCAGACATTGACAGTATATATAATGGACAGAGCTTCTGGGTCTGTGAAGTGAAGCCAACACAAAAGTGTCTTAAACCTGAATTCTTTCTAATAGACAGCATGGGGCAGCTCTATGGGCTGCAAAAAAGTAGTCAGATAGAACTGGGTCTTATGGAGAAATGAGCCGACTTCTGACTTGATTTAAGAGCTCAGTAAACTTTTTCCTAATGAGGTTATGGTCTCAATCTCTAGTTTCAGTCTTCTTCCAGACATCATGATGTTCATTTAGTAATTGATGGTCCCATTTACAGTAAAATAGACCATAAAGCAGGGTATGATTTAGGGCGTGGCTACCTTGTGATTGACAGGTCATTCTCAGTGAGTCCGTCCAGCTCAACGCACCAAACTCAGATCAAACTGTCAAACTAGGCAGTGCTGATCAGATATGATCCAGATTCTGTGACTGTGTTGACTATTTATCTCCTTAAATAGTTTCAGCTTTAGTTTAATTTACTGTTTATCTGGAATACGAGATTGTGTGTGACCAGGCGAGCCGCCATTGTTTCCTGCTACAGACAAATTGCGCAGCCAATGATAGCAGCTCAACTCACAGTACGTCACCTCCACTGGCTCCAACACAATGTCCTCCAACAATAATGCCAAACTCGAGGCTAAAACATGGCACTAACAGCAGTTGCTTTAGTGAATAGAAGCTCTAGCAAACCCACTTTACTCTGCCTACCCAGCAACAAACAGCAGACAGACAAAGTTAGCATTTAGCATCTAAAGAGACGTGTTTTTCAGGAGTTGGTGAGACCAAAACAGAGGTAAAGAAGAGTAAATATTGGACTCCAAATAAATGCTAATAGCTGTGTTTCCATCAACATATTTTAATGTCCGCCATCTTGTTGTGTCCTCTCCTTCTGGTTTTTCCGACTGAAGAATTGGCGCCACCTTTTGCTTATCTCTTAACTTCTAATATTCGCATAACAGTAGCGGATGGCATTCATCCACAATTTGTTTTGCCAGATTACTCAAAATGTGTTCAAAACTGACAATATGTTTGGACAGTGTTGTGTTTCTATACATATATATAATAGAGCACCTTTAAAGTTACAATAAGTAAAAATACTGCTTGTGTCTGTGCAGAGAGATGATCAAGGGAAGGATGATCTGAACTAAAGTAAACCACTGTTTTTTTCTGACCACAACTTAAAATTGGTTCATTCTCAGTCTCAACCACCCAACATTAAACACTGTAACTGTACCAGCTAGAAGTACAAAGTGGCCACATGTAAGTATATTGACTGTGAGAATGGACAGAAGATGTGACTGAGGAAGTGTGAGTATAAATAAAACCAGAGTGTGAGGAGTGAGATAAGTTCCTGCTCTGGAGCTGCAAGCCTGCAGTCCGCCCGTTATCTGCTGCTCACATTGTCCAGTCTGTCATCCACTGTTACTGCTACACCTCTGGCCAACAACAAATACATTAAAACTACTCATACAGTGCATCTTACACTATTTCCTGTCATTCTGTTTGTTTTTAGATACAGTGAAAGACGTTAGACCTCTTATTTTCACACAATCCTGCGAATAATCAAGCATTGAAATGAAGCTGAATCAGCTATTTGTTGGCCATCTTTCACACTTCTCTAAAAATCCTCAAGTATCTGCACAAGTACTTTGATTTCCTACAGTTTGTTGAAAGCCTACATTTACATATATTATGATTTAATAAGTGTAATACAGTATCGCTTAAGCTTGTTAGTATACAAAATTTAATTCAATAAATGATTATTTGTACTCCAGCATTTGTTCATAAAAAAAAAGTATAATCTAAACTCAAAGAAGCTTTCAACCACATCTCACAGGCTTCATATGTTCAAATGTTCAAGCGAGACTGAGACAAAACTTTTGCAGAACTTAAGCGAATTTCACATTTCCAAAGATTCTCTTGATGGAGAGCGGGTGCAATGGGGCCACAAGCAGGAACATAAAGTTTTCATTTCTTGTTTTACTTTCGTCCTAAAACCATTAAACTAGTTATCTCTCACGTGGTAAAACACAGATCTATGACAAGAACAAGATACCCAACGCCAAAATGGCACCTATTCAATCTAATGCTTACCCGGTGCTTTCGCCAAAAAAGCTGGCAGCTTCCAGCGTTTATTTCCTGGTTATGTGTACCACTGAATAAGCGCAGTACTGTTTCTCCCCTGGTCCCACTCGGTCCATAGACTTTACATTGTGACGACGTAACAGTTTTTTTTGCTTTTTCAGCTTGAGGAAAGTCAAGAGATATAAAACTTCCATGGATTATAAATCCATAATAGAAAGACTCATAATTGTTTGCAGTACGAGGTGTCCTGTCTTTTATAATGTTGGTTGGTTGCAATACTGCGAGTTGCCACTAGGGAAAACGGGAAGCAAGGCTGAGCAGCACTATTAAGAAGCGATGTGTTGAAGGTCCAGTGTGTAACATTTAACAGGCTCTAGTGGCAGAAATGGAATATAATATTCATAGGTATGTTTTCATTAGTGTATAATCACCTGATTATAGACTGAGCTGTTTTTATCTACAGATGCCGCCGGTTTCTACAGTAGCCCAGAACGGACAAACCAAACACTGACTCCAGAAAAAACTGTTCGCGTTTTTTTGCATGTTTCACCTCCACTGTAGTTTCTCCTTTGTGCTTGGAAGGGGAGGGTGATATGAGGGAGTTGCAATCGGAAACTACACCACTAGATGCCACTAAACACTGGACCTTTAAACATAGTTAAAAAGTAACACTAAGCTAGCAAAGAGGCAGTAAACTGACTGTAACTAACATTAGCTACCATAAGCTCCTGGTCATAACAGAGTGAAACTGTAGCAGGTGTTTAGTTCCTCTCAGGTCAAGCTGACTTATAAGAACTGCCAGATCAATTATTTTAACAGTAATAGTACCTTAATTGATCATAGTATAGCAAATCTTGAGATCTGCATCCCAAAAAGCACAAAAGAATCAATAGGCGATTGTATTAGTTAACCCATCTTTAATAGGCTCTTTTGTGTAGTTCTGACACATATTAAGTCTATTTACTGTTTCTTGAGTCTTATATTGTTAGAAGAAGATAAGCTGTCGATGTGGAATGTTGACTGTCCACCAAAAACGTCCTAGGAAGTTTTCATCAGTTGTGTGTGTGTGTGTGTGTGTGTGTGTGTGTGTGTGTGTGTGTGTGTGTGTGTGTGTTTTTGACATAGTTCTCAGCAGTTCCCATACAGGAAATACCAGGGCAGCTGTAAGCGAGTCAATGTCACTGCCACAGATCCTGAATTAGTCTCCACAGCCTCCTATTGGATTTGTTTGGGTTGGAGTGAGGGTTGACAAAGGTGATTTTCCATGCAGCACATCTGAGGATCATTTAAGATGATGAAATAAATCAACCAGAAACAAATTCCTGACATGTCAGAAAATAATTTACTGGGATACCAAATCTCTCTCTCAGTGTTTTTCCCTCTGTTTGTCTGTCTGTCCCCGTCTCTCGCCCTGCCCCCATCTTTGTATCTAAGATACTGTGGGAAAGTCTAATATGTCATATTTACAGGCTGACTTCCTGTCCAAATTCAAGAAAAGAGATTATCTATGTGCTCTGCCTCATCTTGAACACCCTTCTCCCGCCGCTCTGTCTGGGAAAATTACATTTTTTCAAAATTTTAGTGTCAACCTTTAGTCATGGGTGACAGATTTGTTGGCCACTGTGGGTGTTGTGCTGGGCCTGGCATGTGTCTGAATGTATAATAGATGAGGTGCTGACCTGACCCCGGGGTCCTGCCCAGGCTGTCAAGGGGCAAAAGGTCAGAGTGAACCAAAGGGGGTGTCGTTCCCACACTGGGAACCACTTCCTGGACTGGTTCCAGTTCCTGTGGCTTTCTGGGATTCGATGCTCTTATTAGGTTGACTCAGTAGTGTGTCTTTACAGGTGCTGTCTTATTAAATGGGGGAAAAAGTTTGCTATTACCCAAAGGTATCACGCTTTGGGCGAAGCAGCCCATGTTTCCACCAGTTTTGAGTGGAACAGTTGTAATCAGATGCGTCATCAACACGTATGGCACGCCCATTTTGTTTCCCAGAAAAAATCTGCAATTTTTTTGTTTCCAGCTGTGAACCAACTGTTCCCTAACTAATTCATTTTTAATTGAAATGCTCAGAAGGGTTCAAAACTAGGTATTTTAACTGCAACAGAGCCGTTTCTCTGTTAGTGGAAAAGGCCTATCAGTAACTGAATGCTGAACCATCTGGGAATTTGTTGATTGAGACTGTTTGGAAAAGGGCAGGCACTTTGAGAAGGTCAGGTTATTGGATGAACCATCTGTCTTTCATTTTTTATCAAAGGCGAACTTCAATCAATCACATCAACAAACCCTACATATAATGTAGTGTATGTAACTGTTATCGCCATTACTCAGTCAGTCAGGAGAAGAACGAAAACAAAAAATTCAGAGCCATTCTTTGCTCTTCTTTCAATGAAAAAATTGATACTAGCAGCATCTACGCTAACCTTTTTAGCAGCCACCATTGTTGCTTTCGAGCAGACAGACACCTAGTATTAAATCACGCCCATTGCTTATGCTGTAGCGTCCAATAGTTCATCACAGGCCACTGATTTGTCCAAACTACTGTGGGTTGCACACAAACGCTTAGTTTGAAACCTGGCAAGATGAATTCATGTGTTATATTGTGATCTCGCAAGTCCAGCTCCAGAGAGTCACTTAAAAAACACTTGCTAACAATTTTGATAATCATAAATAAGTTTGTAGAAGGTAGTAGAAAATAGAAATAATACATTATTTCTATTACAAATAAATGAATCACCAATAAAACACGCCCTTTTTATACAGCCTTACTTGGTATGGTATGACCAGTAACTAATGTTATTCATATCAGCTATCTTTAGGGAAATATTACTGTATAACAGATATTACTGAGTCAGTTCTGACCGTCTTTGGGCTTTGGGATGTTGGTTTGACAAAATAAACATTTGAAGATGTCAGCTTGGAGGCTTGGAAAGTGATGAAGTGATGGGGATTTTTACTCTTCTCTTTCAGTTCTTTTACAGCAAACAGTGTGCCATGAAAACAATGATCCCCTCCACATCCACCCCTTTATTTATTAGCATTATACAGGCTGAACTGAGGATCATTGCCTGAACAGAAGCTGCTATCTGGGACCTTTCTTGTGTTGCGTCTGGTCCGATGTTAATTTGCGAACAGGATGGAGTGGCAGAGACGGGAGAGGCAGAGGCAGCTGTGCGGTTAAAGTGCTGAAGGCCAGCTGTCACAGGGGCTGATCTGCACAAGCAGGCGTGTGCAGGAATCCAAAAGAGTCACAGCTGAATCTGACTTTGTTACAGTACTCAGTGATCAACATGCAGGCGCAAGAGGATCGGGGACATGGGTAAACATGGCATGAGTCCTCGGGACAAGTGACCTAATTCTGATAGTGTGGTGATGTTGAGTTGTGGTTTAAAAAGAAAAGGTTATGTTTAAAATTTGGTTAAGTCACTGAATCAATAATCAGGTCACATAAGCTGTGGTCTGAATGGTTTTTTTTGCAACCTGCAATTACAGGAACTTGCACTGCACATGCTTGTCTTGACCTGGATGGTTAAAATATAGTATGAGTAATAAAAGTAGCACAGTTGGCTAATGTCATGTCAGGAGCGTGCACACTGATGTTTCCAAGGACAACAGTGTAAATTTTGGTGGCACGGTCACTGACTGTCATCTGATCCTGTGTATTTCACTTGCATGTCTGTAGCATGACCCAGAGGATTAGGCAGGGAGTTTGCTGAGGCTTGGTGTGTGTGTGTGTGTGTGTGTGTGTGTGTGTGTGTGTGTGTGCTAAGGGGGGCGGGGGCCACAGTCTGCTGCGGTCAGTGTGCTCCACAGGCCCGCATCCCAACAGGTGCTGAGCGTGTTGGGCTCTGATGGTGAATGGGCTCTTTGTTGCAGAGGATTCACCCTCAGAGAGAGGGCAGAGCCAGCAGACTCCCTCCCACACACACTTATCAGCTGAGGCTGATGTCTGTGTGTGGGTGTGTGAGGGTGTGTTTGTTTTGTCCAGGGTCGGTCGGTTCCGTTATTCCTTGCATCTCTGAGCTCTCTTTATATATCATTGGTGGAATGTAACCAAGTACCTTTACTCAGGAAGTTTTTTTGTTGCTTGTACTTTTCCATTTCATCCATTTCATGCTCCTGTATACTTGTATTTCACTATGTTTAAGGGGGAAATATTGTATTGTTTACTTCACTATATTTATTTGCTATTCATTATTGTTACTAGTTACATTGTAGATTAAGATTTTAGTTACAAATTAGGTTAGATCAGGTCGAGCTGCTAGTCTGCTAGTCATCAAATCGAGTCCACACCTCTGCTAATTATCGCTAAACACACTGAGGCTGAAGGGAGTGTCATTAGTTTGCAGGTATTTAGTAGTAAACCAAAGTGTTGGAAATCAGAAAATGTTATTACAGTTTATCCTGTACAGTCATTAAGATGTATCATCTACAAACAATGAATCTAAAGAATCTAGTAAATGTCAGATATTTCAGTAAGGACCGACCAACCCACAGACCTACATTGTACCAAGAGCTGTTCCGCTAGCATGGCTAAAAATATTTCATGCCAAGATATTCAATATATTTTATGAATATATATAAATGTAAACATAGGAATCGTGGAGCTGAAAGAAAAATAGATGACCAACAATAATGACAAATGATGCCTCCTGATGAGTACCCATTGTTTTAGTTTGCACACATTAAATTCAAATTATATTCATTGTGGTATAACTGATATCGCCATGTTGGCATTTCATGTAGCCGGTTCTTTGTAAATAATATATATCTCACATATTTCACTTTTCCAACACTTTTGCACTTTGCACTGCTGCACATACATGTAACAAAATATCAGGTGCACTTGGAAGCAATCTCAAGACCCACCTCGTTGTGTTGGTCTTTGCTCTTGCACAATTAAAATAGTGCCCTCAGTGTTTTTGATCGCTGTACTATTCCATCCAAAGGAAATATTCTGCATGTGTTGTGCATACGTTTAGACAAATGACCAGTGCCTGAAATGAGCCAGTACTCACCAGTACTGAGTACCAGTGCCTGTAACAATCACAGGCAGAGCCAGATAAACGTGGGTAAAAAACATCTAGCAAGCTAGTTTAACGCTCGGAAACTGGAAATGTCCTTGTTAAAATGGAAACACAAATTTAATCAGGGTTAGGGTTATGCTGTGGTTAGGGTTAGGGTTGTGCTGAATTAGGGCAGCACAGTTTGTATTGACTGAGCCACTGGAAGGTTACTGGAAGGTAGCTTACATTTTCAAATGAATACACAATTTTTGGACATTTATTATCAGACAGAATAAATAAAGAATATTCCCCAATAATAGCTTGTTTGCATTATTACAAATATCTTGAGTTTGTTGCAGGTATCACAATGAACTGGCAGCTGACTGTAATGTTGCATTTCTGACATTCACCATTTTGTAAAAGTTTAAAGAGTGTGGCAAGCTAACAACACATCAGGATTTGGTTCACCCTTTATTCATCTAAGCCTACATGTTTCTCATGAGAGTTGCAAAGATAAATCAATGAGGTAAGTGTTAGCACCCACTTTTTGTGTAGTTTCTGTGACAGTTAGTCAAACCACAAGCTGCTGGCTGTGAATTCTGCTTCGTTTTGGTTCTCATTATTCACAGCTTGTCCCTCCTAATGACAGCCACCACAGCAAGGTGGTTGACACTGGTGCAAAAGAAATGTACAACTCTGTTTGTGGTTATTACATGAGCCCCAGTCTGGTTTAGATTGGTCACATACGGAGAAGAGCAACCAGTTTATGAGGGGCACAGTTAGTGACAATGAAGAATGCTTTGACACAAGGCAGCAACTCAACAGGGAAACATGCAAAGGGAATCAATACATAATAATCAGTGATCATTCTTCAGTTGCAGAGTACAAATTCAGTCGAGTGAAATGAGGTTTCATTTCACACTTCAATGTATTTTTGGAGAGATGAGATAGGATGCTTACAAGCCTGCAAGAGGAAGCTCTGAAGAAACTTCCATTTACCTCTCTGAAGGCAGCACAAATAGGAAGTGAAAATATAAAGCAAAGAAATATACCATCCAAACATCTCTGCTTAGTTTTTTGGTGTCGTTTCACAATCACTCTGGTCCTTCTGTGCTGTGCTAAAGTGCTGAAGAGAAAGAGTGACTCTGTGACAACAGTTGTGTTAATTATGATCAACAAAAGGGCAATTCTTACTTGTGAATCTGGAGTCAGATGTTCAACCTGTAGCAACATTTTGCAAGAGGAAATGTTGTCATAGGCCTACCGCAGAAATAGATTGTCTTCATGTCAAGTTAACTTTGTCAATAAAATGCATCACATGCTACCAGCCTACATACTTCCTAATCTTTATTTCCATTTTCTTTGCTCTTTATTTTAGAACAAACTTGCAAAGGCTCTGTATGACAACACTGCAGAGTGTCCAGATGAGTTGGCCTTCAGAAAAGGCGACATCGTCACGGTAATGGATCAAAACGTGGCCGGCACAAGTGGATGGTGGATGTGCTCTCTTTATGGACGTCATGGCCTGGCCCCTGCAAACAGACTGCAGCTTTTACCACAAACTAGAACCATAAGCCATGTCACAGAAAAACCCAAATTAATTGATGCTACAACTGGTGACAGTGTGCAAAATATCTACCAGATCCCGAGTGTACCCCGGCCCTGCAGCAGCCCTGCTTATGAACGCATGGACATGATCTACAAGGTCCCATCCACTCCTGTATCAGCTTCAAAGAGTCCAGTCTCTTCAGCACTTAAGCACAGCACAGAAGGACCTGAGGTAAGCCCAGTACAAACAGTTTCTTTCTACAAGTATGAATTTATGTAGAGGAGAACAAAAACTAAATGCATATATATTGGTCTGAGGTCAAAGTTGATCCTTTCCCTTGGGAAGTGTTCGCTCTCATGATTAGAGAGGTAGACTGTTGCAGAAATGCAACGCTGTGAAACCCCTGCTGGCAAAAGAGCTTACAGATGGGGACCAGGGGCCTCTCCATGGGGACAGGCATGCAGCAACGGGGTCTTTATGGGCCTGTAAAAGACAAACAGACACAGACTTCAGACACTTTTAACTGCAAACAGCAGCCCATGCCGCCAGGGACCCCAGAAAGACAGAAGTGTCTGTACGGGTGCTTGTGCAGCAGAAGGTGGGGAGAAATATACCCACATGTTCACCATTTCCTCTCCTGCTCCAGGGGAGTCCTGTTCCCTTCTGCAGTAGCCACCTAATATTCAATGAGCAGCATGGTTTCTATTATAAAGCTGCGTTAATTGGCAAAGTGCATGCATAATAGGGTTCTCCGGTACTCTTGAGGGGCTTCAGAGCAAATACTGTCCCCATAAATGTGTTGATGTGGAGGTCAGTGAGGTTGATGCAGCTTTGATCAAAGCAGTGCAGGTGTTGCCAGTCAACGCCAATATTACAGCCTGTCTGTCTTGTCTGCAGCCTTCATTCTTGAGCATGGGGTCCAGTCCAAAAGGGGAGGTTTACGATGTTCCGAGCCAAGGAAGACGTGCTTCTCTTTTCAATGTGAGCTCCTGGAAATATAAACAACAAAATGAAAAGTAGTGACTGTTTGTATTTCTGCCACTTGAGTGGGTCTGATATCTGGACTATTATTGTCATGTTCTATTTTTCAGGCATCAACAACTCCAAGACATATGCCACGAACACACTCACTGCTTCCAATTTCGGAACTGGAGAAAAGATTGGACTCTCTGGAGAGTTCAAGGTGTAGCAGTCCAGGAGACACTTACGTAAGTTTCAGACATTTGAAAGGATTAATAAAACTATGACGTGCTCACTTTAAAATGCAGTCTTTCACATTTTTTGCATATTCAGCTCTGCTAAAGGTTCCGTATACTTAAAATGAACTAGTTCATACAACATGACAACATGATAAAGGGAATAGCTGTGATATTGACAACTTGTTCTTGTGCACAGGTATATGCAGTTCCACCACCTTTGCCTCAGGACCCAAACTATGACATCCCTGTTCCCTCAACCACAGACGCCCAACAGAAAATGATCGCTGGATACAGTACCCTTCCCAACCCCCGCAAGCCTGAGTGGATTTATGATGTGCCAGTGGGTCCTGAGAAACAAAGTCCACCCCAAGGCTCCTATGACATATTGCCCTCCAAAACTGTTTGTAGGGACCTCTATGACACTCTTCCAGTACATGCTCGGACCATTCAAAGAGGAAGTCCAGCTCCCTTGCTTTATGATATACCAAAACCCAGTTCACCACCCAAAGTGCTGCCAAGGGCCCCAATTTATGACAAGCCCCCAACTCAGAGGCACACAGAGGAGTCAGTTTATGTGGTTCCACCCCAGGAGGACCCCCTCACCCGAGTTCTCAGTGATTCCACCAGTGATCATATACCCCTAGAGTGCAGGCGCGACTCAAACAATGCTCATGAACTCAAAAGGGTGCGTCTGCAGAGAATGAGAAACTTCCTGGCTTGTACGTCTTTTCGTGATCTTCCAGGAAGTGGGGAGTCACTGGCGCAGGAGGATGACGAGCGACGTAGAACCATACGCCTCTCTGCAGCAGACAGTCAAAGAATCAGCACTGCCTCCAGCTCCTCCACCAGCTCCTGTGACTCTCTGGCTCTGAGCTCCTCCTCTCCTGAGCCCCTGCGAGAAGTGACTGTCAGCCAGGACGAGGCCTGCCGCAGACTTCTGGACCTACAGGAGTCCGTTTGCAAGGCTGTTCCCCGTCTCATGGACTTTGTCAGCAGTCACTGGAGGAGTAAAGGACATCTTGAGAAACACCTGAAGGAGATCAAAGAGGCAGCAGATGGGATTGCATGTTCTTTGACATCCTTCCTAAACTTTGCCCTGGACGTTAAGGGCAATGCCCACCGTTTGACCGATGCCAACCTTCAGACGAGGCTCTGTAAACAGCTGTCCATCGTAGAAGACTCAGGCGTCATCCTACAACAAACAGTAAGTGCTCTCAACATCGCTGGCTGGCCCCTTAACACACTCTGTCAAGATCTGGGGCAAGTCCAGACACCTGACCAACTGGAGCGCTTTGTTATGGTGGCACGCACTGTCCCAGAGGACGTCAAGCGCCTGGTGTCCATCATCAATGCCAATGGCAAGCTTCTGTTCAGAGCCCCTCAGAAAGACCCAGAACCTCTTGTCACCACAGGTCAGCCAGACACAAAGAAAAGTCCTGATGGAGGCGAAGAAGGAGGGGACATAGTAGAGGATGACAATGACTATGTAGAGCTACAGGTGAGAGCTTCTAGGCTTCTAGGTCTTCATAAATAATATTGGTTACTTTGGTGCTGCTTTAAAACCCAAAGCATACTTACTAACATAATGTTTTTGCTCTTGACTTTTCCTCAGACTAAGACTGATTTTGAAAAGCAGAAAAAAGTGCAAAATGAGCCAAAAGAAAATGTCACACCAGTCTCTAACAAGGTGCAGGTGAGTATCTCCTATTAACACAAGAGATTTGTTCCAACTTAATGAGAAAACAACAAATACATTTGTCTCTTTTTAATTTTTAAATATCCAACTACAATGTAGCTATCCAGGATTTAAAGTTCCAGTGTGTAGGATTTAGTGGCATCTAGCGGTGAGATTAAAGATTGCAAGCATGTAGGAAAAACTACGGTCAAAAAACTACGGGGAAAAAATGGACGTATCAACGGCCAGTATTTGGTTTGTCAAGACATTTTTTAAAGCTAGGCTATGAAACTTTTGAAAGACCAGGTAACAAAATCTTCTCATTACAAATGAAAAGTTTGGTTAATTAGCATCAAAACTCAACAGTTGCCAATTCAGTACACTCAGTGCTTATTCTGCTACAGCTTCACTCGGTCTGGTATGACCATGGTGGCTAATAGTAGCAGTAGCTAATGTTAGTTACAGTCAGTTTACTGCCTCTATGCTAGCTTAGTGTTACTTTTTAACTATGTTTAAAGGTCCAGTATTTAGTGGCATCTAGTGGTGTAGTTTCAGATTGCAACTCCTCACCCTCCCCTTCCAAGCACAAAGGAGAAACTACAGTGGAGGTGAAACATGCAAAAAAACGCCAACAGCTCTTTCTGGAGTCAGTGTTTGGTTTGTGTTTGGGCTACTGTAGAAACATGGTGGTTCAACATGGCGGACTCCATAGAAGGCAGCCTGCGACGTCCGTAGATATAAACAGCTCTTATTTTGATGCGATTATACACTAATGAAAACATGCTTATGAATATTATATATTATTATATTCCTGACAATAGATCCTCCTAAATATTACACACTGGACCTTTAAGGCTTTCCTTGTAGTGAGAAAAAGACAGGAAACACTGTTGTCCAGAAGACATGATATGTGGCCATCATCACCTTTTTTGTTCCATGTCTCCACCGCTCAGGCTGATAACAAGTGCCACTCCTCTGAGTCCAGCACCGGCACAGAAGAACATCCACCATCCTCCCTGTCAGAGCACTGCAGGCTTTACTTTGGCGCTCTTCAGAAGGCCATCGGGGGATTTGTGGACAGCCTTCGAGATGGCCAGCCACCAGAAAATTTCATCCGGCAAAGTAAGCTGGTGATCATGGTGGGCCAGAGACTGGTGGACACCTTGTGCAGGGAGGCCCAACATGGAGAGTCCAGCCGGAGCCTTCTGTGTAAGAGCAACCACCTGTGTGCTCTCCTGAAGCAACTGGCCGTGGCCACCAAGAAGGCGGCGCTGCACTTCCCAGATACGCAAGCTCTGCATGAGGCTCAAGAGTTTGCTAAGGAACTGGCCCAAAGAGCACAGCACTTTCGGAAATCACTTGATGTGTGAGAGCGCGCACATCAAGCATATTGATTTGTTTCTACAGCAAAAGACATTGGTTCATTTATTGGCCATTGATCAGTTTCCTTTTTCATTCATTTCATATTTTCATAATTACGTTCAAGCTTCACTAGCCAAAAAGATTATTGCTTTTTGCTGAATGTTGTTTATAAAATGAATGCAGGTACTGGTTAAAATGTCAGTGATGATAGAAAATGCCACTGGGAATTCAAATATGGAGCTGTATTTGTACTAAAATAAAAGACTTCAACAGAGTGGACTTCCAAAATAAATTGCACATTAGTATACTGTACTGAAGCCAATTTTAAAAAGCAATTTTAAATATAAAGTATAAAATATAATTTGTTTTATATAATTTACAATTTTATATTCTCTGAATAGTGTTTGTTATGTAGATGTTTTGTTCATTTTATTACTTTATTACTAAGATGTATACTCTCCAGGGTAGTAGTTTGATACTTTTTGTGAATATCTATGTAAATATTCCCCAAAATATTGTTATGCATTCCCAAACTTTTCTTGACAGAAGACACATGTTGGATTTTTATTGATATTAAAATTATAAACTGAAAACTCTTGAATTTGTTTTGTTAATGTCTATCTGAAACATACATACAGATAACAGTACTGACCTCTGTAGAAGGGAAGTTTATTTAGCTGTCAGTGCAAAATAATATGAAAACATTTACACAGAAAGGTCAGTTTACTGGAGAGTACTAAGCTTGTGAAACAGTTAATCTGATTATGTCATCACTCGGAGTATTCACATTTAGGAATAGGAAGTAGAGATGAGCAGGAACTGTATCTGTTTAACCAGAATTCCATTTGAACTGGGAAGTCAGAATTTCTGAGTTTCCAGTCAGATATTTCAATTGGAATGTCCCCTGAAGTTGGACTTCCAACTAGTAAAGTCTGAAGAACCTTATCAACCCCAACCTCAAAATCCAAGACGGCTGCTCTGTGCGTCAGTGAAAGCTGTTTATTACTGTTGTGGGTTCGATCCCAATGTGGCACGTAATGTAAAAGAGCTTTGAGTGGTCGGAAGACTAGAAAGGCGCTATACAAGTACAGGTCCATTTACCATTTACCATTCATCCCCCAGGGGAAATTAACAGTTTCCAGCAGTATCCACAGACTGATAATAATAACAATAATAATAATAACAACAACAACAGCAAGCAAAATGCAAAAGTACCAATAAAATAAAATAAAATCAATAGCAAAATAACAAGCATTGGGTGAATGTCCTAAGGTGCATGGTCAAATACAGTGCTTGAAAGGCCTAAGGTGCATAAGTAAGTGGTCACAAAATGCAGGGTGCACTGCGTCAGGTGGTACAGTTTGATACAGGACAGACATATTGGAGTTTAGAGTTTTTCGGTTTTCCTCCCCTGGGTGGAGTTGAAGAGCCTCATGGCGTGGGGGGAAGAACGATCTCCTTAGTCTTTCAGTTGAGCAGGACAGTGACACTGATGTTTATCCAATTTTGTGTCTTGTTAAATCAGTCGTACACACAGTACTGTCGAATCTCTGACTGTGGACATGTATGTGAAAAATACAGCGTAATGCATTGTTATCAACTGGTAATGCTAAAAATGGCTAAGGGCTAACCTGGCTTGAGCTCGATTTTCCAACCTGTTGTACTGGAACGCAGTCAACTCGGCTGTGATGTCATTCCCAGTTCTGACCTCCGACTTCCGACATTCGGAATTTGTATCTGTACTTGTGATGGGCGGGGCTTAAACCAGATGTGGGAGGAGTTTACAAGCACTGTTAATTTAACCCTGAAATTGATCAGAAGTTGCTGTATTTATAAGAAAACCGTTTACAGAACAGCCTCAGAACTGAGCTTTAGAGCAATGTTTTTTAACACAAGAGTAAGACAACGTTTTACAGAACAGATCTTTTAAAATAAAAGTTGCTATATGTACGAGTATGAATATTGAGACATTTTATTTGTTATTAAAAAAAGTACATCAACTGAACTGGATCCTCGTTCCAGCTGAGTACTTTGTTAACCATAATAAAAAGCCTACATTACAAACTGGTGGGGTGGTTAGGGAATGCAGGATCCAGGGGTTTTGGAGCTTTACCAATACTCTGCACTAAAGGTCAGGATATATTCGCCACTGCTTCTTCAATTTTGACTATTTTGGTGAGTTCCCCAATGAAAGTGCAACACTCCATAACTGGAGTTCAATAGTGTGATTTGTTATTACTCACTGCAGTGGAAATTATTATTGTTTCCACTGTACCTCTGCAGGAATATCAGAGGTCTGTCATTACAGAACAGTAACCCTCAGGTTGGTGTCTTCACTGTCTTACTTAATCCACTAATGTACACAATTTTGTCTACCATCCACCTGCTGCCGATACAGGATGGCAGCTTTGGAATATTATAGGAAGCCTTTTTAACATTTTGGCCTGATGAAAACTAGTCTTCTGCCTATATTCTGGATTTTTTTTTTTTTTTACGGTACTCTTAAATAAACTAAATTAAAATAATCCAGGTACAATGACAGCAGAGTGTACAACTAAAGTCTTTAAAACATGATTACTCCCTACCTTTAAGACTGCTCCCAACCCCACCCTTACTTGCGTGACAGTGCATAGAAATACAGTATATGAATGAATGAGTCAGAAAATAATAATAAAAAGGTAGGAAAATCCTAAAATACAATAATAAAAATAATTTACAATAACACAATATATGTACAGACAAAATAGTAATATTAAAACCGCACAAGTATGAAAGGAACTTAACAAAAAGGAAGTGTTAAATGTCAAAATACAGTTATGTAGAATGAGAAACAATAGATACAATTACAGTACAATACAATGGTACATGTATGTTGGTGGGTGGATTTATGATTTACACACAAATCTAAAAATATTCACATACATTTGATTTTTTTTTCTTGGCTTTTTCCTATCATGCACGGTGCCAGCTGGGGGCAATTTGAGGTTCTGGGTTTTGCCCGTGCAAGGACACAAGGACATGTGGACAGAAGGAGCAGGAAATCGAACTGCAAACCCTATGATTAGTGGACGACAAATTCACAGTTTCAATAGGTGGGTCTCGCGTCATACTGCCTGATCTTCAGGCCATGTTGTGCCTACGAGGTGCACATTTCAGCAATACTAAACACAATGCACAGAGAAGGAGGGCATGAGGGGTCAATGTGGACCCAGCAGCTCATTTTGCCCCAGCGCCCTCCACCAGGTTAAAGCCTCATAAGCAGAGATAGTAGAGCTGTAAAATAGGAATTATTATTGAAGCTTTATATCATTACATACATTATTATTTTATGATACACAACAACGTACAAAGAGAATGAAGTCAGTCCTCATTCTGATGTGATTGTGCATTACAAAGAGCAGTGATGGGGAACAATCTGAGTCTGGGAATCAGAAAAGGTGTTCAGTTGTTTAATAGCAAATGGTGTACAATAGTTGGGCACTTGTCATCAGGGCTTCAGTCTGCTTCTTCAGTTGAAGCTGGTTGCTCTGTGTTACTACCAGAATTACTGAATGACTGCTGCACAGACAGGCAGTTCCTAACTGTATGCTGCCCTCTAGTAGTAGTGTGGGGATATGACTTCATCCACACATTTTCTCTGTTTATGAGGCTGGAGCAATCCAGATCTACTCTGGACATTTACTTCATGACTGATTGGTCATTTAATGAAATGTAAATGTGTATATTTTTACATCAGTCACATTATAGAACAGTAGGCTATTAAATGTCTGCTTCTCTCAACTTGTTGACAGCAAAATCTTACATTTAATGACACATTCTGAGGTAGCAGTAGACACATTACTCCATTTATAAAGAGTGAAGTCGCGGTAGTCTGTTGAGAAGGCCCTCATATGCCAACCCTGAAAATCTGTTAAACCACACTGTAATGCTGTTTGATACAGTGAACTATTCAATAACTATCAGTTAGTTTTAGGTGTGTGGTTGAGATTAAATTCGCTTTCAGCTCTTTCGATACAACAGATGGGAAGGCCACTGTGTTGCTGATTGGCTGGTTGGTAATAAAACTCTGGAGATAAACTGTGACCCCACCACAAATCAGGAAACAAAAGCCTCAAACCCAAAGATTCACACTTGTCCAGCCTTCGGAAACCACAGCCCTGTTGATGTTGTATGTTACACTTAAATCAGTGATGCAGATAACAGGTGTTTCCATCATCCCACCTCCTTTAATAGTCCTTTAATTCATAAGGTGAATAATACTAGCAAAACTCTCCTGCTCGTCTCTCTCTGTTTCACTAAGTAGGTGGGTATATCTGACAGTTCTGTTACAGTTAATAATAACATTATTAACACCTTTTTAACAATTACATTCATATCTTAATCACTGTTTCGTTTTTTCTACTTTCTACTGCAACAAACAGAGGTAAGGCAATGATAAACAATAATAACAATATTGTCTGCTGCACTTACTTCATGATCTACGTAGATGGCCATATCTGACTGAGGTATGGTAATACTTAATAACAACATAAGTCTATTTATCACCTCTTCAATAAGTCATAATTATTCTTTATTTATTTATTTTAACATAGCCTACTGTAGATAGCTAGACTTCGGACTGATTGTTGGCACATAAATAAATAGATAAATATGGATATGTGAAAAGAGGATCCTGATGTTTTTACTGACAGGAAATAGCGAAAGTTTGAAGTATGAAACAGGTTATTTTTTATAAAACTTCCCTACTGCAGCTTTAAATGAAAATTGGAGGGAAAAAGTATCTAAACCCACAAAACAATGTTTTTAATGAAGGGTTTGTGATTAGTGCAAATGCGGAAGTACGCAGCAGCAAAACCCTCTCGGTTTCCTCGTACGTGCCGGTGCGTGTTGTCGTCACCAGGCCGTCATGTGTTCGCCTCTGTCTCCCTCTTAGTCCGGACAGACTCACAACCTCAGACATGGTTCCGTGAACCGACACATGGCAGCTAGCAGCCATGAACCAAAAAAAACAACTCACCAAAAACTGACGGTGCCTGAGTAGCAGCCTTATTTCGTTTCTTTCGAGATTATTCCAACTCCTGCAATACCCACAGCTAGCAGCCGGCTGCCGGTCACTGTCAGGGGGAGAGGCGCTCTGAAACCCCCTTCGGTTTTTTTTCTCCGATATTTCGCTTTTTTCCAGTCACTTTTAAGTTTCCGCCTCCTCTAACCGACGCTCAACATGGGTGTTCAAGGTTTCCAAGAGTACATTGAAAAGCACTGCCCCAGCGCTGTGGTGCCGGTGGAGCTCCAGAAGCTGGCCCGGGGGAGTATGGTTGGTGGTGGCCGGCTGAGACCCCCTCAGACTCCGTTGAGACTGCTGGTGGACGCCGAGAACTGCCTCCACCGGCTCTACGGAGGCTTCTACACCGACTGGGTCAGCGGGGGCCAGTGGAACCACATGCTGGGCTACCTGGCCGCCCTCTCCAAGGCCTGCTTCAACGGCAACATTGAGCTCCTGGTGTGCTTCAATGGCGCCCTGGAGAAAGGCCGTCTTCACGAGTGGGTCAAGCGGCAGGTGAACGAGAGGCAGACCGCCCAGCAGATCATCAGCCACGTCCAGAACAAGGGCACCCCGCCGCCCAAAGTCTGGTTCCTGCCTCCCGTGTGCATGGCCCACTGCATCCGACTGGCGCTCCTCAGGTTTCGCGTCGGGGTGAGTGAAAGCTCGGCCTGGCAGTGCCTGTTGAGCAGAGCCACTGTGGACCAGACATTAGCAGGCTCTGTGGTTAGCCTGCTAGCTGCCCACCATGTCAGCATCACTGCCAACTTCAACCCATGATAAAAGCTGCTCCCACAGCCGGCCAACTTAATCAGTGTGCCTCTAGCAGTGTTAGCAGAGCCTGCTTTATAATACCTAACTCATTCTGTTTCAGTGGTATTACCTCAGACTGTGAGTGCATGTGATCCACATTGTAATGGGGTTTGATCATTAATAAAAGTCCAAGCAGAGCACTCACTGAACTGTCCCAGTCTTAGACATTAAATTAAATTAAACTATGAATCATTAAAGTCCCTTCCAGTCAGAAATCAGTGTTTCTCCTTGTTCCTACAGTGTGCTGTTTGAATGCTGTCTGTGCAGAGTTTGACTCTAGAAGGATGTTTTCACATTCATCTGCTGAAAGTGGAAAGTTTCTCTGAGCTCATTGAACATCAGATTTTAAGGGGCGGGGCCTACCAGCATGATTTGTGACATCACAAATAGTTAGGGAGTCAGTCCTGGTCCAGTATCAACTTGTACAGTGTGATGTAGAAACTTGAAGCCACCAGTGCACATCCACTGAGAATGGACTTTACAGTGAAGGAGGAGACATCTTGTGTCCAGCAGGGAAACTTTAGAAATCAACAACATTTGCATATTCAGAGATTCTGGAAGTTTTAATGAGGTAGAAGGAGGAGATTGATTTTAATCTGGAAATTGTACTTTTATTGCAGACTGTCTCAGCAGACTATTTTTCTATATGTCTTAATACATGTTTGGAGGGGATCTTTAAGTCATTTGTTTAACAAATTTGCCCCAAATTCACTGCTGTTTGCTGGGTTTCTATGATAGTAAATTGAGAATATTTGGGTTGGTTGGACAAAACAAGCCATCTTTCACTATTTTTGTACACTTATAGACCAGAATGATTAATTGAGACGTAAGTACTTAAATCCCTAAATATTACTAATTCAGGAAAAGTACAAAGTGCAGAAGTTCATGCACATTTTAGCTGAGTAAGTGTGCCTGAACAGTAAAGCTGCATCTCATGGGTATGGGTACAAACAGGTACAGCCCAGTTCACATTTAATGCAGTTTATTTGTCAATATCTCTTAAACTGTGTTTTTCTGGTGTCTTGTAGCATTCATGAAGTCAAGGCATGCAGGAAACTTGTTACCTTTTTATAAAAAGAAATAAATAAATGGTTCCATGCTGTGTGATGCATAGATTTTCAGTTTGGAATTGGATCAGGAATCGCTGGGATTTGATACCCTGAGTTGAGGTATCTGGAGAGTCGGATCGGTGCAAACCAGGTAAAAGTGCGAGTCAGGATCTGTCATTTAAATGAGAAGATATTATCATTGTGACAATGCAGTGATGTATTCTGTATATGGTCTGTATTCATATAAAAGAGCTGTTTTGAGATCAGGCTGTTTCGAAATGTACTCATTAATAACATTTAAAATATGTAACCAGTTATTTCTCTCTGTTTGGATATCCAATCAGCTGTGTAGGGCTTATTCACGAAGAGCAGCTCAAACAAACCTGCACCTGCTATGTAATCCTGTGTCTGTATCCTTTTCTCAAGTGCCTAATACGCCATGTCTGTGTAAGAGGTTTATTTTGAGGCTTTAGCATCTAAAGCCTGATCCTTGTCTTGGCCACTCCTCAGGTTGTCCAGAGCATCGAGGACCACCACCTGGAAGTGATAGCCTTGTGCAGGGAAAACGGCTTTCATGGCCTGGTGGCCTACGACTCGGACTACGCCCTGTGCAACATCCCGTACTACTTCAGCGCGCATGCCCTCAAACTGAGCCGCAACGGCAAAAGCCTCACCACCAGCCAGTACCTGATGCACGAAGTGGCACGGCAGCTTGATCTCAACCCAAATCGTTTTGTCATTTTTGCATCACTTTTAGGTTGGTGTCATACTGCGGGACAATGGCAGTGGGACTGATAGTTTAGGTGAGGCTGACTAACACAAGTATGCTGCTGTTGTGTGTTTTTAAAGGAAATCACATACTGCCTGATGAAGACTTGGCTGCCTTTCACTGGAGCTTACTTGGTCCAGAGCATCCATTAGCATCTTTGAAGGTAAAAACTGTATTGATCATTTCTGTATAATCCCATGAACTGCTAACCCAGTGTGGATATTGTTAGTGAAGGACAGTCTGAGTGGAACTGTGGTTCAGCACACACTGCTCTTGAATATTCAGGTGACTGCATTGCTCCTGCAGTGGGCCTGAATGAATGAATTTCTCAGATAACCATCATTATCAGTAAGTACAAAAGCATCTTTAAAGAACACTCAAAGATCTGTTTACTCGTGATTCACTTTGACAGCAAATTTTCATTTAGTTTCAGTCATCGTCTTTTGTCTATTTCACTTCCGACCACTCAGACACTTTTACACTACATGTCACATTCACCAATTCACACACTGATGGCAGAGGCTGCCATGCAAGTTGCCAACTGCTCATCAGAAACTAGGGCTGCATCATTATGGCTTAAGGTTTTTATGCACTTGCGCCGTTATTGTGTATTGACACCTTGTTAATACTACAGGTCCCAGAATACTGGAGGAAGTATTGTCGTTTTGATAAACTAATCAGACAGTAATTGGCCTTTTTCCATACTTTTTTGAGCGACTGTGATCATATTTTAGGCTGCACACAGCATGAGTCTGTGAACAGCGACAGTGAGTATGTTTGGTAACCTGGCAGCGAGGTTGGCGGTGTGCACTGTGTCGCCTGCAGCTCTTCCTCTAGCAGCTCACTGTGGCTGCTCCTTCTTATGTCATTACTCCCTGACAGAGTAATACACAACAACAATAGCAGCCAAGCTAACTGACACTTTGCACTTCCTGTGACTAGCTTTCTTCAAAATAAAAGTCAACTCTTGTTTTGGCAGTTAAATGCTTTTAATGTGAAGCTGCATCAATAGGAAATGTTCTCTATTTGTTAGCAGTAACTTAATGCTGGTTTTTTTTCTGGGAATAAAAGTATCCAGGCTGCAGCTGCAGGGTGTGTGTGCAACGACAGGACAGCTCCCCAAAAGTGAAATCAGAATGTCTGAATCACCCGTGGTGGCTGTCTGTTTAGGAAGCGCTTGATTAGATATGAGTTTTCTGTGATCTGAGCACGTATTTTAAATGACGATATCGTAGACGATAACGTTCACTTAACTGAGGGAAGCCAAAATTGAGATTGCGATTAATATTGGATAAATTGTGCAGCCCTATCAGAAACAGAAAAGAATTAATTCACAGACCTTCATACACCGATTGCACAGCATTTGGAGCAGTTTGGGGTTCGGTATCTTGCCCAAAGACACTTCCAACCTTCTGATTAGGTGACAACCAACCCTACCTCCTGAGTAGGGGTGGGCGATATGGGCAAAAAATAATATCTCAATATTTTTGGGGATTTTGGCGATAACGAGTTAGGGCTTGTGTCCACCAAATGCGTTTCTAGCATTTTCCGAGCGCCCCCAGCGGTGTTAAAAGTTGAACAGATTTAAACCTTGAAGCACTCTGAGCGCTGCGCTAAAAAAATGTTTCCGCTGACATCTTTTTACCACTGAAGGCGCTTAGCGCTCCGAACGCTGAAGCTCATAGGATTTGTATCGGCACTAAATCATCTGAAGTACCGGTAGCTTCAGGGACTGGAGGTGCTTGCATTTTCTCTCTACCATCACAACGTGCTGCTAAACTGTTGCAAGGAGGATGCTAGCGAGAGGTCACGTTATCACGTCATGTGATCACGTCAGCCCACTAGTCGTGTGACTGAATCCTGCCATGCTGTAGAGAGTGTTGCCGCACCCAGTGGATGTGAGGAGTTTCTGCGTGCTTTTCAATATTTTTGGCGAAGTAATTTAAATACTGGATAATGGAAATTTGCACATCTTCAAAACAACAATGACAATATTATCGCAAACGATACATATCGCCCACCCCTACTCCTGAGCCACAGCTCTTTCCACCAACAGGGAACCAGCTTCATTCAAGCACCTAGTTTTGAACCGTTTTGACCAAAAATAAATTGGAGAAGTTGGTTCTGGCACCAAAAAATACAACCAAAGGAACCAAAGTGTGCGTGTCATATTCTACAGGTTATTGTGCGTAGTGCAGCGCCGTCTGTTGATGATGCATCTGATTACAACAATTCCATTCAAAACTGGTGGAAACGTAGGCTGGTTTGCTTGATAGCTCCAAGGTTCCAAGAATAAACAGGAAAAAACGGTAAGGTTAAGGTTGTCTAGGCATGGACAAGTAATAACTTTAATCTTTAAATTCACTTTAATGTACGTTTTAGGTTTTCTTTGCTGATTCCTACTCTTTCATTGAACACTCAGTCTAGAAGTCGACATGCTTGCTCATGCATATTTCAGTGAAAGGAATGTCCTTGCTCATAAACCTATCGGTAGCTTTAGTGCGGTTTTAAAGCAGAATTGCAAACATCACCGCTTGTTGGTGATAATTGATGGCTAAAAATCATCTGACAAAAGTTGTAGTTGGACGACAAATCGATCTGGAAATGTTCATGCATCTTCCTGGAAAAGGAGACTGAATTTTAGTGCTGCTGTGTTGCCAAAGTTTTAAGTAAGGAGAGCACCAAGCAAGGCATAGTGATGTGGCCAAATTTCCATTCATGGCCAGTGAAGTACAGCTTGCAGAAACTGGATATTCATAGATTGGTGAATGGTTGAGTCAAACAGTTGCATGGCAGCAGTGGCAGACAGTTTTAGGACACCATGTGTAAATGGTTCAGCTGTTGTTTTTTTAAATGACTAGCTGTGATTAAACAGAAAGCCTTCTGGTTCACATGTGCACCACCATACTGTCACATTACATTCCACTGACGAATGACACTCACGGGACACACTACTCGCATGTCTTAACTGGTTTCCACTGGTTTCCCTTAAAGGTACAGTATTAATATCATGTTCTAGCTATACAGTCATTAACTTGCTCTAGTACTAGAGCAAGTAGAGTCTAGTCTAGAGTACTCTAGAGACTACAGTGACCACAAAAAAACGTGAAAGGCTCTGTCCAGAGCCAGTGTTGAACATGACGGTTCAACATGGTGGACTCCGTAGAAGAGGAGCTGCTCCCTCCCTAGATAAAAACAGTTCATTCTAAGCTAACAAAAACACAATGATTCTTATATTCAGTTGATTATACTCTAATGAAAACACATCTATGAATATTATATTCCATTTCTCACAATAGATCCTCCTAAATGTTACACACTGGACCTTTAAAAAAGAAAAATGTGCAACAAAATTGGATAAAGATAAACAAATGCATATTGTTGTTACATGAAAATCTCGATTTGTTGATTCCAACCTGATACTTAAAAATCCCAGCAAAGAAAAAATAATTTGTATCACATGTATGCTGCAAAACTGCACTATACATTCATATTTGATGAAATCATAAAGTTGTGCTCTGCTCTGTACAAATGGTCTCGTCCTGCAGCTGCTGTCACTTGAGCAATAGTTTACTTATTAATCTCTCAGTGGGTAAGGCCTGAGGCAATACATTTATGGCTGTTTATTCTCTGTCCATAAGTCAACCACACCTGCTAAGTGTAGCTTTGGATACACACTGGTCAGGATACTCAGTAATAACTGGAAAGGAATTGGAGAGCTATAGAGAAAAAGAAATGCAGTTCATTTGAAATTGTGGCTCACTGGCAGAAATATGGCCAGAACACTCAAAGACATAGTTCCAGTATCTCAAACACATCTTCAACATTTATCAACAATCATACTGCATACTGTATTGTACTGCAAAATCCCTGTTATATTCTTTAGCAGACCACTACAGAGCTGCATCATGCTGTATTCACTAAACCATGCCCACTTTTCAGTGATCCAATCAGATCTTAACAATTAGGATTTAAATCCTGTCTTAGATATATGTCACATTACTGAAGATAAAGACACACTAACTGTACTTTCACTCTAACTTTAAAGTAGCTCTGTGAAGTTCTCTTGGAAACAAAAAACTCAGTGTAATGCAATGCAAAGTTATTTTAACTCAAAAAATGATTTAAACTAAACAAAATTAATTTAGTCAGTTCAAACTATTTTTGAGTTGAATTCATTTATCTGGTTTTACACTGCACCAAAACGGAGTTGTGAAGTGGGAGAGGGTATTTTGGGTGCATTATTTATGTTTACATAAACAATGATGTGTGACTCACAGCTCACAGCGCCATTACTGCTCTTGGATGGAAATTCTCCCAGTGGAATCATCAGTACAAAAGATTAACAGCTGCATTAAGAAATGTCTACTTTGATAAAAAAGTAAAAGGTATGTAAACATTTTAGGGGAGATGTTCACTGTGACTAAAGATCATTGTGCTTAGGAATCTGCAGCTTAAACTCAATTTTTGAATAATTCTGTAACCACTGCAACGACTTTCGTTCTCAACTGCAATTGCTTCTGACTCACCTCCTCTCTGTGGCAATGAAGACCGATTGTTCATGGGTATTGTAGTATTTTGACCCCGCCAAATTGCCTATTCAGAGGCTGCGGATTGAGGCAGCCCTGTGTATTATTTATGATGTATCAGTTTGTGTGATTTACCAAACTCTAAGCAAAATGCAGCATTTTAAACAGCAACAGGATGGTGCTGTACACACTGACCACTGGAGAGCTTCATTTGAAATAGATGTTTTTCATAGCAGCCATTAAACAGTAGGGTAAACACAGGTGTGTAATGACTCTAATTAAGGTTCTGTTCTGTGTAGTGTAACAGAGCCTTTGCAATGGAACCTTGATTAGTATCATTGGTGACCGCTGTGTGTACCCTTATATTTCATGTCAAAATGGCTGCTGTAAAAAAAGGTCTATTGTTCCCTCAAACCTAGTTCCCCAAAAAGTAGTTGACCTGTTGTGAACTCTGTTGCGTTATCGTTCCTCAGGTGCGTGCCCACCAGCTTGTGCTCCCACCCTGTGATGTTGTAATCAAGGCTGTGGCCGACTACGTCCGCAACATCCTAGACATCACCGACCTGGAGGCCATCGCTAAGGACATCTTCAAGCATTCACAGGTATGAAAAGTTGAGCTGCACTTGCTGTAAAAACTGCACATCCATTGTTGTCTGCTGGAGAAGCGATGGATACAATGCAGATTCTTTTTGAATGAATCTGTAACAGTGATTGTGTAGCAGAGGTTTTCAGGTATTTTCAGGTGACCCATTTCTTCTAAAAGTGCCAAAAACAGTGTTTTTGTATGAAAGCTATTGTATATTTTGTCTATTTTTAAGTTCTGTTGCGAAACATTTCCATAAATGATAAAGAATTTAAAGGGGACCTGTTTGCCTGTCCTTAGTTTATGTCACATACGGTTACATTGTTGGATGTTTATATTAAACCAGGCCGTAGTGTAAACGTATGTAAAAGTAATCCCTGTGAGCAAAATGTGGGCCTAGCAGAGATTTCTTTACATGGTCATCTGCTCAGGAGTCAGGACTAAAACCTTTTCAAGTTGAAAAGGAAAGTTAGCTCAAGGCACGCTCCCAGCAGCCCAAACCTTCTGTAATACTAGCCACAGCTAGTGAGCGGCTAAAGTAGCTAACAGCTACCTACAAGTAGCTATGGCTATATTGCCATCCTAAAACTCCATAAATCACTGAAAGTTAAAGCAGAGCAGCTGGAACACAGAGGGGAGACCAGAAAAAAATCCTCCATTAAAATATGATCCTGTTTTACCAAAATCAGTTGTAAAAGTTGAGTGCTTTTGTACAGTAATCAGTGAGACCTGGTCCTGTTCCTGCAGCGTTTATTTGTAGTCTGATGAACTGTAAATTCATCAAATTCAATGCCCCGTACCGCTGTTCTCCAAGTTACTTACGCTGTCATTATGTTGAAAGCGCACCGGGAGAGGACAGCGGTGTTAACCAGCGCTCAGTGCTGCCCCTCGGCAGGCTTCCGCGAAGTTGACCAATCAGAAAAAAATGAAGGGCCAGTAAAAGATACATAAAGATGTTTTTGAAGAGCGAATTGTGCAAAGCTACTCCAATGGAGCCTCAGACTAAGAATACAGAGCTGGAAATGATCATAATCGGTCCCCTTTAATGAATGTATTGTATGGATAATGGTGCAGCAATAAAACATCTGTGACCGACTCCACTGGAGTCTAGATCCTGAAAATAAGATTCCATTTGGAGCATCAGAGGGGCTGTAGAGGAGCTGTATTGCTAAAATGTAGTTAATAGATAAGATTCAGATTCATTCTTTATTGTCCTCAGTGGAGGTTCACAGTCTGTACAAAGAGCACCTTCAGCATGAGTTCTACACACAAACTACACATAGTACACATATACAGACAATATACACATATCTACACATGTAACACAGGAGTGACATCGTTAACTTGTCTGTGAGTTTAACGCTCTTATAGCGCAGGGTACAAAACCTTTTGTAGAGCAGCTGTCTGTATCTACGGCCAGATGGGAGAAGGGTGAAGCATGAGTTGAGAGGGTGGCTGGGATTGTGTACTATGGTCTACGAGCAGTGGCAGTATTAATGAGGGCTGGCTAATGTTATAAACAGTTGGTCTAGACCTGCTCTATTTGAAAAGTGTCCTGAGATAACTTCTGTTATGAATTGGCGCTATACAAATAAAATTGAATTGAATTGGTAGGTTGGGAGTGGGAAGACCTATTATTTTGAAGTGCTAGTGATTTGATGGTGAATGGACTCACAGAAGACGTAGACGAGAGGACAAACAAAGACGTGACTTGACAGACGCGCACCGGTATCTCGACGTGGAGTGTACAGACTGTGTTGTCGCAGCAGAGCATGCGCCAATGAGCAAGATCAACAGGTTGCACATTTAAGATTTAGCTGCTATAACGTGGTTAGAAAGCAACCTGACCTTTGTTTATTCACAGACCTTTCTAGAGAATGGGATTAAAGAATTCCCTTTATAAGTGAATTAGGAGAGAGTTATGACCTTAATTTTCGAGCTTTTTAAATTCACATTCAGAAACAACCTTTGACAACAAACATTTTGTACAAACCACTGAGCTGGACTAACTCAAATATTGGATTTAACAAGGAGAGTAAACCTCATCTCATCTGAATGAGCTGTTAAAAGTAGAACTCAGAATATAGTTATAAACACAGCACTGCAGGATCATTTTACACATAAGAAAAAGAAAAAAGATCAAATAATACAAGGTTTAATTAAAATGTTTTTAAATAAATAAAAACCAAGTAAAGTCTGTGTGGGAAACTGTGATATAACTTTTCTGTAGAATAGAATAAATGTGTCATCTTACTGGCCTTTGTAAAAACCACCAAAACTATTTAGAACAAATATCAGAGCACCCTTAGAAACATGCATCGCAACAATGAGTCATAGATGTGCCGCTCTGATGGGGGAAAACCGATAACATGGCTTGATCACCACTTCCCGTTAGTTTGCGGCTTGTATTTTACCCACCTAAAATATCAATAGATTAGATTCTCCATTGTACCTAAAAATAGCTGCAAAAACACATCCCGTATTTACAGTTATTGTGTTATTGTGCACAGGAACCGAAGGAATGGTGGCTGAAAAGTAAATTACCATCACACATAAAGCGAGCAGGGAAAGGTTGTGTACTGGCATATAACAGCTCATTTTGTTGGGCTTTGGGAAGCAGCAAAAATAATTGAAGTCTTTGTCTAGAATGTAAAGCAATGGCTCCACCTTCACTCTTTAACTGAAGAGGAGCTGCAAGGACAGAACAGAAAACAGCAGTTCTGTCCAAAGGTTGTTAACTGGCATGTTTTTCTTCTGTGTATTAATAATCTCATTTAATGTTCTTCTTTCAGTCGTGCACTGATGACAAAGTCATCCGCTTCAAGAAGGCGGTGGAGTATTACTCAGTGGCCAGCAAACCCCCCCACTTCCCTCCACACTTAGGTGGGTTTCTGTCTAATCACACTGTACGGTCTCGCAGTCTGGGCTTGAATACTATTGGAGGTGTTCGTCCGCAGAGTAGCTGCAGGGTCTCACGTTTGCTCTTCATTGTCTGACCTGGCTGCTACGTGTGTTAGATAAATGTTAAACAAAGACAGATTGAGAACTATCAGATCCCTTCTTGTCCCATCTTCCTAAATGTGCATCAGGTGCTCCACTCTTTAGAAAGTGGACAGTGTTTTTTAGAGGGCTGTCAGACTACTGGCCATGCCCATACAAAACTCTACAGCATATATTCCATAGCTTTCTAACAGGGGACATTTTGACTGGTCAAACACAGGTGTTTTTCATTAAATTATGGCTGAATTCGGACTTGTTAACGTTAACACCTGTGCTTTTCCTTCTATGATGGACATTTCGCTCACAATCACACACTTTGGCCTGTCAAACTATTTAGAAAATTCTAAATCCAAAGGGCACTTTGTTAGGGTTGGCTGTGGTGGGGAAAAGTTTACAGATCCAAAATGAGAAGATGGGATAGAGGGAAATATAATTCAGCAATGATGCTGCAGGGCTACGTAAATGCAGAGTCCTCTGTTTGCCTTTTGTCGACTGATTAGTAACAAGAAATCTCGAACTAGGTTTGAGGTCATTTAAAAAAACTCAGTATTACAGTCTGTCCCCCCGAGAGCACTGACAAGTAGGGTTGCAATGCTATACCTATACCGTGGTATACTGTGGTATGAAAATGGACAATTACCATACTGTGTACATTTGCTTATCTACCATAGTGAATTGTACCTTATTAGTTTTATGAAAAATGTATAGGACCTACTATTTTGTTATTATAAAGCATTTGTTCAACCAAAAAACATCACAGTCACTGTGCAGCAGTATATGATGTAAACCATGTTTTCTGAGATGGTTATTGTACAATGAAAATCTCATACTGTTGCAACTCTACTGACAGGTTGGTTTTTACACTGTAAAATGTTTCGCTCATGTACATTATCTTGTAAAACAAAGGGATCCATTTCAAGATTTTTATGCTATTTGTTTATTCCAATCAGCCACAGAATTCCAGTATCAGTCAAGCAAATCTTGAACTATATTGAGTCTAAAATGTATAAGCAAGTATTCAAATTTTTTTTTCCTTTATAAACTAACCTCCATGTTTCAAAGATCCCAGATTCCCAGTAAAAAAAAAATACCACCATAACTTTGCTGTCCTCATTGATGACTCCCGCTCTGTGCAGCAGGTACAGTCTCCCCTGAGTCTTTATGCTGAAATCTTTTGTTTCTGTCTCACAGTCAGACCAAAACACATGGGAGTGCCTGCTGCAGTGCCATCTCCAAAAATGCTCAACATTCCACAGGTGCCGCTGCCTGTAAATCCTGAGGTGAGCCTGTGAAATCCACTGTACTCCACAGTGAAATACTGCTACTTCAGCTACATGAGAATGACGCGTTTGGTTTTTTCCTCAACGTCTTCAGGTTCAGCACTCGTGCCCGGAGCCTCTAGTGGAGCGCAGCCTGGCCCTGGACTCCGTGGAGAGAGGCCCCGTGGAGCAGAACAGCTTCAGCAACATTCCTCATGAAGGGAAGCACACACCGCTGTATGAGAGGTCCTCTCCCATCAACCCGGGCCAGGCCGGCAGCCCCAACCACACAGAGGCCGCTTTCTTCAACGCCTCCTCAACATCCTCCTCCTCGGAGAATGAAGAGAGCTCGGGCACAACTGCCAAGTGAGTTCAACACGACACTCACTCTCTGTCTGCTTTATTACGGCAGTTTCTCCCTATTTGTTGTTATCAACGTCCTTACCTGCAGAAGGCTGCGCAAGATAAACACAATCTCATATCCCCATCAAGCAACCTCAGTGGCTGGTACATGCAGCCGACATGGAAGTGCCAAAAACTGCACTTCCACTAAAAGCTACTTGAGGCTGGCTCCAGAACTGAGTCAATCTTCATCAGGCCCCATTTTAAAATGCTCAACTTTCCAGCAGACACACACATTTTTACAGCCTGGTACAAATTCCCTGTTCATGAAAACTATACGAGTGGTGAATTTGTTTATAGCTCACCCACTTAAATTATACTAAGACTTAAAGTTATGAATAATTAAGGGTGCGGCCGCTTTATTAAGTAACCAGGCTTTATTCAGCCTCAGCTCCACCCACACTCCATGTCTTTACCCATTTCTATATTAGCCGGGAGCCGGCAGAGTCAGGACTGCCAAAATGGCGTCGGCCAGAGCCGACCACATTGGGCTTCACAACGGCTCTTCAGAAACCTATGGGTGACATCACAGAAGCTATGTCCTTTTTTTCACAGGTTATCTGTCTAATGTACTACTGTCAGGATATAGTGAAAGTTTCAGCAAATACAAGAAAAAGATGTTATGTTGCATCAATTTTGCAATGGTTAAATATTTGGAGCACAAATTGCACGCAAATACCGTACGTTTTATGCAGCAGCACGGACAGTGAGCAGATGTTCAGCTCTGTTTCTCACATCTTGGATTAGAAGAGAAATGGACTGAGCTGCAACAAGGCAGAGATGATTATCTTTGCAGAAAGCTTTGTTTCCCTGGCACAAAAGGGCGATCAAATAACAAAGAGAAAGACACCGGCTATCAACCAAAATGTTATTTTAAACATCAGTATCGGTGCATCCATAATTAGGAGATATCACTTGTCACTTGTTTTCCAGAAAATAATTTTAGTCCTCTTATTTCCTGTCAGTATTGTGTCCAGACATTGTCCCCAAAAACTTTGACACTCTTGAAACATTAAAGCACTAGTACACTTGTGGAGTGGAGTTAATGGCAACTTCTAAGTGTCTTGAGCTTATGTTTGGTAAAATTGTTTTGTAGCACACAATGATTGTACTGCAGTGCTGTATCTAGTCTCTACTGGCAACAGTGATATTATTTATTTCTCAGTATGTGGTTTCTATTTTCCCAAAGAGGCTTGATTTTAGTCTGTCTCTCTAAACACACGTCGGACAGTTTCTTTTGTTTGTTTATTGTAACTCCGACATAAGTCCTTCGTTTGGTTGAATCAAGTCTCAACAACAGAAGTAGAGAGCACCTTGTACTATTGTACTAATGCTTCTGATCACAGTACATCTGACATTAAGTAGCTCCCAGGATGTGATGTGCCTGTGCCTTATGTGTCAATGCTAATGAAGAAACAAGCACTGCAGGTTTCTTTACTCCGTCACTAAGCTTTAAATCATATATATGCTGGTTTTTTTCAGTCATGTTAGTGACCATAAGGGAGGATGGGAGAAAAACGGACATACTCCACATTCTGCAAACACACCGGAGGGAGACCTGGAGGACCAAATAAAAGTAAGTCAAACATCAGAAACACATTAGACTTCATCAGACATCTCGCCAGGTAGCTAAAGCGAAGCCGCCGTGTCCCGTCCGTCTGCAGGCTGACCTCTGTGTGACCTTCACTGTGAGCCCGGGGTCGCAGGCTGGAGGTCTCCACAGCCTGAATGCCCAGATCCCCTCTCTGCTCTCCATGCCCACCAGGAACCACATGGACATCACCATCCCACCTCTCCCCGCCGTGGCCCCCGAGGTCCTGCGGGTGGCCGAGCACAGGCACAAGAAGGGCCTTATGTACCCTTACATCTACCACGCTCTCACTAAGGTCAGAGGGACGGACTCAGATAGACTGATGGCTTTTATTTTGTAATTACAGCCAGTGTTACATTACAAGAAGTAATTCTAGGCACCCATTCTAGGCACTGTACGTGTGTGTCTGAAGCATATATAAAGTGTTTGTTAAATTCTGAATTGCAGGGAGAGATTAAGCTATCAGTCACCATTGAAGATGAAGCAAACAAAGACCTGCCTTCAGCAGTGCAGCTGTTTCGGCCGATCCGTCAATATGTTTACGGAGTGCTCTTCAGTCTGGCTGAGGCCAGGAAGAAGGCTGAGAGACTTGCCATGAGGAAGAACTGCCTCCCTGAATGTGAGTCCTGTGCTTAGAAAGCTCCTTTATGTCACGGTGTGATTTCCCCTGCTGTGGTTTTTATCAAGTGTCTCAGAGGAAGAAGTTAGTTCCAACTGGCCAAAGATTCTCAGTGATGCATTTTAGTGTTCTATCAGTGTAGGAAATTAGTCATCAGAGGTGACCTGTTAAGCCTTGGTCACACTACCAGACTTTCAAAGTACTGCTGTTAGAAACTGATTAAAATAAGCTGATAATTGGCCTAAACAGCCATTGTCAGTTATTTACCATTTATCAAACTAAATAACTAACAGCAGCCAGTGTCAGACATTATCATATATAACAGTTACCTAGTGTATTTGTAGTGGTAACAAAAGGTTAAAAATTATAACATACAATGTAATATAATGTACACACACGTTACTCTGGAACCACAAGCTAAAGGTTGTTATTTGTTGTCAGTCTTCTTGTCAATTTGCCATCAATATAATCCATAAAAGGAAAGGAAAATGAACACAAAGAATTTTCTAGCAGTCTAAATATGTCTAAGTATGTTCTGCTAAACATCTGACTTTTTCTTCAGTTCAGACACATTCTTGCTGAGAGAGAGTTTTTCTCTGCCTGTCCTCTCACTGTCTACTCTGGCACACACACACACACACACACACACACACACACACACACACACACACACACACACACACACACACACACACACACACACCAGATTTCCAACACTGATTCTGTCACATCAAAAACTTCTGCTGTCGGGAAACTCGACTCTGATCACTGGTCCAGCTCTTCAGATGTTGTCATTCATTTCTCCACCATTCAGTGGGAAGCTGTATAAAAAGAACTTGCATTTATACAAATCATGTGGTTGTTTGTTCATTCATTCAGTAATATTATGGATGGCAGAAATATATTTGCATTGTCACGTCACTGAGTGCAAATCATTTCCCCCACCTGTAAGGGGAGCGGTGTTGGACAATACATGTAAGATGCAGCACTAATTACGGTTTGATCACCGGGCACATCTGCGTTGATCGGCGCTGATTGCAACCGTTGTAGACCGTGCTTGTTATTCCACCAGCTCTTGCTGTGGTCCGCTTAAAATATGCACCTAGTCTTATTTTTTAGACAGAAACTGTGTCAAGCTGCATTGAGGAGATCAAGCAGACTCCTGATCGTAAAAACAGACAATGAAACAAACAAAACAATTTAGCTACATAACTACTTAAGGCAGCAATAAGGAACTTTCATTCTTTGTTGATTCTGGCCGCCCCTGTGGACTAAAGTGGTAGTGTTTGTACCTTGTTCTGCCTTGTTTCATTGAGTTTGAGGGTAATCCAACCCAGAGGGGAGCATCAAGAATAACTATATAGAAAAAGCCAATAGAACAAGTCAATAAAATAGGGCAGGTAAAACGCACCGCATCTGAAACCCTCCTGGTGGGGTATGAGGCTGTGCGGAGGACAGAACAAAACAGCGTAGCAGACACAACATCATAGAGCCGTGCCCGTGGGAATTATAGAACAATGTGACTGGATAGGGCTGACTAAGATATGTCCCACCAAGATATGGCAGCTTAGTCAGATCACCATTTAAAGTTGCATAATACATCTATTGTTTTAAGCCACAAAAGTAGCATCAGGGAATACTTTATTGTAGCTGAATGGAAATGGATTACTGGTAAATATTATGAGATTCAGATATTTATTCATTTGGAAATAACTAAGGATATTTTTTTTATTTATTAATTTGCTGATTCATTTCTCAATTAATTCACTTGCAGTGATTCATTTGGAGTTTATTTTTCGCAAGCGGAATTCTCATATCTCCATGCATACATGACATCACCTATTAATGATCACATGTACATTGTTGCTGTGGTTGATAAATGCATGCACAGTGATGTTCGTTGTACGTGCAGCGCTCGCTAACTTTATAGAGAATTAATACGATTACTTTTCTGTAAAATAAAATAAATTCTACTTGATTCAAACTGTTAGTTGTGACTTGGACTGTGGCCACATTAATGTTACGATTAGAGGAAAACTGTAGTAAACTGTAGTCAATTAGCCCAAAACTGCAGCTTATATGACCGTTTGTAAGCAAGTGCTGTCCTGTCTTGTCAAAAAATATTCCTGGGAAGGTCCTGGAAAATTATTTGTTAAAAAGGGTGGAACCCTGATCATGTTCTTCCATTAATGCAGCTGAGTGCAGCAAAACAGCAGCATGTCACTCTCTATGGGTAATTCTTTCCCTTGCTGAAAGTAAATGTAGGACGTCTCATAACCAACTCAAGTCCCCCTCCTATCTGAGGTAAAAGTCCTTGGTTAACTTTGAAGGCAGTTTCTAGGAGAGATCCTGTGATGCTTGATCAATACAAACCCTGATCTCTTTCAAATGTTGTTCCCCAGATACACATGTAATGGTCAAAGAGTGGGCCGCCTACAAAGGCAAGTCCCCCCACACTCCAGAGCTGGTGGAGGCTCTGCCCTTCAGGGAGTGGACCTGTCCCAACCTGAAGAAGCTGTGGTTGGGGAAGGCTGTGGAGGACAAGAACCGCAGGATGAGAGCGTTCCTGGCCTGCATGCGCTCCGACACTCCGGCCATGCTGAACCCTGCCAATGTCCCCACGCCCCTCTTGGTGCTCTGCTGCGTGCTGCGGTGAGTGGACCGCCGCTATCCAGGACAGACTGTAGGCTTATACACAGATGAAGTCTGTAGATGTCACTGTGTTTGTGAGAAGTAAAGTCAATTGAGAGTGAGGGAGTGAGGATTTATTAAGACAGAGTTGATCAGGTGTTTGTAACACTGTTAACTTTCTGTGTTTTGCTTCAGGTTTATGTTACATTGGCCAGGATTAAGAATTTTGCGTCGTAACGAACTTGACGCTTTCCTAGCCCAAGCACTTTCTCCTAAACTTTATGAGCCTGACCAGCTGCAGGAACTGAAGGTGATTTTGTAGTGTTTGTTATATGAGGAGTGTCGGAGAAACGCACACAAGACATGAATGTCCTGGCCGTAATCTGCCATACTGTCCTATCACTTACTTGGTAACTACTCTGATTAGAGAATTGGCTGACTGCTGTTAGATTTCACATTTCCAGACACTCCTCATATTCTGCAGACAAAGCAACCTGCTCGACAAAACACAGTTTTGTGCGAGCATGTTGTTCCTGAAGCTGTAGCTTTGCACTGAAAGATGTATCTTTGTAGAGCTCTGAGTGACGCAAAGGGGTTCTCGTGTCATGTGTGGATGGTTTATCAACCAAGCTGTAAAACCGCTGGAGCTCTGTTCTCATTCGGCCTTTTGTTAACGTAAACCATCCACACGAGCTGTGTGCTTTGGTCCTTGTGGTCTGTCTGTGTGTAGCTCTGTCTGCTCTCCGCTGTGCCAGAACATCTAGGTTGCGTCTGCTGGCTTTTTGTGTTGGCTGGATTAGGTTGTGTACCGCTGTATTTTGGCAGGCGGGGGTGAATGGGCTGCTTACGCTTGCTCCGTGCTTTGCTTTTCACTTCATTAATCTGAATGCTCAGTGGGGCTATTAAAGGAATATTATATATAATAATATCATTTTTTCTTTCCATGTGGACATTTTATAAGTCTGAATGTTTCTGGTCTACAGATCGACAACCTGGACCCTCGAGGAGTCCAGCTGGCCGCTCTGTTCATGAGCGGAGTGGACATGGCTCTGTTTGCCAACGACGCGTGCGGACAGCCTATACCCTGGGAGCACTGCTGTCCCTGGATGTACTTTGACGGGAAGCTGCTGCAGAGTAAACTTATCAGGGCCAACAGGGAGAAGGCCCAGCTCATTGACCTCTGTGATGGTCAGGTAGCTTCATCCACACCCACCCACCCACCCACACGTCAGCAAAACATGTTCCGACTTTACAAGTTCTGAATGGTCAGACGCTCAAAGGTGGCACAAAAAGCCAGGAAGACCCACACCACCTACATTTTGAAGATGGTTAAAAGAGAAAAGTAATATATCACATGTATGGTCACATCTTAAAGAACCAGTGTGTAGGATTTAGTGGCATCTAGTGGTGAAGTTTTAGATTGTAACAAACTGAACACCTGTGGTGTCTTTATTTGACGACCTGGGAATGAGAGCAAGCTGTGCAGTGTGTAGAAGAATCTACCGTGGCTGCGAAATTTGCGGAAAACGTTAAAGACTGCTATTTGTCCATTCTGAGCTACTGTAGAAACATGGAGGTTTCAACATGGCGGACTTCATGGAAGGCAACCTGTAGATAAAAACGGCTCATTCTAAGGTAAAAAAAACCCCCAAAACACAACAATTCTCATATTCAGGTGATTATACACTAATGAAAACATACCCATGAATATTATATTCTATTTCTGACAACAGATCCTCCTGAATGTTACACACTGGACCTTTTCATTTATCTTACTAGCCCACTAACAATTGATTTTAAATTACTAAAGCTAGTTAACTACCATTTTGCTAACATTAGCTTTCAGATGTAACTAGCTAGCCAATGATTGCTGTTGTCTAATTAGCTAGCATTTTGCTAACATTAGCTAGCTAACTTAAGATGTGACTGTATGTCACTTTTGTCTTTTAACCATCTTCAGCCTATCTGTGCCTAGCAAGTATATAATTAGTTTAGTAAAGGAGAAAGTTTACAGAGGTTCTGACTGACGCTTGCTCAATTGTTACTGGACTACAGAGCAAAAAGGGGCGGGATTTAGGATGGGTCAATTCTGTCTCCTTTGCTTTGCCTTTTTTTTTTTTCATTTGGTCCATTTCCTGTTTTCTCTCTTAACTTTCGGGTTGCTACAGCTGGCTGCATCCCTGTCCTGAACAGTTTACACACTGTGCTATACATTTCTACATGCTATAAATACTTCCTGGATTGTCCTTTTTTGGCATTTTTGCCTTTAATCAGTAGTTGATCACAGACAGGAAACAAGGGGAAAGAGAGAGCGACATACATTCCTGCAGGTTGTTTAAATTCTTTGTCTGATGGATAGTTGGTGGCGGCAGCGTGCCAATAAAAATGTGCCAGCAAAAGGTTAGAGGAAGACCGTTGTTGATGATATAAATAATCCAAATTAATATTTTAAAAAATCAGCTTTGCAAATGTTGTATGAAGAAGGAAATTCATTCAACACACCTTTGTAAGGCCACACAGTGTATAGAGCAACACTGAATGTAAACGCAACTGAGTTTGTTTATAAGAAAGCTCCACACGGCACCTTTAAACATGGGTTTGACCCTCATTCCAAGACTCTTTCTGCTGTGCAGTTGGATCTTTGTTGATCACCTGTTGTCACAGAGCTCATGCGTCATCTTTACAACAGAACTTATCTTTGAAATGTCAACAAGTAGAAGCATCACAAAGTAAATGATGTTTGATACCATAATGATTTGATCAAACAACTCTACATTTCCTTGTCCTTCAGAGCCTCTCCCACAGTACAAACACTGCAGGGAGCTAATGTTCCTTATAGCAAACTTGATTTAGAATGACATTTTCTTCCATGTCTGTAAGTAGAAATACATGTGATGCTCTGTATTTAAAGTTTCTCAAAACATCAAATAACTCTCCAATGGTTCAGATGTTTCCAGTCCAGACAGCAGGACATTTAGACATAAAAAGAAAATCGCCTCATGTTGTAGGTAGCACATACTGTAAAGGTATTTGAGGAATCTCATAGCCTTAAATTGGCCCTTTCTAAGGAACCTTTTGATTCTGTTACAAAGACTTGCTGTGCAGTGCCTCCAACAACCAGAACAGAAACACTACAGAGCAGCCTCACCAAATTCAACCCAAAAACAAACCAAACACTGGCACAAAGTCAATTTCCTTTAATTGTTAATGAGAAATAAAACTGTCATTGTGGAATGCTGTACCTCCTCCTGAACTAAACAGTTCACACATTTTGTTTTGTATCCAGTTCTGCTTGAAATTCACACTGCACACAAATCTCCTTTCTCTTAATGACTGACTTTTCTTTCTCTCTTTTCTTTGAATTTTGTGGAAGTTTTATTGTGAAAAACGTTTCACCTGTGATAGTCCTGCACTGTCACCTGAGTCACCACTAATTAGACAGATGACTGTCAGTCATATGTTTTTGGGAATCAATATTAAATGGAATAACAATAATTGTTCTACTCACAATAAAACTAAAAGTGTGAGTGGTATTCAGGACTAATGTTACCACGGCCAATTGTGCAGCTATTCTGTCTCAGATTAATTCCTGCACTAAAAAAAGGGCAAATAAAATACTCTTCTGAAGTCAAACTTCAGGTTGATCCTCATTTTTTTTTTTTAAACAATTATAACTGGTTATTGGTGTGGACACCAACATTTTTGTCAAAACAAGAAGCAAGAACACTGGCACAGTCTCTTCAGGCAACGAGAAGTTCATATCTGCTCATTGACATACTCTCTGGGTTAATGTTGATTGTAGAAATAATACAGATCAAGTCTGAAAATCACAGATTTCAATCACAATTAAAGCTGCAAGCAGTGTTGGGCGGGACCTCGCACTCCACGCAACTCGGGGCGTGCTGCGGCCGCGCCACGTGCCGTCGTAACACGTGCGGACCACAACATGAAAATCTCACGTAAATGAGCTCAAAATCACCACGCAGCGCTTACTTCCTGTTGCCAGTAGGTGCCGCTATCACTATGTCTGAATATTGTCATGTAGTCCTTTCAGGGCGGGACTCTTATCAAACATGTGAAGTTTCATTGAGATTGGACTGAACACGTACGCTGAAGTTATGAGGACGTGTTCAGGGCGAGACTGTTAGAGAATATATGAAGTTTATTGGAGATTGGACATTGCACACTGAAGTTATGAGTACTGTTTTATGGCGAATCGGCTGGATTTCACTGGCTGTATTGAGTACAGTCACAAAAAACTTTTCATCTAGTTTGTATGACCACAGAATTCAAAATGGCCAACTTTGACGGCACGCCACAGACACGCCCTTAAACGTACAGTCTCAAACATGGACCCCGGAACGCATCTGAACAAGGGGGGGCCATAATTTCAAGTCACGCGGAGGGGGTGGGGGGCATATGCATTGAAACAGACAATATTACTGATGTATTAAATAACGTTGCGGAGCACTTTTTTTTATTCCGACACCACACAGTCACATCTACAGTACACGTATGATGAACACGCACACATGCTTGCTCAGATAAACCCCTCTGATCCCATTCTAACATTCACACACAACAGGCAAAGCCTATTTACACATAAACCCACAGATGAAACTATAGCATACAACAAAGTACATCCAGTCCAGTCCACAACCATAACCAAAACTCATCTTGCTGCCTTGAATCTAAATCAACATCATAGTCATTATCATCACAAGTCAACACTCATATCAGACTGATGTGCAGAGCTGCACACGCGCGACACACACACACACACACACACACACACACACACACACACACACACACGTCGTCGGAGTCCGTGGTGGAGATGGACGCTCACACATGACGTAGTTGATAAACAATGCACACTAATTTCAAATCAAAATGCAGCAGTCAGTGGGAGTTTTTTTATCGGCAGCAGTTGGTGAGAGTGAGTGAAGGTGTGTGGTGACTAGTATTGTTTGGCTCGTAAAAACACAGATACAACTTGGGCTTTTATTCATATAAAATAGTTTGTCAGAGTACAAAAGTTACCCGGGCTGTGGCCCCCCTGGCCCCCCCGGTTCCGCGGTCTATGGTCTCAAATAGCACATCTTTTAATCAGCACCATTTTTTGACCAATTTTGAAGTAGATCCGATAAATTCCCTAGGAGGAGTTCGTTCAAATACAAGGCGAAAAATTCACCGAAAATGACCACGGAATTCAAAATGGCCAACTTTGACGGCACGCCACGGACACGCCCTTCAACGTACATGCACAAATAGGACAACTTTTAATCAGTACCAATTTTAAAGTAAGTCAATTTTAACAAGTTTGTTTTAACGCGAAAAGTGAATGAAAATCAAAATGGCTGACTTCCTGTGGGGTTTGGAGCATGGGTCCAAGAGGCTTTTCTGTAGGTCTCGGCACGTGCCAACTGAGTGTCATACATATCGGGCTGCTTTTTAAAAATCCTGTAGGGGGCGCTACAAACACGACAAACATGATTTTTGGTATATGAGCTACAGGCACCACTCTACACGTGCCCTGTGAATTTCATATTCATAACTATTATGGTCTCCGCAGAGTGATTTACCCTGCAACCAGAGCGCCACCTAGTGGCAGATTGTTGACACATTTATTAGTGGGCCTCAGGGAGCCATGGGCAAGCATCCAACCAAGTTTCATTTTAATCACACGTGCCAATGCTGAGATATAAGCTTCTTCATTTTAAAGAGCGCCACCTTGTGGCGATGGCCTGAAATTGTGCACGATGCCTAAGGAAGACATGGGGAACTATGGACCCAAGCTTGGTGTCAATCAGACATACCAATGTGGAGAAATGGTCCACTTCTTTTTGACGAAAAATTTACAAGAAGTGCTAATTTTATAAACTTATTTTTTGAAAATTCTAAATTCTTAAAATTACTTTTTTGCCAGGGTGGTCCCCAGATGCTATCATACAAAGCGTGTAGGAGGAACACGAAAAAGTAGTTTAAGGACATTTCGCACTCTAATGAAAAAATATTCTAGGCGGAAGTGGGCGTGTTCTATATGGGAAGATTCAGCTCTATTCACCCAACGCGTGGTTATAAGGTTTTTGAATGTGCGACAAACTATGCAGAAGTTATTAGCCTAAACGCACGTTTTATGATAGTAGCGCCACCTAGTGGCCAACCCAAAAGCAACGCAAAGAATATCCAATTTTTCACCAGGCCTGACCACTTTGCCTAATAAAATTGAGTTTTCGTATATGTTCAGGGGGGCAAAAATGCAGTCGAAGGGGCAGAAAAATAATTAAAGCTGCAAGCAGCGTTGGGCGGGACCTCGCACTCCGCGCAACTCGGGCGCCACGCTACGTCACCCCATGCCCAAGCCTTCATCACTGGAAGCTGAGGGAGACCACTCTACATTGTCACACGTTTCAGACACCGTGCAAAAGACTTGCACTTTCATAGTGAGATTCTTCACTGCGAAACTTGTAAATTCAGCATCACGCCACAGACACGCCGTTTGACGCACAGTAAATTTTTGATTAACTTATGATCACCAACATTTCTAGATTGCAGTGATCGAATATGAAGTCAATATGATAAAATCTGTAGGAGTTAGTTAAAATAGAAGTCCTGAAATGCCGAAAATGGCATCACAGTGGCCGACTTTGACGGCAGGCCCCGGACACACCCTTCAACGTAGTCACATAAAGCATGGCGTTCATTCAGCAACATTTTTTAACTGTACTGACCAAATTAGACGTCGAGCCGATTAAAACCTGTAGGAGGAGTTATTTAAAATAGAACCCTGAAATGCCAGAAATGGCATCACAGTGGCCGCCTTTGACAGCACGCCACGGACACGCCCTTCAACATACAGCCACAAATACCTCGGCGTTCAGTCAGCACCATGTTTTGACTGTACTGACCAAATCTGAAGCAGATCCGATAAAACCTGTAGTTGTAGAAGTTAATTGAAATAGAACCCTGAAATGCCAAAAATTACATCACAATTTGACATTCGATTCAAAATGGCCAACTTTGACGGCACGCCACAGACACTCCCTTTAACATACAGTTGCAATTAGCACGGCGTTCATTCAGCAACATTTTTTAACTTTACTGACCAAATTTGCAGTCGAGCCAATAAAACCTGTAGGAGGAGTTAATTAAAATAGAAGCCCTGAAATGCCAAAAATAGCATCACAGTTTGAATTCGATTCAAAATGGCCAACTTTGACGGCACGCCACAGACAAACCCTTCAACGTACAGTCACAAACAGCACTGCTTTCATTCAGCAACATTTTTTGACTGTACTGACCAATTTTGAAGCAGATCTGATAAATTCCCTAGGAGGAGTTCCTTCAAATACAAGCCCAAGAGTGTAAATGACCACAAAATGGCCGCCAAGAGTGAAAATTTAAATGAAAATAGCCGACTGCCTGTGGGTTTTGGGGCATGGGTCCAAGAGGCTTTTTTGTACGTCTCGGCACGTTACACATGCCTACCAAGTTTCATACATATCGGTGAAACGTGGCGCCAAGGCTGCTTTTTTTTTTATCCTGTAGGGGGCGCTACAAATACAACACACATGATTTTTGTTAAGTGAGCTACAGGCACCAGTCTACACGTGTCCTGTTAATTTCATATTCATAACTATTACGTTCTCCGCACAGCTAATTATCTTCCACCAGAGCGCCACCCGGTGGCGGATTGTTGACACCTTTTTTAGGGAGCTTCAGGGAGCCATGGGCAATCATCGTACCAACTTTCGTTTTAATCACAGTTGCCGATGCGAAGATATAAACTTCTTCATTTTAAAGAGTGCCACCTTGTGGCGATGGCCTGAAATTGTGCACGATGCCTAAAGAAGATATAAGGAACTATTGACCCAAGGTTGGTATCAATCAGACATACCAATACGGAGAAATACCCCACATCCTTTTTTGATGAATAATCAACAGGAAGTGCTAATTTTATAACATGCTTATTTTTTGAAATATCAAAATACTTAATATAAAACAGATGCTACGTGCAAAGTTTCGTGCAAATCGGACAAAAGTGCATGGATGGAACACGAAAATGTAGTTTTTGGACATTTCGTTCTGTAGCGGAAAAAAAATCTAGGCGGAAGTGGGCGTGGCCTATATAGGGAGACTCAGCTCCATTCACCGAATGCGTGGATATAAGTGTTTTGAATGTGCGACAAACTATGCGGGAGTTATTAGCCTAAACACATTTTTTTGGTAGTAGCGCCATCTAGTGGCCTACCCTAAAGCAACGCATGGAATATAAACTTTTTCGCCAGGCCTGACCAGTCTGCCAAATAAAATTGACTTTTCGTATATGTTCAGGGGGTCAAAAACACTGCCAACGTTCCTGTATAATAATAATAAACTGAGCAAAAACTAATAAGAATTCCTTGCATTACCATTGGGCCGTGCACTGGTCAGTGCTCAGTCCCTAAATATTCAAGGCCTTTAACATATATCTGATCTGGGATTAAGCTCCTGTACAGTCGAGTGCTTCAGTCAAACCTTATTAAATCATGGCGCTCTGTATCTCCTGTTGCGTGGTAACAATTTACTGTTCAGGACATGATTGGGGTCAGAGACAGTGTTGTTAGCCAGCCTTAATATTATTATGGTAGGCTGATATAGAGAGTTTTTCCAAGAGGTTGGCCTACAATTTCATTTGGTGGAGCAGTTTTGACTTAAAAGTAGTGAACAAATACTTGTACCATGTGGTAGTCCAGTACTGGAGAACAGTGTTTCTTAAATGGGGGTATTCCTACCTGTAGGGGTAATTTAGAGTGCTGCAGGGGGTATGTGAGACTTTTCTGAACATTAATATAAGTCATGAATAATTCCTAAAATAATTATCGTATAATAAGCAGTAAAAATGTAAATATCAGTTTGAGAAACCACATTTCATATTGAGTATTCCCATTGTTCAGTGCAGTGATTAGCTGCTGTAAACTGTCAGCTGCCCTAAAACTGCAAGAATCTGATCTCTGCTGAATAACTGACTAAAGATCCTGCAGAACCCTATGTTTCCCATTAAATTGTAAGTACAACTCATCAAAGCAAATTCAATGCCGTAGTATTGCGTGATGACAAAAAATTGGCCTGCCATGAATTTAGCGATGGATTCTAAACGAGTGTTTTTCCAGTGACAGGGTTGTGCTGTGTTGTACCTCTTAATACAGGATTTGTTTTTATTGACCAATAATGTTTTGCGCTGGTCAGGGGCTGCTTGGCTGAAAATATATTTCAAAGGGGGTATATTAATAATGAAAGTTTGAGAAGCACTGCTGTACACTCATTATCACAGAAAGAGTAAAGGTTCTTGCCCTAGAAGCCGTAAGGCGGAGGAGAAAATCTTTGTGCTGTAGTGAACAGAATCATCAGTTTGCAGCTGATCACGGTCTCTCTCTTCAGACTGAGCTGGTCACCAAGGTGGAGAAGATGCGTCAGAGCATCCTGGAAGGTCTCAACTTCACTCGGCCACCTCATCCTCCTCCGTTCCCCCCGCCGCCTCTTCCACCTCCTCACGGGATGCCTTTCTACCCCCCCACGGGCTCTTTCTACCCCCCACCCCCTATGATGCCTCCTCAGGGGAGAAGTAGAGGGATGCCTGGTGAGTGCAGCCACTAACGGGCCATTTCGTTTTGTGTGTAACTAAACCTTAAATGCTGCTAGCTCCCTTCCTCCCAGCAAATTTCAAAAAGCGTCAGGCTTGGTTGGTTGGGGATGAAAGAACAGCCAATAGCAAAATTCAACTGCAATAGCCGGGTTTCAGCCAGTAGAGGGAGATTGCTATGCATATTTGTAGCACAATATGTAAAATTTAAATACTCTGCACTAAAACGTCGAGATGTAGACCTGAATCAATCAACAGCACCAGTAAATACCAAGATACATGGGCTACAAACAATTATTTAACCTACCTAAAAAAAAAATCTTCATTGTGACAGATTCTGTTTGTGTTCCCTGTGTTGGTGTGAACTAAGCCAGTTCAACACTCACAGCAGAATGGTGTAGCACCACTGATGCACTGATTAATATCCTTTGTTTTCCCTCTCCCTCGAGGACTTCAAGGAATGTCATCGCAGGGTGGGAAGCTGGAGATTGCCGGCACTGTGGTGGGTCAGTGGGCCGGAGCTCGACGCAGCAGAGGAAGAGGAGGCTTCCCTGTCCAGGTGGTGTCTGTTGGTGGAGCAAATAGAGGGTAAGTATAGAGGTAAGATGAGCTGTCTTATGTATTTTCATCTATTCTTTCATTATGATTTATTTGTATCCACGTGGACTTGTTTCTGCCTCCTTTAGTCGACCCAGAGGTGTGATTTCCACACCCGTCATCAGGACGTTTGGTCGAGGAGGCAGGTACCAGCCTCGAGCCTTCAAGAGTCAGGGAGCGTACCTGGTAAGTCAGTGATGAATCTACACAATGCACTTATAATGATCAGAACATACAGCTACAGTTAATTACACAGTGTGAATGTTCCCTACACTTGAATGCTGAAGGTTATATATATGAAATTCAATTCCTACTGGATGCATCCCGCCTCTTGAATGTGGACACATGAGTAAAGGCCATTATCCTATCCTGTGAAAGTCGGAGCACAGGACTAAAAATGTCGGTGTGAAATTAAGGTCAGAGAGGTTGTTGGTTGACCTTAGTTTCAGTGTCACTATTAAAGTGTATCACAGTGGCAGCTTGTTACTGCTAGCATTGGTTTTCATTTTTAGTAGTTGTTTTTTTACTCAGCAGAAAGATGAACCCATGGTTTAAAATGTAATGTCAACCAGACAGATTGAGGTTTTCCCACAGACCCTAAGCCTGTCTGAGCAATCGCACGTCATTTTTAAATAAGTCACAACCTTCATCTTGCAGGGTTGCCCCTAGTGACACTTCCATACTTCCAACATATAAAATAGGCAGGAGTGATGGTCTGTGTAATAAACAATAAAACTGATGAGATAATGTAAGAAGTGATTGACCATGAGAACACCCTCACAATGGTTCTTCATCTCACCGCCTTTGAACGTAGCACCAGGAAGCAAACATCACTCAAGCATTGTGGCTCTTTCTGTAACAGTCCATGTCTAACTGACTCCATAACAAACATGTATGTACAACCAATAACAGGAAAGCCATAAAGCCCCATATATTTTTATTTTAGGGGGAAAAATTCACAAATACTGAATACGGCAGCCGATATAATGAATGTTTGAGCCGGAATGAAAATGGACCTTTTCTGCTCGGAAGGCTGCTTTCTGGAACAGATAATTTTAATAAAGAAGATTTAAGCTGAATATACTTTAACGAGTTAAATAATTGAACATAAATATTGTTGACATTGCTGAGAGCTGCTACTGCTGCTCGCCACAGCAGTGTAGACACCAATACATTACTACAGGCATTTTTCTGCATTATGTAACAAAAACAGTCTTCATATCGACACATATCTGATAGTGTGTGTGTGTGTGTCTGTGTGTCTGTGTGTGTGTCTGTGTGTCCATATCGCCAGACCAGTGTGTCGGTCGGGCCCTATAGGACCTGAATGAGACATCTCAAGTTCTTCATTCATCATCTCGCACCTTAGCGTTAATAATAACAAGGTCATAGTGTTTGTGGTCCATAGATGCTGCTGTGTTGGTTTGTCAAAGTGCCCAGGACAGAATGGATCCATCTCCTGGGAAACATGGACCAGTCAAATTTCATATTTATATATTTTTTATTTGTCTAAATAGCCTTAACAATCCTACTATTATAACCTTTGTAATTTAATGTCCAAATATAAACAAAAAACACGTGGCTGTTATAAATACAGATGCAAATCCCACTGTTCTGGCTGCAACAAATAACGTAAAGCCTACAATGTTGGAACACTTCTTATGAGCCAGGCCACGAGGGGTGGAATATAAATATAAATATATAAACCTTGTATCTCGTATGCCTTTTTAAGGAATGTGGGTTAATCATATCGGTTGTCATTATGCTTCACCAGAGACTGCGTGTTCTACACAAAGATCAAAATACAGCTGTTGCTCTTCTCACAGTTTAATTACAGTGCAACAACAGATTACACAACCATTGTTGCTTTCAGCACGTGATGAGTGGGAACTAAACAGACCCTCAGCAGGTCTTTGTTCTGTTTAAAACCCCTTTATTTTACTGCTGATGAGCTTCTAAATTGCCCTGCAGTCTTTTTGTTTACCAGCCCACATCTGTACGTTGCACGTGATTAACAGAACCCTCGCAGCCGCTGTCACAGTCTACCTGTCACAGTCTTAACTGTCTCTGCCATCAGCTTAAAATCCCTTTTGTCTGTCCTTTTTGTACCAGGGTAAGCCCGCTCATAAGCCTGCTCATACACCTGGACACGATGCAGCGAAGGAGAGAAAGACGCCCAAGCCAGAGGAAAGGAAAGCCTCCCCCGCGCCATGTGACAGCTCAACCGCGGAGAACGGCGTGGAGGACAAAGAGCTGGACCAGCTGAATGGAGACGGAGACGGAGAGGAACACGGGGCTCTCATCCAACCCGAAAGTGCCTTTAGCAGCGACTCCAAGACGTGCAATTCTAATCCTCACTTAAATGCACTAAACGTAGATGGCGGCCGCCATAGAGATGAAGGTCTGGAGGCCGCCGTCTTAAAAACAGAAGAGTAAGCCTATTTTTCTAGAGAGGGTGAAGGATGAAAGATGGAGCCGTGTTAGGATATCTAGAAATTTGGAACGCCTACAGTCGATTTTTCCTGTCAAAGAGGAGAGATAAAATTCGGATCCCTCTCAGTAAACCGCGAGACGTACGACACACTGCTAATTTAAGGAGTCGTTCACTCCCTCGTCACCACGATTTCTACACATTTATGAGATACTTTTCATTAGAAGATTGAAACATTTTAGTTCCTATAGGTTGATATCTTCCAGTACTCGGTGCCATGTGTTCGCCATAGTACGGCTATCAAATTTTGTGTTGTCACGATAACTGCTTAACAGAAACCAAGCGCATAATGAGGAAGCAACACGCCACCACTTTGCGTTGGGTTCATGTTTAAGTAACTGTGTCCGTTTAGTTCAGTCATTTAGCTGTAAGTAACATTTGAAGAAAAGGCTCTGAGAATCCGACGCAGAAGATCTCGTCAAACCGATCCACCCAGCCCGGGTTTCTGGAAACAAACATAGAGCTGTAGTATTACCGCTTCAACAAAAACCTTCTGCATGGTTCGCAGTTTAAGAGGTGTGTAGTTATTCTGCATGTTGTCCTTTTTCCTCCATCTTTTACAAAGTACTGTGCCCATTTGCAAATTTAAAGAAATGGCTGATATCAGCGATAGCCCATAAAGATGTTAACTGTTAGTGACAGATTTGTTCTGACCTTGATTTGTTTGTGATACTGATCTCTGTTGCATTTAATTAAAAAAAAACAGAAGTTATCTCGCCACTTTTGAAATAGTGAATTCACACTATATAGTTCTCTGTTGCTGTTTTCTGCATTTAGTCAAATATCTGAAAAAAAATCCCATAAAAAGCTTAGAATCACCCCTTTTTGTAGCTGAAAGCAACTTGCTCGACCTTCCAATTAAGACTTTAGCCATCATCCGCTAATCAACTTTGAGATTTTCTTTAGTGTCGTTTTTACAGTCGCCCTACTTCTGCACCAGAATCATCATTTAACATTTTAATTCTCCTTTTCATCTTTCATTAGTGATCAGAGAAACAGTGTACTCCCCCCAGTCCCCCCCGCAAGAGCTAAATAGGTTACCTTCTATGTAAGTTGATCAGAGTTTCTTCCTAACTCATGGGTTGTAACAGAATGAACTGCTGTTGGGATTGATTGAGTGTTGATGGATTGTGGCGTGGTGTATTTGAAGGCAACTTAGCTACAATGCTTAATAAAACTATATTCTTTTAGTACAAGTTGTTGTTTGTTTATTTATCCTGCAACAGCATGTAGGCATTAATATTTCACCTTCTTTCTGCTCACTGACTGAATTTCTGCATATTTATATGAGGGCATTCATTTTTAAAAGCAATAGAGTGAGAAAATCTGCTCTAAAACAGGCAAGATTGGGAAATTATGGCTTGTAAGGTTTTGCCTGGAAAGAACATACGAGTGACAAATTAAAACCTGAATGAGTGGAGAAACATTATGGAAGCACGGCATGGTACAGTGAAGCATTGTAGTGTTAGGATGTAGAGGTATCTAGTGGTGAAGTTGCAGATTGCTAAAGTGTGTAGGAGAAACTACAGTGGCTGCAAAGCTCATGAGAAACACACAGCCAGTGTTTGGTTTGTCAAACAAACATTTATTCCTATATTCAGGTGATTATATACTAGTGAAAACATACCTATGAAAATTATATTCCATTTCTGCCAATAGATCCTCCTAAATGTTACACACTGGACCTTTAACATCCAATCATGCTCTGTTGTGTGTATGAAGGCCCAGCTGATTCAGATTTTGTATCAAGATGGTGAAGAGAGGAGAAGATCTGAGTGTGAAAGAAGGCTCATATTGTTGGGGCAAGGATGGCAGGAGCTGAACAGCGACTGAAGTGACCTGCATTTAGATCTGTAAGAAAGACCAGTAAGTAGGGTCGGAACGCTCACATGTAATGTATAATAATGACTCGTTATTTAAAGACACTAAGTCAAAGTATTGAGAAGGTTTCTCATAATGACTGAATCGTTTTTGTCACATTGGCAGAAATGGGCTTCCATACCCGTCTGTATATCTTAAGCTGATCCTTGGATTTAAGAGATGGTTTAGTTAAACCTACAATTATCATGGTTCCGTATTTCAGTAACTATCTTTCCTCAGAGCTTCCAGCCACATCACAGTCTTCATCAGCAGAGGGAGTTTGATCTGTTGGAAGAAAGTGCTACGGATGAAGTAACAGCTAGTGAAATTGCATGCTAACAGCTATCGTCATGACAACCAGGCAAACTCCACTGAAGAGCACTGTGTGATACAGTTTAAAGCTCCAGGGGAGACAACAAGTGGACCTATGATTTGGGATTGTTTCGTCAAACTACTGCTTCCAAGGAGAAGAATGAACTTTTGTGCTTGATATAAATCTGTATTCAACACTTTATTCATCCAAATGGTGGTCTGTTATATTAAACCAAAGTGAATGAAGTCACATTTATTATGGGGAAAATAATTTCTGAGAAGTTAATGCCATTTTAGGTAAAGGTAAAAAACTAAATGTGGTTATTTGTTGATGGCGATTGATCTCTTCATAATCAAAATGCTGTTTTCTATCAGGACCCTAGTAGAAGACTCCTGTCATAGTTTACCTCACCATAATATCACTGCCTATGTTAATAAAAGATGCTAAAGATCTGATGTGGGTGAACTTTGACCTGCAGCACCATTATGACACACATATTAGAGTTTCACAGTTTGATACAAAGCTTTAATACCGCCACAGTTCTGTAGCAAAGGAGTTTGTAGAACAGTCAGATTGCTTTGATTAATCAATTAATCAGTTGAAAAATCATTTCTTCAATATTGTTGTGCCTCTGCAAATGAATGTAATTATGCAAATGAATCTATTGGACTCTAGTTCTTATGATGGAAATGTGTGAATACTACCGTGAAGGCATCATTTTCCACTAACGGATACAGTAATGCTCCATACAGGCCAGTGCCAAACTCCCCCAGCAGAACCCCACCAACCACCAGCCAATCTCTGTAACAGCTTGTTGAGTCTGTAAGAGGAGCGCTTAAAATAACACCACAACTGTATTTATTAAGTCCCTAATATAAAACCATAATATTTTCTGTAGGTTCTACCTCCCCAGGTCACAGTGTAGATGTTGTTTCAGTGATGGAAGCACGGTGTGGATTCTTTCAGCCGATACGATAATTACCTGCTTCTCAGACCGATAAGATCACTCCCATTTTTGTATTTTAACAAGAAGTTCATAAGCTTCAGTTTTTACACACCTGATGACCAGAAAGGCTGAGACATAGTGAGCAACGATGGATGATTGAATATTCCACAGCTCTGATCTACTGTTGTTAACACAGCAACAAACAACAGATCTCACGCTTCAAACATTCATTCATTGTTTCTATAAAGTTCATCAAAGAGCTTCACAAACACACTTTGGCTTTCATACAACAGGAAGTCTATCAGTTGCATAAGAATTCCAAATTATTATTATCAGCCAATAATTGATCTGTCCCAATAATTATCGTTCAATCTAGTTTCAGTTCCTTCTTCACACTGATTCCAGCAGATAATTAACACTTGGTCCCTACTAATTTCATTTAATTTAGTTATATATACATATATATGTGTGTGTGTGTGTATGGTATATACACACGTATAAATGATGCTTGATAATATAATATACTATATATTATAATATACATAATCATACCTTTTATTTATTATTTGGCACTTTTTAAATGCTGTTATTTATAATATCCATATATTATATATGTGTAATTGTAGGGTCAATGTCCAAATATAAAAAAATTAAAACATTATATTTACTGTAAATTATGAGATTTGACAAAAAAATGACGTATGTAATTACATAATGTACTTACTTACAAAACATAATTACATTATATATATATATATATATATATATATATATACACACACACACATATTATAGTTGATAATATACTCTGATATATTGTAATATACATAATCATACGTTTTATTTATTATTTTGCAGTTTTTAAATGCCGTTATTTATTTGGGTTGTTATTATTATTATTATTATTATAGGTCTATTAAATAATGATGTAATAATAGCTAAAGAATAGGCTGTAATGTGATCGTTGTCTCACAGTAAAAGGCTGGTATTTGGCCTGTGTGCTGCATTCATGTGCTGTGATAAAAAAAAAGACAAATACATTTCCGATGGCTGTATTGTTGATTGATCGGGGCTTTCATTCATCTCATTTGAGCTCCGCTGATTTAAAACCAGCTCCCTGACGTAACTTTCGCATTTGTTTATTTATTTATTTATTTCGCAACCACATCGAGGCTACATTTTCCTCTGGCTCCCTAACATGACCGCCTCGGTGCCGTACAGTCACCAGGGGGCATGCACATAGTAATAATAATAATAATGCATTTGAGGAAAGCCTGCTACGCCGAGCCTCCGCCGTTCGCAGCACACGGCCGCGGTGCGATGGAGATGTGCGCTTAGGTTCATGTGTCCGGCGGGTCTGCCCCTGGCTTTTTTTCTGGGGAAGATCATATTGGATCATATTGTTTGCAGGACGTTGTTCCTCCTGCAGCCCCCCCAGTCTATCCCGACGTAGTTGTGAATTGAACATGGCGACTGTACCAGTATATTGCATCTGCAGATTACCTTACGACGTGACCCAGTTTATGATCGAGTGCGATGCTTGCAAGGACTGGTTCCACGGCAGGTAAGGCACGATTGTTCGCCCTTGTGTGTGTGTGTGTGTTTTTGTGGCGGTTTGCATTTGTGGAAAACAAACAAAAATGGCGAGGTCTCGGTGCGTTTGACAGCTTTGTGGCTCTCGGTCGCCCGTCTACATCTGAAGAGAGGCCGCTTGGAGAAGAAGAAGAAGGCGGAGTTAAATATAGCCGACCGGGGTTGTGACATTTTTTCGCGAATAACACTAAACAGATTCCCCGTATAAAAAGTTACAGTGCTTTATTGAGTGATTTCGGTGCGGGGCTTCGTCTATTAACTGCACTTAATGGGTTTTTAACATCCCCGCATAGCCACAAAGTAACCGTCCCCGCCGTAACGAGCGGGCAGCGGGGGAAGCCTCGGCGGACTCGCTGCTCATTTCTCCCCCTCTACCTCTCTTCATACCCGCTCTCAGGGCCACATTTCTTCTATATTTTATCTGTAAATGTTGTCACATGCGACCGTTCGGTTGGCTTTTACCGACTGTTCGCACAGAGCACGGTGGAAAATCACGACCCGAGTCTGGGAGCTGAGCCCCGCTCGGCGCAGCCTTCATGCCAGGCGGCAGCTATGGCTGACAATAGCCCGTAGTGGAGGGCTTTAGCGGGCTAACAGAAGAGCCGCTGTAACGTCCACCGAGCTGCTCTGTCTCCACTCGGAGATACAGATAACGGCTGTTTTGTTTCACTGCGATTAAACGGAGACGTGTCGTCCGCCGCCGCTCATCACTTTCCCCGCCGTATATGAGCTGTAATGATCTGTGCCAAATCCCTGTTATCATCGTGCTTTATTTCCCTCCCGCTGTCCCGGTTGTGTCTGCACTAACTGTCCCCGCACTCTGCCTTTGTTTTGGCGTGTTTCACGCTGTTCGGCTTCACTCGGGGTGTCTTTTTGGGAAGGGATGGTTTGTTAATCGTGTTTCGTTTGACGAACAAGCCCTTCAGAGAGCGATGAACACAGTATTTACGCGCCTGAACGTTAACCCTTTCAAGCTCCCCCTGGCTGCCCGGGCTGTACATGTATCACATTATGTGCTGGTGAATTAAATGATGGGGATAAGCCATGACCTCCAGTCACGCATAAGCCAGACAACCGGTGTAATGAAAGAGATGCATACTTTATTTCACAAAAGCATTAAATGTACACCTGCTTATGCTTTCATATTTACACAGCTTACATCTGCTTATTATGTTATATGTATATGTATACAAGAAGAAATCCTTTAACGGTTCATGTGCCCTGTTAATAAGGGAGACACTGTATTTTCTTAATGAAAACTGTATTACACTGCATTCCCCATTAGGGGTGTAAGAAAATATCGTTAAATATGGTGACATATCGTTTAGTGATATCGCATCGATTCTCAAAAACACCGTATGGATTTCGGCCTTTAAACAGCAGCAGTAAACTGAGGGCTATGATGTGGCGTTGCATATGGTGGTGTGTTCTTTGTACAATACATCATACATATCACAATACTATCACAGTATCACAATACATTGCAGTATATTGAATTGTAGTATTGTGTATATCCCTGCTAATAATGCAGTCCAATCACTCACAGTCTGGAGCTGGACCTCAATTAAGGGCTTCTGTAGAAACATTGTGGTTCAATATGACACACTGCATGGAAGGCAGCTGTATATATGTTATTATATATTCAGGTGATTATACAATAATGAAAACACATTTATGAATATAATTATAATAATAATAATATTCTGCCAATAGATCCTCCTAAATGTTGCACACATGACCTTTAAATCAAATTACTAATATTAAAACCATAGTTTGAACTAATTACAGGCAGTATGACAGTATGGAAGTGTGTATAGAGCAGATAAAAACAGCACTGTAATAGCTGTGTAAGTTCAGAGAGAAACAAGCTATCGTACTTTATGAACCTACATTACATTGTTGTTCTTAGAGGAGCTGGATCTGTGCTACTCCGTTCTGAGATGTAGTCACTGCAGAGGATGTTATGGTATTATTTGTCTTGTGTGTCATCAGCATAATTATGATGCACAGTGTCATGGTATGATGGCAACATGAACAAACTGAAAGGCAGTGAACCAATAATTGAATAAAGCATGAAGGCTCGGCTATCCTCAGATATCTAAAGACTCCGTTGTGATGAGCTGGAGATTGAGTGTATTCATCCCTCGCAGGCAGGGTGGGATATTATATTTGTTTTTTTTTTTTTTAAATGTGAGTATCTAGCAGCCACTGACAGGTAAATGTTCACTTTCACCATCCACTCAATAGTAAGTCATTATTTTGTGTCTGAAATCTACCAGCTACTTTTATGTTTTACTAGCATGCAGGAATATGAAGTTGTAACAAGATGCAATAAAACTAGTAAGAGAACAGGTAGTAGTAGTGAGCATGTAGGTAATGAGGTGAAAATAAATATTTTGGTAAATGTTTGCTGTCATACAGTCCGATAAGAAGACTGGCCTCAGTGTCTCTTTGTGTCTAGTGCTAGTCTGAGGCTCCATCCAAACTGAGAAACATCACTTTCCTACAACTTGTAGGCCGTCTTATTCACATCCAAGAGTCATCTTGCTTTCATCCATGTTTGAGTCAGTGTTCAGGAGAGGCCTTTTGAGATGCTGCTTGCAGTTATTGTGCCCAGCTGTTGTTAATCAGGAAATAGTTCAAACGCTAACTGCTCCCAAAACCACAATGTCTTGTTTTTACTGTACATTTCTCTTTCATCCCACGCTGAATGAGCAGGCCAACATGCTCATAAGTCAGCTTTGGAATTGTCGGAGAGCTGCATTAGTCAGTATTTCTTATATTAACACTGTAAGAAATGAGTGTGTGTAATGTGAAAGGGGTCACTGGTGTTGACAAACCCACAGAGGGTTACTGCCCGGCTCCACGGAGCTTTTTAGCCTCTTTTGGCTTATTATTTTGATTTAATGGCTGGTCCTTCTAACTGATCTCGTCAACCCTTTTTACCAGAACAGCAGACGAGCCCTGATAAACCCACTACATGCAGTTAGCGACTTAGCCAGCCGGTGAGGAACGTCAGACATCTTGCAGCTAAAGTTTCTCCCAAGAGCTGGTGGACACCAAAGTACAGCTACAGGAGGGGGAATATTGGGCCCATAAATTGATCAACACACATTATTGGTCAATATCAGCTGATAAACAGATATATCGATATGGGCACGTAAATAGGCGGAGATGCCAAGGATATGTTTGTATGTTTATAAAATGTCACTGTAACATTGTTCCAAATGGTATCTTCTACTACCTAAAGTGTCCCGCTCCATACATATCTCAGTCACAATTCTTTAATTACTAAACAAATGGTATCGTTAACCAAAAAATGTGTTTACATTGGTATTTACATAAATTAACAAATACAATGAACTCAAATATCAATATTGGAATTGGCCTCAAAAATTCAGTATCTGTTCAGCACTGAATAGAAACGTGACTCCAGTGATAATGTTGTTATTGGATGTGTAAACCGTTCTAACCAGCACAGGGTATGTGCAGTATGCATTCATCTGAGTCATTTCTTTACATCAGGAAGTGTTTTTTTTGGCTTCATGCCTCACTAAGCAACTTATAAACGGAGCCCCGCCTCTGATGCTATATCCAAGTCTTCCTCACCCCAAACATAACCCTGTACTGAATACACTAAGAAAGATCTTGTCTCCCAACAATGGAAACAACAATTGCAAATTCAACAGTGCAAAAACATTTCTTCTCATCAGGCCTCAATATGTGTTGTAGTTCATGTGAAATAATGAGTCATTTCTTGATATTACACTCTCTTTGTTAATGTCATTGTTATATGTTTATGCCATTTAAAAATCATCATGGTTTTGAGTGCTGCCTGTTTGTTGGCACCACAAAGTCACATCACGCAGATGTGTGTCAGCACTGAAGCTCACACAGCACCACACCGTGTGTGCGCTCTCAAAGTTAGAAGCTGTAATACCAAAAAATCCATAAAGTTAGTGCTCTGAACAACGTAGATAAACTACAGCGCTACTGCACAGTGTTTATTACAGTGCGCCTTCACTGATGCCAGTACATACTGCAACTTGGTATTACTACTATAACTATAATTATCTGGTAGTGTTTTAGAATCTGACAAATTAATTGCAAGCATTACTTGATGATTACCCAACATGATTATCTAGTGCATAGCGAATACTTACCGTTCTGTGTTTGATCACTTCATCTCCACTGTCACACAGCTGACTTCACACAGACCACCAAAGCCACTGAATATATCTTTCTGTCTTTAAATGGCTGTAGTTTTTTGTCAAGTAGATAATCAGTCTGAGGAGTTAAAGCAGGTCTTACCTCTGAGTTTTAGCTTTATTTTACTTACTTAAATATCTTACCTGCCCCACAGCAATCTGCTATCGCTTATTGATCCTTATTGAAGCACATTCTGACCACACTTGGGGCCGGCAGGTAGTGTACGGTGGGTTTACCAGAGCTTGCTTGCAGAAAATATCTGCATGTTGCTCGAAACAAGGTTGATGCCAAACAGTAAATGGGCCATAAAATAAAAATAGTGAGCTACAAGAGGCTAAAGAGGCTAGAACTGTAGAACTGCAGATGTGGATGAATATCCTCTTTCGCATTACACAATGCTAATATAAAATATCAAAAATAAAACATTACTGTTACTAAGCTATAACTGCAGGGTAATGCACACAGTAGACAGACATAGTATCTTCTGTTGAGAAACAGTCGTCAAAAAGTGTTGAGCTACCAAGCGTAAAATAACCCTAAGTCAACACTTCCTGCAGCTGCTTCACAATAAAAGCCTTCTGGTGATTCACTGGAGAAAGGAAGCTCGAGAAGTGCTGAGTGTGCAATGGCAGGACGTAAAGATTTCATTGCGGCTCTGATAGAACAGAAGAGCTGATCAGTGAGTTTACAAAGGTAGGAGTGAAACCAGCAACCAGCGTTAACCGCTAACTGACATCAGAGCTACAAAACAACTGAAAGCACCTTCTCTCCAGTTACTTACATGACTGTACAATGAACCAATAAGTCCACATGATGTGAACACAGCTCTGTCTCTGGTCAGGTAACGTCACTGTTTGGCCCCGTTTGAGACCTCCTAAAATAATTAAAAACATCTTCAGGATTATATCAAATAAACAGTTTCTTCCAGATTGACATACGGTAAACCGAACTCTAATGTCAACACGTGAATAACAGCTCTCTGCTCAAAAGAAGATTTTTATTGTATTTATGCATCCAAAAGTTCCCTACTGCAAGAAGATACAAATAAAAAAAAAATCAATGCAATTTTGTAATAATTTTAAATAATAATAATAAGCTTGAGCCCCAATGTCATCACCATCAGTTCTATAATATTAGGCACCAGTCAATAACAAGCAAAATAGAAATGATAAAGAACTGACAATGTCCCGTATAGAAGCAGATTCATGTCCAAAGTGCCTTCAGGCCAGGAGAGAAAATAGGATCTTTCACTTCTGACGGTCAATGGAGACATTGTTAAAGATGATGTGACACAGTGCGTCAATTTCTAAAAATATTTTTAAAAAGCCCTTTTAATGTTGATTTTGTCTCAGTTATAATTTGATTATCAAAGATTATCATGGTGCATCTTCACGGGCCCCTCCTTCCTTCTGCACAAAGCTTCATTCTGCTCGGCAGCAGTTCGTAATACACACGTATTCAGTGTAAGAGCTACCCTTTCTCCCTCTACTAGCCATTACAAGTCATTTTTCTACTTCACTGCAGCCCGTGACTCACCTCTATGTAGGACCTGGCGATTGATAGCTAGATACATGCTTGAGATGCCAATACATTTTTACCTACATACACACACACACACACACACACATATTGACACTGAGCCGAAAAATATATAAACTGTTTGCACAACTATGTGTAATAGAACTAATTTTCTATCGATATGACACATGATGACATGCTGCCAAAATAAATCAGCTATTCTATGAACCTTTCCTATCTGTTATTCCTCTTTGTCAAAGGTACTTACGAATTTGTCTTGACTTGACTTGAAGTCTACCAAGCCTGTCTGTCAGTGGATTAGCTCTAGGCTTTCACCACACTAACATTACAGTGTTTTGGTTCTGGCTGTTTTTCAGCCACTGTTTTAGAGAAGTAGTGTTAATGGTAACAGCCGTGCGGTAGTTTAAGTTTTATTTGCCAGGGGTTTGAGATATCTGACTCTGAGATTTCTCTTGCCACATCAATACAGTGCTGGTAAATGGAATTTTATTGGTTGTACTCACAATTTTGAAAATATACATTAAAAGGAATTTCTTTCAGAATCAAAGTGGAAACACTGGAAACAGATTCCCATAGGAACCACAGTCTTTAACTAACTCATCCTTATCACAGTCAGTCTGTAGCTACAGGTAACACGCTTTAGTAGAAATGTTGGGGGTGATGTAACATGCTCTCTTAGCCAAATTGGACATCACAGCTGAGAATTGTACATATATTAATCATCATATACAAATCATTTCCCTGAGCTGATAGTCGAGTACTCGCTCAACCATACAAACAACAGGGGTATAAGAAAATATATTGTGATATTTTCTAATACTGTATTGATTCTCAAAAACACTGTGTTGGTTTCTGTGGTTAGACGTCCAGTTGCTAGATAGCAGTGCTGTAAATGTAACTGAGGGCTGTGATGTTGGATGTTACAGCGACTGTAATAAACACAGATGCAGATTCCACTGTTCTGGTTGCATAAAAAAGTAAACTTTTTAAACTCACATGTTATGCACATGGTGGTGTTTTCTTTATACTGTGAAAATTTTCCTAAAATTAGATTTAAAAAAAATCTCCATATATTATTTGCAGTATCACAATTTATCGTAATATTGAATTGTAAGCCCTGTATCGTGATACGTATCATATCGCTAGATTCTTGCCAATACACACTCAACCTTCCAAAGTGGCACTGTGAGAGTCTCCAGGGACTGTAAGGTACAACGGGAGGGTTAAGCGCTCGGTATACTCGCCGTTGCCGACCTGTCGCGTGACAATGTGACGTCACAGGAGCGCTGTAACTATTTATACATGCGCGTGGTGGTCGCGACACTAGTTGCAGTCTTCTCCTGAACAGAGGTGTTGCTACTGAGGAAAGGCTACCGACTTTGCTATTTCTACGCACTAGAAGAAGAACTTTTTTTTTTTCCAAATCGGTCGCGGAGGTTCTTCCAAAATTTCCAGCATGTGGCCTCCTCTTTTCCAACATTCATGGCAAGAAATCGCCACGAATTCTGGCACCTTCCTCTGTGTTCAGATCATCCATCTTCCTGTTTCCGGTTTGTCGCGCTCAGCTGAACCGGGCCAAAATCCTGGCGCGCCAGCGAGATCTACGTCATTTTGACTTCACGTTGTCGCGCGACAGGTCGGGAACGGCGAGTATACACGAGCCTTTAAGTGACTGACAGCGGTCCCCGAGCTAGCAGCTAGCAACTTGGCTCAACCGTGCTAACAGTGAACCCACATGAGTGGAACCCACATTAGGTTTTAATATTTAGCAGCTGTGAGCATCCATTTCAATGTATTTCACATGCTGGTATAAGTGTAAACACATTGCATACTTGTCTGCATGAGGGACACAGTCATTGTTTGTGTTTGTGTCAGTGTTATTACCGTGACTACACTGCTGCACACATATGAGATTGTAGCCTCCCAAATCCAGAACACTTTGGTTTTACTTCTCGGGTGTTAATTGATGGTATAATTCTCTCCCTATGGTTTCCCTGTTAATAGTTGATATCCTATGGACTCTTTGCTAAGTCTGACCAGAAGGCAAAAACCCAGGACTGAATCAAATGTGATGGTCGTGTGTAATATTATCCTTTATTTTTATTTGACTTTGCATCTGTAATTCATTGAATAGTTGATCGTAGAAAAGCAGCAGTGATAGACAGACAAAGAGGAATAATAAGGAATAATAAGGCTGGATATGTGACTGTTGCATTAGTAGTTGATTATTAATCGTAATAGCAGTAGTAGTGTCCTTGGTGACAGTATCACGCTATATTGTTTCCTGATTAAATGCTGTTTCAGAATCTTTTTCATCCTGCCACTACTAAATTACTGAGGGAAGCACAACTCAATACTTGTCTTTCTTTTATTATCTTATTTTCACTTTAAATATATTTGCAGTTCAAAAGTTCATTCTTGACTTTGGGTACAGTATGTGTAACAAAATAATCTCACATACTAGCTTTCACTTAGCTTTCATCTGCATCTTACTGTCTTGATCTGTAAATGGAATGTGTTGCTGGATCAGGACATAAAACAGGGAGGAACTGCTTAAAACGTCCAGAAATTCCAAAAGCACATTTTCTTCTAACTTATTCAAAGTATTCAGAAAAGTAGTTTTAGATAAAAACAAGTTATGTACAAAATACAGTAAAAAGGCAAAAAGATAAACAAAAAGCCCAAACAAAACTGTGAGTAGAGTTAACTGTACTTTAAATATGTATATACTCACAGGTAAAGATATACATAATAGATACATTTACTGATAGGTCACATCAGCCTGAGTAATTCCTGAGCAGCAGATATGTCAGTAGATATTTGTAGGGACTCGGGACAACCAGTATGAAACCAGGACAGTCTTAGACAAGCCTGGACGTCTGGTCACCGTACGCTCCATGCCACTAAATCCTACACACTGGTCCATTGAGCCGATAATGGAACCGAAAAATGGGTTTAATGGGATAGCTGGCAGGACAGGACACACAGGCGTCACACCAGATGCCAGCGCCTCTTTCAACGTTTGGTTGTTCGATTGGTTCAGCGTAAAATCGAATAATTAAAATTTGAATAGTCTGTTAATAAAATTGCAATATATTCAACAGACCATGCTTTGTACTCCAGCGAGAAGCATCCATAAAATACACTCTCCATCTGACTGTTGAACATTTTACTAACGCAAAAAGAAGTAAACTAGAGAAGACTTTTTTCAATGGAACAATGGCACCAAACCAGCTGAGAAGTAATTTGAGGAGGAATTTCAGGTTTGACACCGTAGTTAGAAACATAGTGAATTAAGGTCACGCTGTTTGCTTGATGGCTACTGCCGCAACGTTAGTGTGATCTCTCAGTGCCAGCAGAGGCACCGCAAAACAACAGTTCTAGAGTGTAATTTGCACATTTCAATTGATTCGAACGAACTGTGTATTTAGAGACTGTATTTACACAATTACAAGACAAGTTACAAGTTCTTCGGAGTGTATGACAAACCACAGACATGTAGATCTCTAAAAACATTAGTGACGTAACATACATTTTTATGTATTGCCACATAAAGTAGAAGTACAGAAACTTACCATTTCATCAGTCTCTGTAGTCTTTTCCCCCCAAAGAGGAAGGTAAAAGGTCGAAGGCAGTTCCAGAAGTGTTCAAGGACGACGCTGCACTGCAGCTCATAAAGTGATGAAACAACTGATGTGGCTTAGACCTGGTCCAGGTTTAAAAATACATCCTATAACCCTCTCCTCATAACATCAATTCTGAAACCAACACAGCAACAATGTAGAGAAGTTAAAGTCGAGGTAACCTGATTCTGTGATGTGCATTTAGTCTCAGACAGAAACCTGTCAGCAGAATTAGTCTGGAGCTGTGCCACAGTTTTACTGCAGGCAAGGTGAGATTTTTATAGATTATATAATCATCAATGTTACTGAAAGACATAACCGGCCTCGAATCTTCTTTTAAGTTGGTAAAAACATGTCTCAACCAAGTACATGTACTTTGAGATTTAATTGAAGGGTACCAGATCACAAGTCTTCTCAATTTAACACCTCTCATGTGGAAAGTGACCACACTGTCATCTCACTAGATTCTTAATAAATTCTTTGGTTCGACACAAAGCTGTCAGTGAAAGTGTCTAAATATCAGTTTGTCTGCACATCTCGTGTTCAGTGTGAATTTTTGGAGTTTTCCCTCCAACCCACAAAGTTGTGGATGTCATGAGCAGGCATTTCCACTTTGTCCACACACCCACCCACTCTTGCATTTGCCAGCAGTGAAAGCGAGTAGGCGGTGTAGTAAAGCTGTGGAGTTCACAGGGGGAAAAAAAGGAAACATTCTGGGAAACTCCCAGTTCATTTGAGTTTGGGAGCAGCGGCTCCAAATGGGAGGAATTTGCTTTTGCAACAGACCGTGACGACTGCTGTTTGAGACAGCGGGAAGAGTTGTGCATTCACAATGTCGCTGTCATCTTTTGCACCGCTGCTGAAGCCTTTGTGTGTCATTACAGATTAACCACCTAAAGCACTGCACGTTTATTACACTGTGGCCATGAATGAATACTTTGTCTTCACTCTAAGGACCTCTAACCTTTGTTTATATCTCTCATTTAGTTGTCATTATACACAAGAGACATTGATGATTGCATTCGAGCCAGAAAATGTTTTATGAGAAATACATAGTAGTACCTTTAAAAAAAAAACCATGATGTTTCTTATGTCACTACAGAAGGGTAAGCTGTCAAATGTGGAAAGGATGATTACATTAAACTGAGACAAACTGCCTCGTGCTAATTTAACCAACACTTCCTTTCACAGCTGCCATGCTGTAAACCACAGTGCTAAAATACGAGCGCATATGCATATACAGTGTGTAGAGGTATATTTATAGAGACTGTCTGATGTACGGATTGTGCTGTCCTCCTCTGTCCTGTCCCTTTGTCCTGTATATTAGGGCCTGATGCCCTTCCGCTTTGGACTGTGAATCCTTTTTAAAGGCCTGTTCCAATGTTTTACATGGCTCATGTTTCATTTTACTACAAATTAAATGTGTTGTTTTTCTTCCTAACAGCTACTGGTTTCTGTTCATGTCACCACAGTGCAAACATAAATGTGTATAGATACTGTCCTTTACTTTTTGGTCATTTTAGACAAATTTTCACAACAGCCATTTTGACATGAAGTAGTGTACACCTGAACACAGGTGTTACTAGTGATACTAATTAAGGCTCTGTTCCATTTAGGTCAAACAGTCAGGGTGCTGCTATTGTGCATGTTGGCTCACTGGAAAGGCTCTGCTATACTAAATGGAACAGAACCTAAATTAATATCCGGAAATATCCCTACTTTTTCATGTCAAAATGGCTGCTGTGAAAAAGGTATTGTCGATGAACATTCTCTGGTTGCAGCCTCTCAAATGTGAGGATTTGCTGCTTTTCTGTGTTGTGTTTTTAAAATGTGGTACCGATACCCCTCTGTTGAGTAATGCAGGGGGTACATGAGAATTAAAAAATAATGTTCATTTAAAAAAAATGCATAATTCGTAAAATAATTACACTTTAAAAAGTTCAATAAAAAAATTCAAATATCAGTGCAATAAACCACATTCTATATTCAGTATCGTCATCATCATTATCGTTAAAGCTGCAGTAGGTCACTTTTATGACAATATCTTTTTGTCATTATTGCTGAAACTTTCACTATATCCTGACAGTAGTACATGAGACAGATAATCTGTGAAACAATCAGGTTCCTCTGGCTCCTCCTAGAGCTCCTAATGGTATTTGCAAGAATCCACCGGGCCTGAACGAAAACAACCAATCAGAGCAGAGAAAGATAGCAATTGCTGAGTACTACTGTCAGGAAATAGTGAAAGTTTCAGAAAATATGACAAAAAGTTATTTTTTATAAAAGTTACCTACTGCAACTTTAACTGCAGTAAAATCTCAACTGTAGTAAAACTTGACAGGAGAAGAAGAAAGGCAATGATGTTTGTTGAAGACATGTTGTATTTGTGGTTGAATTGTAGAACCAATAAAGGATTAGTGCTAATAAATACTGTCAGTATCAGGAAGAATGGGACTTTTTTATTATTTCATTTACCAAATGATGAATTGAGAAAATAACTGTCAGATGAATTTATTATGAAATAATCATTATTTGCAGCCCCGCTGTCAATGCAGTGAAAATGTGTAACTTTGACCAAAATAAAAGCATGCATGGTGTCACAGTGATTCAATATGAAACTAGACCAAGTTTCAAAGTCTCTTTCAGGCAAATGAACCGTTGCATGGAAACACATTCAAAACTCTAACGAACCGACATGCTTTGGTAAAAGGTCACATTCCTAAACATTAATATGTTTCTTGTGTTGTTTCAGCTGTGTTGGGGTGGATGAAGATGACGCTCCAGATATTGACATATATCATTGTCCAAACTGCGAGAAGACCCACGGCAAATCCACATGTAAGTATCCCCCCCAGGGAGAGTTGTGTTGACTGCTGCTGACAAAAAAGAAAAAGTGAAACAACTGCCTCTGTGCTGTGATAATTTCACTTCTTCTTAGCTTTCACTTCTTGACAACTTTCTGTCACGTGGTATAAAAGTCTCAAAACAGATCAGCCCTTGTTGGAAACAGTTTCTTACGGAAAAAAAGATTGCATGTGTGAATGTGGAACTCAATTGTTTGCTCAAGTCATTTTCAAAATTCTTGTTCAAAAAAAGTGTTTTTTTATATTTTGTTTCTTCAGTGAAAAAGAAAAAGAACTGGAGCAAACATGACACGGGGCAAAGCACAGACATCAAAGCTGTTCAGAACGGAAGTCAGGTTTTCATAAAGGAGCTTCGCAGCAGGACGTTTCCAAGGTAAAGACATTTGTTCTCATTAGTGAACTGTTCAACTGTCAACACCACCAATACGTAATAATGTGAGATTAAGTGGTGACAATTAAACCTTCTATATAATTGAAATAGTCAGACTTAACACTCTAATTGGGATCCCATTTAATGAATTCAATTCTAATGAAATTAAATAATTCCTCATATTGATCAGGCCTCTAGAAATGTCATTAAGGACTCTTCTGGTCAATATTGATATCCTCACTTTATGAATGATCCCACTAGGGGGCACTGTCTTATAACTCTTCAGTATGTGCTGTGTACAGATAGATTTGCTATCAGATCTTATTCAGTTGCTTCCATTGAATCGCTTCAACACGTTTCACACATGGCTCCTTCCCTCCCTCTGGCTGTGTGTGTGCTCCAGTGCTGACGATGTGGTGGTGAAGCTCAGCGGCAGTCAGCTGACCATGGATTACCTGGAGGAGAACGGCTTCAACGAGCCAATCCTGGCTCAGAAGAAAGACGGCCTAGGCCTGTCCATGCCGGCCCCCACCTTCTACATCAGTGATGTGGAGAACTACGTCGGTGAGGAGCTCAGTCACTGTAACGGCACTACTGATGCTGTTACTTCTATTATCACTACTACACTAGCACTGTTCTTACTGCCACTGCAACTAGAACTGCTACTGCACTGCTGCACTCATTATTTGTACTACAGCTCCTACTATAGCAACTATTGCTGTAAGGCTCTGACATCTCCACTGCTGCTGATACCCATACTACTGCTGTGACTAATACTACTACTGCTATTACTATCACTACTCTTACCACTACTACTGCTGCTGATGCTTCTATTACTGCAGTAATCTGTAATATTTCTGCTATTGCTACCACTGTACTAGTATTACTAGTGAGCTACTGTAGTACTGCTTTAACTAATACTATAGTTACCACAAATACTACGAATACTGTTACTAGTATTGAGTACTACTGTTAAAGCTGTAATTACTTGTACAACCACTAACCCTACTACTACTGTGACTACTGCTAGTGCTGTTACTATTACTGCTGTAACTATATCTATTGCATTACTACTGCAACTACTGTTGCTGCGGTTACCACAACCATTACTGTACTGATCACCACTAATATTACTACTACTTTACTCTACTGCTACACTAGTGAAATTATTACTGCTATATAAATACACAACTCCTAATGCTTCTGTACTACTATAATATCCAAGAATGTCTTCATTTATAAAGTAAGGCCAAAGCTGTTTTGGGCAGTACTTCAAAATAAGAGCATGAGCAATAGAAAAGGGAACATTAAATAAAGACATAACATATCCTGAGAGTCTCCATTAAAGTGACGGTTATCCCATTTATTTATACTGTAACTAATATTTTAACAAGTTTATTTCCCCCTTAAAAGAATCATAAAATAAAAAATGCACTCTACTTTCCAATAGGGGGCGCATGTGTTCTTCATTTTCCCTGTGCACTGGTGCTCAGTGATGAGATCACTTCTTACATATCAACAGTACACTGCTACAGACATATTTTGTAAACCAGTTTCCTGTTTAAAGAAAATGTTTAGTTTGTAGGCGGTTAGTTTTTCTCCAGCTTGTTTTACCTCGTCTCCTGTGTCCTCTGTTATTGTCTCAGGTCCCGACGTCGGCGTGGACGTCGTCGACGTCACCAAACAGACCGACAGCAAGATGAAGCTCAAAGAGTTTGTCGATTATTACTACAGCACAAACAGGAAGAAAGTGTTAAACGTCATCAACCTGGAGTTCTCTGACACAAGGTACACGCGCTGTGTCTCACACACACACACACACACACACACACACACACACACACACACTGGGTTTCTAAAGTGAGATCTGGCTTTCGAAGGTGCCAGTGTGGAAAACTGCTGCTACTAATTTCTGTTTCTGTTTTTCTGGGCCAGGATGAACAGTATAGTGGAGAGTCCACAGATTGTGCGGCGGTTGTCTTGGGTAGAGAACTACTGGCCTGATGACGCGCTGCTTGGGAAGCCAAAAGTCACCAAATACTGTCTCATCTGTGTCAAAGACAGCTACACAGACTTCCACATTGAGTGCGGTGGCGCCTCCGTCTGGTACCACGTCTTAAAGGTCTGTCACAGAATTGGCCTTGTAACAAAAATAGATATCAGCCAGTCAGTGTCATCATCCTCAGCCTCTGATATGATGAGAAATCTCCCACAGGTTTTCTTTTATTCTGAATTGATTCTATAAGTGGGCTTCAAGAGGAATACAACAAACTCCATCTTTGTGTTCGCAGGGAGAAAAGATCTTCTTCCTCATCAAGCCCACCTCTGCAAACCTGTCTCTGTACGAGCGCTGGAGATCATCGTCCAACCACAGCGAAATGTTCTTTGCCGACCAGGTGGACAAGTGTTACAAATGTACTCTGAAGCAAGGGCAGACTCTGTTCATCCCATCAGGTCAGAGCTGCACAGGAATATAGCTGAACATGATTTAGAAGAACACACAGTCATATAAATGATGCTGTTTGGTTTGGGAGAGAAAATCTTGCCATTACAGCGTTGCTACAGGGGCAGCAGTGTTGCAAATGTTGAAAAATGAAACCTCTGCAACATGTAGCTGTGATAACAGACCTACAAAACCCTCATGTTAATTCTAGTGGAGATTCTGAAGACACCAAATGTGTATAAAATGACATTTTATATAGTGTTTAGTTCTGAAAGAATTAGCTGATTTACTCTGATTAGGGGTAGAGGGACATATGGATAAAAACATCTTAATCATATGACAAGTCATTTTATATAATATGCTGTAATGTACATTTTTCTGGATTTGGTCAAATTAAATACCAGGCAAATGAAAGTGCTACATTATGTTGATCGGGGGTTCCCAGGCATCCTGGAGAACCTGGAAATGTAGTTTTCAAGTCACAGAAACATCTGGAAATTGATTAAAATGAGCCTTAAAAGAATCTTGGATTTTAATTGTATCTTAGCCCCTCACTCAGACCTTTGCCTCCGATAGTCTATGTATTTATTTCTTTAATTCTGTACCTCAAACACTTTCTCATGAACCTAAAGAAACCTAAAAAGAGTGGGAACCCTGGTTAATGATCCTATTTTAAAAAGTCCAGTACAGCCAGGGAAAGACAGAATGATATCGTTTAACTGCTTCAAATCGCCGTCTGCTACTGTAGCTCATGATCATTACATGTTCATACTGGTCCTGGTTGTTGTCAGGTGTTTGTCCCATGTGGTGCACAACACTTAATCAATAAATCAAAGAAAAAACAAATCTGAAGAAGTTTCAGCAATCTTAGATAATGGTAGTAACAATAGGTGTAAATACCACTAAATAGTAAATTGCAACAAGTAATAATGAGGATTTTTCTGTGATCTTTCATTAGAAATATTGAATGAATGAATGTATTTATTATTTACAACCACTGGGTTCTGTTTACCTCAGGTTGGATCAATGCAATACTGACTCCGGTCGACTGCCTGGCGTTCTCTGGACACTTTGTCCACAACCTGAGCGTGGAGATGCAGATGAGGTTGGGACACCTGACTTATCACACACACACACACACACACACACACACACACACACACAGCCTTTAAGCTGCCTTGTCCTCGTTGTTTTTGCTAATTGGCCTTTTTTTGTTTAATTGTGACCCGCCGTGCTTCCTGCAGACAGTCATGTCCTAATTTGGGGGGATTTAGTGTGACTTGGCTGATCCCACACAGCACTTTCCACTGGATCCTCATTTAGGACTTGTTTTCAGCTCCAAAGTCCACCAATCTGTTTATGAATTCCCCACATTTGGAAATACCTTGTGAATTGCATAGTTTGTTGCAATAAACCCATTGGTAATGCACCACGATGTTTAGCTGAAACATCTTGGTTTATTCCCCTCAGAGCGTATGAAATCGAGAAGCGGCTAAAGGTCAAAACTCTCACCCCCTTCCCCAACTTTGAGACGGCGTGCTGGTATGTGGGACGACATCTTCTCGAGCGATTCAAAGGTAAACTCTTAAATCAGTCTGATGTATTTGTAGGTTTCATTTTTGCTCTAATATGTGGTATTTTAATGTAAACTTACATCCTCATTTAACTCGCCATTTCTCCAGAAGAACGCATGAAAGCGGAGAAAACACAAACAGTGTCAGAAAGGCCTTTTTTCCGAGCTGCACAATCGGCGTATGGCTGCGTGTCTGCTGCACAGATGAGGAGCTGGATGCTCTAATATTATTTCAGTCATTAAATCGGTGAATCGCCGAGTTCACAGATGATTAGCTTCAAAAGGTTTGGCCCAGCTAGAATCACTTGCTCCATTACAAGCCTGTGTTTAAACTCCCCTCAGCTGGCTTGGGCCAATTGTTTATGTTTCCACCATTTTCTGTGCATGTGTGCGTATTGTGTGTGGCGCGCACTACTTCTAACCCACAAGGCCTTGCCATTAATACGCCATTATTCTTTTTAACTTCAAGGTCAGCTCTTTCAGTGCAGGAAAAAGACTCACTTCACTGCTGCTGGTATTTTGCGTTGATGTTATTAATAATTTCCTGTTTTGGTTGTAAATCCACTTCAGTTGATACTTAGATATTCAGACGCTGCTTTTCAGCCATTATACTAAGATTAAAGAGGAAATCCACATTAAAGCTGAATTTGCATAATTTGTCATAAATCAGGGCTGTAGCCGTTGTAGTTTAATGTAGACTGGTGAGTCTTTGCCAAAAGTTTGACCTAAAATTAAAGTTAAGCGTGTCACCGAGAGGTATAATCTGCAACAGCGTCACTGAGAGTAAAGGACTGTTTTTGGTTTGCCAACCGAGGGGTCCCCAAAGCAAAGGGGTGTAAAGAAATCTTTAAAAAGAAAACTACTGCAGGCCTTTATCTCAACATTTTGTTCAACATTTGAACAAAATGAAAAAAAATTGTAAACAACGGGGAACGTTCCAGTAGCCAGGCCGCCCAAAAAAAAGAGACCTGAACACGAGATGTATTCACAGAGTCTTCACGCATGAACAGCCTCATGCTGCATTAGAAAAGTTCAAACTAAGAGCTAATGGAACAATGAGAATAAAACACGGAATTAATATTAATAATAATACAGACAGAGTTCCCTAAAGTTGTCATCTCTGATGTAATATTCACAGGAAATAATCTGCTTGAAATTCTTCCGAATCACTCATTTTATACAAACCTCCTGCAGTTATTGTGTTCATTGTTTACAGTTTATCAGCTGTTCTCTACTGTTATTGTTATGCATTAAATATAATATGAAATATCCATAAAATATGTCACTGAGTCGGTTTACTCTGTGATAGAAAGGGCTCTCTGAAGGAAAAAGGTTGGGAACCAGTGTTTTAAAGGATCATATATAGTTTGCAATAGAGCTCGGCCGAGCTTATCGCAGATACTATATCTGTATCAGCGAATATGCTGGCTACAAATAAACAATTTTAGTAGAGGAAGATTTACATTTATACATACATTTGAGGTAATGTAGAAACACCATTACATAGTTTGTCCAACAGAGAGCGCTGACTGTTTATTTTTCAACTGTAAGGACCTGCTCAGTACATATCTTGATCACAATTCTTAAAAAAACTATCTTTGTTATGTATTTATGTTTAAGAAGTAAATATTGGCTGATATATTTTAATTTGATTGATTTGATTTTCTTTTTTTTATATAAGGGCCAAAAATACAACTGCAGTGATCAAACATTTCAGCTCATTACAAAATGACAGATTATAGATTATTATACGGCTCGCTCTTAAACTAGTTCTCCATAATCATCAAGACAAAAGAAATGATCATAAATGGAGGACATTTTACTAAGAAGTACAGCCCTTTTGTCCTCATAGACAGTACTGCAAAACAACCCGTACACCTCGCTCTCAGTTTCACCTAGAACACACAACAAGCACAGCCTGTCCTCCTCTGCAGTGGCATTAGACCTTCCAGTCTCTACCGCTACTGGTAACGTTCCTGAACGCAACCGTGCACAGTCTTTTGTTGAATTCTTCTTCGTGTAAGGTCCTACACTGTAGCTATTCTTTAGGAGAAACAAGTTTCTAATTTTGGTTTATTCTATATATCAACAGACTGTTTAACTCTATGCATCAGGGACATTTTAATTTAAAACATTCTAATCTCCTTAATACATACGTATATATATATTATTTTATTATTATATTGTTATATATCTATTATAGTTTGCCAACCTAACTTTTAAACAAAAAACTCATGTTTTCTAATGTTTTTGCTGACTTGTCAAATAAATGCTCAAGGAAGATATGTGACAAAAGAGCATCTCAAAGCTTATAATGATGTCAAATAAAGATCATGCAAGTGCACATGGGAACTGTAACCATTTGGCTACCAAGGCGCTCCCTAGCATATAACACTATTCACCAGTAGCACGGGGAGTATTTTCTAAATCAAAGGGCTCAAGTCCGAGTGAAGTCATTAAAGTCCACGTAAAGTTCCACGTTTTTTTACTCTGTCAGGTCTAAAGTAGTGATGCACGATAATTATCGGGCCAGATAAATGATTGGGCGATAAGGGGTATGTATATTATTACAAATTATCAGATAATTATATTAAATTATCAGTTGACATTAATAATAATTTATTTAGCATTCTTATGCAAAACATATGAAAGCCAAAGTACGATATGTTTGTGAAGTTTTTGAATGAACTTTATGAGAAAAAATAGAAGAATTGAAGAGTCAGAACTGTTGTAACAATAGTGGGAGATTTTGTTAGCCTGTTTTACCCTCAGGTGTGCATAAACTACAAGTTATCAACTTCTTTTTAAAATACAAAAATGTGAAATTATAAGTTTTCTTTTATCGGTATCTGCCCACGGAAGTAGGTAATTATCGGTTATGGCATCGGCTGAAGTCCAAGTCCTAGTCCAAAGTCATCACATTTGTGACTTGAGTCCAAGTCATGAGACTCCATGCCTCTGCTGTATGGTATAGTAGCAGTATAGTATATACTGTGTAGTCCTTTAAATGGGCTTTATTTCATTGTACTGTGAACAGCTGACAAATTTCTTTTGCTTTTTGTTAAAATCACCATGAATCCAGCCACATGCTGCACACACAGTAGTTACATTTGACATTGAGAGATTGAGCTGTGATTCAGAGTGAGTGAGCAGAGAGATGTTGACTGTATACCTTGAGAACTTTAACCTACTGTGACGTCACCCATTGGTTTGTGGAGTACCGTTTGGGCGCTATGGTCGTCGCCATTTTAGTTGAGAAATAGTCAACACAGTAACAGAATCTGGATCCATATCTGATCAGCACTGCCTAGTTTGACAGTTTGATCTGAGTTTGGTGTGTTGAGCTGGACGGACTCACTGAGAATGACCTGTCAATCACAAGCTAGCCCCGCCCTATAAATCTATAAAACTGTATAGAAGAAGACTGAGACTAGAGACTGAGATCATAACCTCATTAGGAAACTGTTTACTGAGCTCATAAATCAAGTCAGAAGTCAGCTCAGTTCTCCATAAGACTGCATGGTCTTGTTTTTGTTTTTTGTTTTTTTGCAGCCAATGGCACTCCCCCTGTTGGCCATTACTTAGAATGCAGGTTTAATACACTTCACGCGTTGGCCTCACTTAACAGACCAGGACTGTCAGTGACTTTAACACAGCACTGGGCTGGTTTAGGGCTGAGCTCTGGTAAATTTTGGTTAACAGGACAGTTTATCTAAACACACGTCACCCTGTTGACAGAGTGCCTCTCCTGTTCACTGATGAGTGGAATAACTTCACGTGGTGTCTCTTCAGAACATTACAGACTGAAGTGTCAGCTCATCTGTTCTTGTGTTTGTGAGAGGCTTATTCAGTTACATCCTGTAAACCTCTGCTGCACTGAACAGGCTCGCTGTAGTCTAATCTCTATAAACTGATACCTGCATATGAATGCAGAATCTGTAGGAAAGGTTTTGGCATAGGAAGTGTTCCAGTTTCCGTTTATGGTCTGAGTAGTATTGACCAATCACGTTTGATCAGGCTTTGGTGGCATGCAGGTAAACAGTTCATGTAGAGAGCAAAAGAGGCGGAACGTATTGGCTGAAATACAATCTCAGAACCCATCTGCTATTGTCTAGAGAGAATCACTACCTTTTTAATAAAAAAATTGGTAGAGATTAGCTGAAATGTGTCACATATCAAGCATCGCCCGTTGCCCCCAGAAGGTAATGATTGTCAGACAATTGCCGATGTGTTCAGAGATTTTTTTAAGCTAATGGCCTTGACTTCTCCAATTTTGCTTCATTGAATGATAATATTCTGCATTTCTCTTTCTGCAGGTTTACATAAAGCAAATAAGCAACCAGCCCCATACCTGATACATGGTGCCAAAATCATCAATGGAGCCTTCAGAGCTTGGACTAAAAAGCAGGTATGGACACATCAGTATACATATGTCAGTTGTCCATCTAAGATGTTGTGAAAAGCAATGACAGACTTGTACGTTTTCCTCATAACAGGCCCTCTTGGAACATGAAGATGAGCTTCCTGAGAACATGAAACCATCTCAGCTCATTAAGGATCTTGCCAAAGAGATCAGACTGTCAGAGGTATTTTAATTTATTTTGGCATAAACATGATACAATCAACCATTCTCTCAAAGTTCCAGGTAGTTTTACACTGTCCCATGTGGCAGTAAGAGATGGCGGGTATTGATTTTCACATCAATATGGTGATGTTTGGGAATGCGATCTGAGAGTTTCTGTATATATCTCAATCACTTCTGTTTAGACTGCAATAAAATCTACTTACTTTATTATCTATTCACAATCCCAAGATGATTATCCCTTATGATTCTGATGAGACCACTGACTACCACTCTTGTAGCACCAAAGTCAGTTATTTGGACAATGCATGAACTCTCCTGTAGTGCCAACCTCCGGTCGACTTCTACAATTGTTACAATAGTAACTAGTGTTAGCATTTTAACATTAGCAAGGTGTGAAATAAATCAGAGTAGGATCCAGGTTCAAGCTAACGTTATGTTAGTCAGAAAATGTCCCATTAATAGGCAAGATTATATCGTGTTTAAGTTATGGCACCGTTGCCTTCTCATGCTGAGTGGAAAGAAATTATTAGTAACTACATACAAAAAATATTCTTTTGTATTTGTATTAGCTTTGAAGGCAGTTTGAGGACACAAGGAAATTCACAAAAAAATAGACACTGGCATCGTCAACACAGATTTTTCACAATGCATTGATCCTTCAAAACAATAAAGACAAGTGGCAATCACAAGGTACCAGATTGGTGTGAGCGATGCCTTCAAACAATCATCAAATCAGCAAATGTTTGAGTTTCTTACCTTAAGGTCCAGTGTGTAAAACTTTGTGGGACTCTATTTACAGAATATGACAGAAATAAAATATTCATCGGTATGTTTTCATTAGTGTAATAACACACTAACTAATAACCTGGAAATAAGAATCGTTGTGTTTTTGTTACCTTAGAATGAGCTGGTTTTCTCTACAGAGGAAGCGGGTCGTCTTCTACGTAGTCTGTTTTTATAGTAGCCCAGAGTGGACAAACCAAACACTGGCTCTAGATAGTGCCTTTCAAAATTTCTAAATCAGTTCTTCACATTGCAATCTGCAACTTCACCACTAGAGCTCACTAAATCCTACACACTGGTCCTTTAAATCGTGAAAATAACGGAAACTAAGGTGTCAGACTTTGTAATATAGATAGAATCTTGTGTAGGAGTCCAACTAAAAACTTTTTAGATTGATTAATCCCTTTGATTTTTTTCTTTGCCTCGAACCTACAAAATAAAATTAAAAATGATAAATGGCAATCAAATCAGCAAAAGTTTGCTACTTTTTTACTAAATACATAAATCATGTCTTATTTATTTATCCAAATTATCATTGAATCTACAAATTTATCAATTAACTAATCACTTAAGCCCTAGTTCAGTGGGGCTTTAATTGTGTAATTGTCACTTAAAAAACTATAGCTCACTTTACAATTTCCTGCTTTTATTCCTAGAATGCAACAAAAGCCATTAAGAGTGAGCCCAGCATTAAGGTACCTGTGGAGGAACCACCATCCACCCACTCTGAGCCTGAAGAGCCCGTTTCCCCGGCCCACGTCCCCTCGCCCAGCAGAGAGAAGGCCAGAAAGAAGGCTTCCAAACCCCCCAAACCTCCCAAGCCTCCCAAACCCCCAAAGATGCCCAAGGCCCCCAAGCCTCCGAAGGTGCCGAAGGTCAAGGAAGGAGGAAAGAAGAAAGCGAAGAAGGTGAAAGAGTCGTCGCCACCTCCTAAACCCTCCAGTTTCGCAGCTCTTGAGTCCCATGCAAAAGACATCTTGAGTAAAATGGATCAGCCAAAAAAGACGAAGGTGAGCGGATGGTAATTGTTATTATTTTGTGGAATGATTATCTCATTAGTTTTCACTTTATTTGAGCCATTTTGCATCCCTGCTTGTCAGTTTAAACCATACATTGCGGGTGGCTGTGGCTCAGAGGCAGAGCGGGTCGTTCCTTAATCGGAAAGTTGTGGGTTCGATCCCCGGCTCCTGGTGCCACATGTCGAAGTATCCTTGAGCAAGATACTGAACCCCAAATTGCATCGGTGTGTGAATGTGTATGAATGTTAGTTTCTGTTCGATGGGTTTTGCCATCACTGAGTGAATGTGTGTGAAAGGGTGAATGTCTCATGTAATGTAAAAGCGCTTTGAGTGGTCGGAAGACTAGAAAGGCGCTATACAAGTACAGGTCCATTTACCATTACCATACATGCAGGATGGCAAAAGCAACCCACAGTTACTGTTCAATGTGATTAATGTTTCTGTCAATAACTATCTTTGTTCAAATGTGTCGATATTACAGGCTGTTAAGAATGTCCTGAGTATGTCAGAGAAGGAAATATCAAAGCAGAACAACTTGGAGAAGTTTGAAATCAGAGAGCAGAATAAAAACAAGACTGAAGCAAAATGGAAGTATAAGGTGAGAATATTTCAGCTGACAAGTTTTGTCATGATTTAAACTAATGCCTCTTTGTAACAGGCCAAAGCAAATAACGTCCCAATCCCTCAAAAGTTCAAATAAACCGAAGGCTTGGCGTCCTTTAGAAAAGAAGACTCGAGCAGTTGTGAAGGTTACAAGCTGAGCAGCTGAACAGAACAAAAAAAGCAGGATCATCCAAAAGTGATTTGCACACTTCACTTCAAAGCAATCAGCAAAAATAATGATGTGGCCTAAGTCGCACATTTGAGGCCTGCAGCTCATCAGAGCTGCTCCAGAAACATCCACCCACCCAGAGTTTACCTAATGGAATTACGCCACGTCCATATCCACCGTGCTCCATCTAAGTATTTACATATGCCCTCATCTCTTGTAAAAAAAAGTTTGTTGTATCATTATTGCCGAACAACGGGGGAAAGCTTTTTCAGAGCAAAAGTGTAATTTTGTTGAATGGAAGACATTGAAGGGCTTCAGTTTCATGGAAAATTCAATGCCAAACGGCTGTGGAATGTTTTGCAGTCCCTCCAAGGATCTCCATCCAACTGCTCCTTCGCATCAGGCCAAACATTTGCAGATGGAGTGGAGAGAGCCTGTTAGATGTTTACCAAGGTCACCAGAGACCACATCTTCACTTGTGATCACTGCTGATTCATGTGGAAGTTCGCGGCTCCTCTGTGTAGTGTGCAGGGCAATTAAGCACATACTGTGTGTTAATGTCAATTTAAAGAAAAATGCATTAGACAACGCAAAATGTCAGTTTCAGGTTACAGCGCGTGGTCACATGTCTTTAATTTAGAAGTCAAAATTGTTGAGAAGTGAATATTTGAAAATGTATATTCTTGGATTTCAGTTAATTACATAGTCTGCTCAGTGGTGATTTTTATGGCAGCCGTTTAGCATTCCTCTTAGTAGATTTGGTTTAGTTTAAATTGGGTCAGAAAATGTCATAACAAGTGAATAAGATCTGCAGAGATTAATATCATGATGATTTCAGTCTTTTTAACAGTAATCTTCTTTATTTTAATCAAATTACTCGCTTCTGGGATTGCAGAGGAGAGTAATTGTGTTGTGTGTGTTAAAATGTGCTGATAAGACGTTTTTTTTTGTTTCTGTAATTAATTTTGGAGACAAATAACATGCGTTAAAATCCAAACAAAATAACCATAGCGTGTTAACTTGATATGTTACACTTGAAAATGTGTGTGCTTGGATTTTGGTTAATTGCAGTAGCCGTTCGATGACATATTTTTCCATATTCCTTGAAGGGTGTTTGTGTTTAATAATGGCTGATACAATAGAATAGGTGGAAGGGATCCATAGTGATGAAGACACGAGACACAGATTGTTATTTAAAGTACAGTCTAGGAGTCAACATGCTCAAATAAGAAGGAATTTTATCAGGCTGATTATTTATTGTTATGTGATAGAGGCAGGTTCTGAAGCTACTATTGGTTCACTTAAATTTGATTATATTTACAGAATTGGCAAAAGACAATAAAGATATTAAAATCTGAGAAAAAGGAGACAGAATTTTATTCATTTAGAGCAAAAGAAAAAAGTAATTGTATAAAGTATAAAGTGATTTCTACACAACCTGATGAACAGATCTAAAAGAAAGTTGATACAAGGTTAGGGCATATTCAAATAAAACTGCACAAATGAAAGGTCAGAGGTTGATGCCACATTGTGAAATCTTATTAGAGTGCGAGAAATTTTTGCATTTTTGAGGTTGTTGCTGAATATTGCTATTTGAGACTTTATGTTTTTGAGCACTTGATAGGGGTTCTTTTAATTTGCTTATTAAATTGTTGTGACACACATCGAGCTGCTATGATTAGTCAATTAATTAATTAGTTAATTGAAAGAAAATTACTATTTCCATAATCGATTAATTTATTTAAGAAATTAAGAAATGCAGCTTTAAAGCTGCAATAGGTAACTTTTATGAAATTAACTTTTTGTCATATTTTTTTGAAACTTTCACTATATCCTGACAGTAGTACCGGGCATGAATAACCAATCAGAGCCCAGAACTTGATTGTTAGGTCTCATTCCTAGGTCGTCAAATATCGATGCTGGGAATGAAACACAGCAATCAACTATCTTTGAGCTACGAACCTAAAGTTTCTTTTTATCTTCCTGAGCTCTGATTGGTTGTTTTCCTTCAGGCCCGATGGATTCTTACAAATGCCATTAGAAGCACTAGGAGGAGCCAGAGGAACCTGATTGTTCTGTCTAATGTTCTACTGTTAGGATATAGTGGAAGTTTCAGCAATATGACAAAAAGTTGTTTTTATAAAAATAACCTACTGTAGCTTTAAATAGATACGAACATATCTGTGATAATATCAGCCAATATCAGCCAGGTCAGTGAGTGTAGTGATTTCATTTGCTTATCTCCTTTTTATCTTTACAGAACAGTAAACCAGATTCCCTGCTGAAAATGGAGGAAGAGTGCAAATTTGACAGAACACTGCTGTCAGGCAATAAAGACAAATTCAGCTTTACTATGTCTCACAAGAAGATGCTTGGGTACGTATGGAATGGCCGTGATTGCCGTATAAACGTTTCATGAAAACTCTTTGGAGAGGAGAGCATGTTAACCTTCTCATGTGGTGTATTACGATGATTGTAGAGCTATGTGGCTATCAGCACCATATCCATTAGAGCTAATTCAAGGACTTCTCACTGCGAGTGCCTGACTGAGCCTCACATCACCCCCTTATTGTCCTGTGGTTTCCTTTTTCAGCTCCAAGACGCTGAAACCTCAGACCAACTCAAGTGTTTTTGGATCATTACAAAACCTAAAAGAGGACAAAACCAAGCCAGTGAGAGACGAGTATGAGTACGTCTCAGATGAGGGCGAGCTGAAGATTGACGAATTCCCCATCAGGCGGAAAAAGAACACCGTCAAGAGAGATCAGTCCTGTGAGTGGTTGGGACTTATTTTGTGTAGTGTTTCCGTTTATTTAAACTATCAACTAGGGCTGGGTATCAAACCTCAACATTTATTGAGTGTCAACTTAAATGTGTCCTTAGCATTAAGTATCGGAAAGTGTTGAAAATTGCCGTTAAATGCTTGGTCTGATTATTATTATTCGCTAAATCAGGGACCTTATTTAACTTTAATGTGTATTTTATTTAGGTAAGCTTATTTTATTTAGTACTGATGCATGAGGAATATTTGGGTACATAAAAAAGGGTTAAAAGTAGACTTGTTTTAGACCCATGAATCCTCACATCCCCCATTTGTTCAGTGATTTAAAGGACCCGTGTATTAGCATAGAAAACTATTTCCCTTTCGATGCCACGGTAAAAAGTAAACAAAGTCACAGTTGATTTTCTTCCCCATTTTGTCATCTGTGCAACCTTGGGTTGAAATTCTGATTGTAGCTCTGTTTTTTTTCTTTCATCTTTTCTACTTCTGTACCTTTGATACTATTCATAATATCATATAAAACCCATCAAATTGAAAAAGTATCACAGTATTGATACTTTTGGCAACCTTAGGAGAACCTACAGTGATCATGAAACAAACAAACCCTAACGCCCTATCTACAGTCAGGGTTTGGTTTGTCTGTTCTGGGCTACTGTAGAATCATGGCGGTTCAACATAGCAGCCTCCCGCTCTCTCTGTAGATAAAAACAGCTCATTCTAAGATAACAAAAACGATTCTTATTTTCAGCTGATTATACATTAATGAAAACATACCTATGAATATTATATTCCATTTCTGACAACAGATGGGTCTGCTGTTGTGCTCATTGACGATCAATGTCCCTGGTTGGAAAAACAATTGACCAATTGAAGCTTTGTTGGCAGGATAAGAAATGCAATGTCCTCTTCCCACATTGCTAGCTACAACCAAGGAAAATAGGAATATGCCCACAAAATGGCAACAAGCATGGATAAGATTGATGCAGCCATGCAGATTGTTGGCTTACAGAAATAACAACCCTACCCCTAACCCAACATAATTCATTGATCATGATGAAAAATTGCTCCCAGCATTAGCTACCTCAGCCAGAAGACAATGGTTGGTTTAGCACAAATCAAAGTAAAGTAAACCCATCAGAGAATAGAATGAAATGGCACTTCAGTCTAATTACCAGGCTAGGTTAGAATGTGTTTAAATTCACCATATTGTTTGTTTTGTTATGACTAGCCTACCGAAGACCAGGTGTTGTGTTAGCACTGATAACACATATGGACACTCAGCCCTACTAGTTACTATTCTATGAAAAATGATTTTGAACAACTTGTGTTTTAACTCAATGATGAGATGAATTAATTCATATGTTCCAGTTTTGTCAGATATCAGAGAACCCATTCAGCCAGCCAAGAAACCAAAGTTCCAACCCTTGGTGACCAAGGTACGTATCAAATGACGTCGCCTTTGACTTACCTTCACGATAATCAAATGTTGTAATGCTAAGTTGCCAATATTGGAGCAACTGTAATCTGATTATACTTCTGGTACTATATTACTTTATGTGCATGAAGAGACTGTTCAGTGACTGGTGGTTGCCAGCTATATTCCCCCACAAGCTCTAATCCTTTTAGATTATTTTCATCTGAAATGATTTAAAGACCAATTATGTTCTGAGGGATTTTATGCACAAGAACATGCTGCACTTCTCCTTTAAAGCTAAAAATGCTAAAAAAAATAAATAAAAAAAAAAAAACAACTCAGCGTTCTGGGTAAGTCAGAAGAAGAAGCTCCCTAAGCTGTAGACCACCACATGCTGATGAAGGAAATAGCTGTGGCATTGGTGGAGGAAGAGGAATAAACTGACTTCTAGCAGAAGCTATTGTGTTTACTGATGAGAGGTCAATGGGAACCATATCATAGTCTTATAGTCAGATCCAAGGCCGGATCACTTAATGGGTAAAGTGGGGAACTGCCCTTCCGGGGTTCCGGATCCTCTGGGGTTGCAGAAGCCCCAGATTTGTGTGTCTCATGTTTGCGGTCATTTTATTAAATGCAAAATAGTTTGGGAATATCAAATGAAACAACCAAGGCCCTGCGGAGGGTCTCTGTTACTACTTGTTTTGTCTGCATGTGTCAAAATGTACATGGTGCATATATCTAAATAAATTAGTGTTATACTAAATATAACCACAAAGAGGGGTCTGTAGGGGTCCACAGCTCATTTTTCCTCAAGGCCCCCTAGTGGCTTTATTAGGGATCACACTGCTTGAGATTCAAGCACTAGGACTGGCCAGGTGCCCATGAGAGGGAGACGTTTTCTGCCAGAAAGCCTTTCTAACTTACAGTGTTAATGAAAGTGTGTATTTTAACCTATATCATATTTAAGTGTTTTTTTGCCTAAACTTTGCCAAGTTTTTTGTGTGACTAAAAAAAAGAAAATAATTTAAAAAGAAACAACAATCATAAGTCAACTAAGAGAAAATTGTCTCACAGGGGAGTTGAACCCTGGCCTCCCGGGTGCTGGTCCTGCACTTAATTCTTCTTTCTTTCTAAACTTGGACTTTAGCGTTACTTATGCTTTTTCTACAATTTCCATATGTCACCTGACAAGCATGGGTGCCTGGCAAATGAATGCTACGCAGGGTGTGAAAGCAGTGGGATTTCTAATTATATATTATATAATTATATATATAATAATATACATACACATGAACAAGAAAATCAACAGCAAATGTCTCAATTTTGGAGCAACACTATGTCCTTCTGTCGCTACGTCTCATCTCTTTTCCCTTCTCTTCACTTTCTCCTCGATCAGAATGTCGACTCCTCAGACGAAGAGACTCTACACATAGACACAGAGGCCAAGCCTGAGGTCAAAAGTCGCAACTCTAAGGTCAAGAAGAAGGGCGGCAGCGCTGCAGGGATTCTTGACTTGCTGCAGGCGAGCAAGCAAGTGGGTGGGATTGACTACAGCACCAACAGGTAGTCTGCTTCCCCCCGACGTCATTACTTTCTGCTTCTTCACTCCATTTCCTTCAGCGCCAATGGAACTTTTACATCTAAACACACTTTGGTTACAGTACGTGGCTCCCACTGGACCTTTTTTCCCCCTTTCAGTAAATGAATTTTAGGACTTACGCTCCTTAATGGGGCAACCCACTGACAAACAAATGGCCTGCGCGACGATGATATAATTGGATGAAAAAGCTGAATTTTATAACTTTGCTTTGAGCTGAAAAATCAACTAGCGACTGGAGCAACAATTTACGCAGACTCTGTCAGCAGTTTGTGTTAAGCCAATGTTTGTTTCATTCCGCCTTAATCTATCAAACACTGCGTGGCTCCAGGCTCTTCCCTTTGCCTGTTGCCGTTTGCTGTTTTGTTCAGCTCTTGATGGTCTATTTCCACCACATTGAAAGCTACAAATGAGCACTGAAAGAAAGGAAGAAAGAATGAAAACATGGGCTGAAATATGTTAATTTCTCAAATTGTTTTGGTGCTTTGAAGAGGGGAGTCTGTGAGCGTGGGGAATGAAGTGGCCGCGGTTCATTATGGCAGTGTTTGATAGTCACTTTGCTCGTTGTTGCAGCTAATAGTTTAATAGGTGCTTCTTTGAGTAATCACAAGTTTGTGGAGAGTATTTCAATTGGACAGTTTTGCTTTCCTCCTCCAGATCCGGTACATTTTTAAATATTTTACGGGTGTCAAATGGTAATGATGCTTAATAGCACAACTGCTGACGTCAACGTCGACTTCAAAGCCTTTTTCAATTTCTATTTCTCTCAGTCACTCTTCACCTCTGCCAGCGTGTGTAATGGCTGTGTTGTTGTGTATTTTTTATTGACGTACTTACAGTCAGCCACCTGCATCTCCCAGCACACAGGAGGCCATTCAGGGCATGCTGTCCATGGCCAACCTGTCGTCTTCAGACAGCTTGCAGCAGCCGTGGAGCAACAGCCAGTCCAAAAACAATAGCCAGTCGAAGAGCAACTCGCACGGCGCGCAGGGCGGCAAGAAGGGCAGCGGTGGAGGCGGCAACAACAGCAAGCGGCCCACCAAACGGCTCCCGAAGAAACCCAGGAAAAGCAGCAGTATTGAGAGCCTGGACTACGATGACGACCAGGATCACATGGACGCATGTTTCAAGGACTCGGACTACGGTGAGCGCCAAAAAGCAGACTCATTCCTGTTTTGTTTGAATTTTTAAAACCAGATGACTGACTCGCTGAGGTCAGGCCAGTGTTACGGGGTTATTTTTTGAGCAAACGAATGGGAAAATAATTATCCGCCATGCCTGATTCTCACTGCTGCTAACAGGTGCTGTTAAAACCATACTGAGCCCTCATGGATCAACATATGGGTCCTTATTTCTAAATCTGGCCTGGAACTTTTCATTAGGAGTAGATGATAGGGTTTATGTTTATTTTTCATGCGTCCTTTCCAAATGCGCTCTTTCGTGTTGCTCCAATTTGTGAGTTTTTCCTCCGAAACGTTTTCTTTGTGAACCCCGTCCAAACACAGCTGTTTGGCCCCTCCCAGCTTGTTAATAAGCCATTAACACAAGTTCCGAATTGTTATTTTACATGCTTTTTGAACTTCTAATTAGTGTCTAATTAGTTGTTCGTAGCACGAACATTCTGAAATCTTCAGGCCCGCATGAGGCTTTTCTCACACGCTGGCACTCTTTTGCTCTTTTGTAAACAGGCCATTCTTTATCTTGATCATCCAATTATCAGATATTAAAGGTCTAGATTGGAATGGCTGTGCTGTGAGCAGGCGGCGAGAAGGGGCAGTCAACAGCTGTCTCACAGCTGTCCTGCATGCTGTCACTGGAAACTTCCACCATTTTAGATGCACGGAAAGTGGAAATAAGTGAAGTCACATTCTGTGCTTTACATATGTGACAGTAATTGGCTGGTGAAGTTTCACTGAGAACCTCACATGCATGACATGTTCGTAATCTGTTAGGTCTTTTGATTTCAGTGTACCCCTCGCTGGAGTCCGAAGAGGATAATCCTGTTTTCAAATCCAGATCGAAAAAACGGAAAAGCAGTGATGACACTCCATACAGCCCGACAGGTAAATAGTTACACTACTAATGAAAGTTATGCACTTTGCAGTTTTATGAAGTGTTCTAAACCCTTATACCGATGTGATCACAGCTCGCGTAGGACCCTCAGTTCCTCGACAGGAGCGGCCGGCGAGAGATGGAGCCCGGGTGGCCTCCATAGAAACGGGACTGGCCGCCGCTGCAGCAAAGCTTTCTCATCAGGTATGTCCCAACAAGGTTTCTATATTATAATAGTAACTATTCCTGCAGGTATCGCTTAACAGATAAATCTGTATCAACAGGAGGAGCAGCAGAAAACCAAGAAGAAGAAAAAGAGCACCAAAAAGAAGGCAATAGTAATTGAGGAGCCCCCGAAAATCTCTCAGGACAGTAGCTCGCCAGAGCACAATCTGGACTCGCAAGACGGCAGCCTGACAGACCACGAGTTCAACACTGGGACAGTGAAGTCTCCGGGAGGTCCACAGCCCATGGCGCCAGGGGTTTTCCTCAGCCAGAGGCGACCGTCCATGTCCTCTCCCAACAACAGCACCAACTCCACTAGCACCAACAGCAGCAGCATGGCAAAGGGGGACCGCGTGGGGTCAGCAGACGCCAAAGGTGAGTTGTGCCAAAGACTTCTTTATTGGTCCTCTGATAAGGACTTTGAACCTGAAGTGTGGAAATGTGTCTGTCAGGGTCTAAACATGGACATCCAACTTATTTTGAATGAATTCATGCATTTTCATACATACATGATATGTGATAATTCCTTTTTATTTTTGTGAAAATTACAGACCTCTACTGGCAACAGAGAGGAATTACACCAAAAATAACGAACTAAAATAACTAATCACATTATAGCTTAAAGACTGCGTGAAGTTATTGAACACTAGTGGCGCTATGGAACAATGTCTTTATAAGTGGGTCATACAATGTCAGTGGCAGGGATGCCATGTTTCTGTAGGCCACTCGGGATTCAGCATCGCCCTGGTTCCTACGTCAAAAAGTCAATGGGATTTTTCTATTTTGAATTGTTGCAGAAAATAAGCTCTGCAATAACAGAGGTTCATGATACAGCAAGATCTTTGTTACATATGAACACTGCTCCAGCATGAAGCCAGGGAAGAAGAAGACTCCTAGCTAGCAAGGCAGGCAGGTTTTAGTATATCTGGCTTAATGTGGGAGTAAAGATTATTAGATCTGTTCTACTATCAGATTAGATCATTAGTTTTCACTGCAGCAGGAGCACTGACACTCTAACTCTCTGACCTGTCTCACCTCCTGTCTTTTCTTGTTCTTTTCACAGCTAAGCGGCTAAAGAAAGGCATGGCAACAGCCAAACAGAGACTTGGAAAGATTTTAAAGATCCATCGAAATGGAAAGCTCCTCCTGTAGCATGCAGCAGACTGCTGTCGGACTGGGAATTCATGAGCTGGGTTCCATCCCAACCTCACCCCCTGTTCACTGATTAAAGCCAACAATGGGAAAAAAAGAAGATCATGCATTTTTCAATTTCTAAGAAGAACATCACTCAAATAGGTTTTTGCCTCTACTTATACTTTATAACTTTCAGATATTAAAGTGTACAGAACCTACTATAAATATTTTTTAAGAGAACATGTCTCATTTTACTACAGCTGTCAGTTTATCAGGGGTTGCTAAGACATGAAGTAGAAGTACATTGCAGTCATTCCAAGATTTTTGAAAGTATCCCTTGCATGTATTCAGTTGCATGTGCGCTTGGGTCAGGGTTTGGGGATTTTACACGTTAATTCCTACTATATGGATGCAGCTTATCATTGCCACTGATGATCGACGGGCAGAAATGGAAAAAGAAAAAAAATCACCTCCTTTCTTCCTCCCTGGCCGGGATTCTCCGCGTTATGGAGAAGCTCACGGTTTCGATTAAAGTCAACTCGAGCATTTATCTCTTGATGTTAACACTTAACGTTTGCAGAGCACTATCAGCAGTGGTATTTATTTATTCGTGTCGAGTCGTAGATAGGAAGTGGGACTTCGTGGAACAACCGTAAAGCACAAAGTGTATCGAACAGCAGCAGTGTAAGGATGTTTCAGTTAAAACGCAGGCCATCATAGGACTAAATGGGAACGGAGGCCTGCTGAACAGGATTTGGTGTGTTTGGACATAGGATTTCTGACACTACGTTGGACCTAATGATAAGCCTCATCCATGTCAGGTCTGCAGTTACATGGGGATACTTTCTCTCTTCTTTTGCTTTCTCAGGCAGCACCGACAACCTAGACTCATCTCTGCATTTTTACGGCTTCACACAGTATATAGAATGTAGCTTGTACATAGCCTTTTAAATTACTACTTTTTGTATCCTTTCCCCTTAAGGCTTAATTCTACATTTTTACCGGTTTTGCTAATTATGAATAAAGGAATAAAAATATATATATGGGATATACAGTATAGTCCTAATTTTTGAACTTTTGTTGTTTTGGTTTTTTTTAACAGCAGAGATTCATTTTTAACTTTTTTTTGTGTTAGATTCAAAGGTGTTGCCTGGAAAACAACTGAAGAAATAATACATTTTATTGTCATATGGCCTTACATACACAAAGCTAATTGTATTGTGATTCTGTTTGAACAAGAGACGAAGCTTTGAGGAAAAATTATATAAAAGGTAAAAAAAAAAAAAAACACTTAAAGTTTCTATGACCAGCCTCTTGTTCGAGTTCTAGTATCCTGAAGGGTTTCGGAATTATTTTACTAGCACCTTGTGAAGTGTTTATGTGTCAGTGATGTAATTTATTAATGTTTGTAGCTTTTTTATACTTGTACAATTCTTAAGAGTTTTTTGTTTTGTTTTTGAATATCTCATCAACTTGTGAAATTACCCTTAGCAGACAATTTTTATTTTTCTTTTTTTTTTTTTCAGATGTGTGTGTGTGTGCGCGTGCGTGTGTGTGTGTGTGTTTGGGGGGCATCACGGACATTTTACACACTAGAATCTACGTTAGCAAACTTTTGTTTAATCTCCATCCTGTCCTCACTCAGTGTCGACATTATCATGATATCAACATTTCCAATGTGACATTATTATTATTGTTAATATTAAAATTATAAGCAACTGCGTCCACGCCTCCATCACACCGTTTTATTTTGGTCCGGACATTTTGAACACGGTTTAATGTGCTGTACTCTATAGCAGCAGTGTTTTAGTCACAGATGTAAACCACACATCCACTTCTCAGATACAGTACGCCATGCGCTCCGATCAAACTCTGTCAGTGGGACATATTTTCAGGTTTTTATTTGTACAATATGTGTGTTGCTTTGTTGTGGTTTATTTTTGTATGTCCGACCTATTAAATGCATCCACTGTGCCAGGACAGTGAATGATACCTGTTGTAGCTGTCTTCCCTTACTGTTATTTACAGTACTAGTAAGTATTTACAATCCTTTTTGACCTGAATCTATATTTTTCTGTATTTAGACGATTCTGTTTGAGGTCATGGCTCACTTTTTTAAGACATGGAGAAATGGCAAATTCCCGAGGAGAACAAGCATATTGTTGTTGAATGATATGATTGTCAGCCTTGTTTACTTTTGCAATACAGTTACTGTGGAAAACCTACTTTGTAATGTGTTCCTCTCCCACTTGCAATGTGACGGCTTCTTGTGGTGACGACTAAACATGTTTTTTCCTGCTTCCACATTGTCATGCTTTGTAGTTGCATCAAATGCAGCATCACACTGATCACAAACAAATCCGGCTCTTTTTTATTTTATTTTTTTTTTTTTTTTACAGAAAATCAGCCCGAGCTTTCAGCTTCCTGGACTCAGTTTAGGATGTAGCCTCCCGGAGCTTTAGCAGCTGCTTTAGCCAAGTCATTAATTAAAACCAAGCCAAAGTCAACACCATTAAAAATGTATTAACGTAAAAGTGCTCTCAAGTAGTCGGGACTCTTTTTGCTTGAGGAGGTCCTAGGCCGTCCTCAGCAGGTGTTGCGGTGTCCTAATGTAACGTACCCAGAAATCCATGCAGGATCTGCTCCTTCAGGAATCAAATACTTCCTCCTGTTTACTCTTACTGCCTCACAAGGTGTGATTGTGTTCTTAAATCTGTGCTCAGGCAGCCAGTGTAAGGGTCACATTCTTAAGCAACAGCAAATCTACACCACTAGATGGAGTCAAGAAATATATGAATGCAAGAACTGATGCGTGTCTTTAAATCAGCTTAATGCAGTAATGTTCAAGCAGACCACAAATGCAGGTTTCAGACATTGTGCAACAGTTTAGTTTGATATTTAGACTGTTTTCCTCAAATGTTTGACCATTCAGTGAGCTTTAATACACATTTTGATTTTGTCCAGAGTTGGTTTTTTTAACATTCCAATTACATCCAGATTTTATCAGCACAATTACAAAAAAGAAAGGGAAAGTAGTTTCGAAGAAGGGATGTGAACATCAATGAGGAGATTATAAGAAAATTAGTTACAGCACATTTAAAATTGCAAAAATAAGTCAATTAACTCTTACTTTGTGTAATTAAAGAATGATTACATAAAGAGGGAAGTTATGTGAGGCCTTCATACATTATGGTTGTTTTAATCCCGGCCTAATAACACATCTGGACACAATTGATTTCTCAAAAATAAAACGCATGCATGATCTTCATGGGAATCTGCATTTCCCCACGCTGATGTTTTATTTCATTTCTCAATCAGATGTGTTGTGTGTGTGTGTGAATGAGATCTGGAGGGAGCGCAGCGAAGCCGCGCGGCTGTTAAAGGTTGTGACCCCGTTTCCACCCTGGTTAGCATCAAAGTGAGTTGTTATTGTTGGCTAATTGTTAACACAAGAGCGTGAAGTGCTCCGACATCAGCAAATGAAACAATCACATAATTTGTCCTCTCAGGATCATTTTCACACACCAACATGAAAGCAGACTCACACTGGGATGAAAGTGGGGCAAAACCAGTGCAGACTGAGTTACATGGATTTATTACACAATTTAAAAACTAATCTAATTTAATCTCATTTATTGATTTAGACGAACCTTTTAAATTGCAAACAGTATTCTGATGAGTTGTGTAAATAATGTGGAAAAACTAGTTTATTTTATGAGTAGCCTAAACAATTTAAAAACGTGTTTATGCTACCAAATATTAAGGAATTAAAAATACCTCTGATTGTTGAGGAAAAGCTAGTTCCCCTAACTCAGTGTAGTACATAGTCACTTCATTAGAAGTTGTCATAACTCAAAAAGATGGATTGCATTAGTTTTTTCAGTGGAATTAACAGCGGAAATCCTAAAGTGGCATAAGAGGGTCAAATATAACTTTATAAAATAAAATAACTTTATTAGCAGTTTTCATGCATGATATAGATTGTGACCGAAACTAGTTTGACATTTCAAATTGTGTTTTTCCAAGATAACCTCCAATAATGCGAGTGTAATCCACTTTGTTTTTCAAAACAAATGAACAAAATGGCCAGGATAAATATTTCAATATCTTATCAATTAATTTTTCCATAGAATTCTCTACAAATTAGGCTGCACTAAAAAAACTGAAAACTTATATGGATTATTAGAAACCACCTGAAATAAGATGATTGGAATTGTATTCCATCAGAAACAACTCAAATACTCTTGCAGGTTTTTCACTTGTGTGAAAGAAAAAAAGATTTTATGAAGATATTTTTCTGCAGTGTAGTTGCCTTAAAATAAAGAAAACATATCACAAAAATGATGTACATAACTTCTTTACATCTCAAAGTTTTGTTTCCTGAACAACTTTCTCTCCTTCCTGGTTTCTTTGTCAGCTCCACCGGTGCAGTTGGTCCCCGGGAAAGGGCAAGTGGGATCACAATTTAAATGTCAGTGTATTAAAAACAATGCCTGCAGAGTGTTACAGTCTAACTGCATTCATGGCCATGCTGCACTCACTTAGTGATCACAGATGTGAATGGGCTGCCCTCGGTTGCTTTGAAAACCCTCCGGTCCTGTACGAGGGTCCCGAGTGGTCAAGAGAAACGTGCCATGTGAGAGATGTCTTAATTACACAGGAATGTCAGGTTAAGCTTTGCCTTTGTGTGGCCAGGGCAATGATGCAAGTTGCTAAAAGAATTGCTCTGCCTTTTATTCATCCCATTCTTCCGAGTTCAGGGCTGTCATTAGCAATAATGGGAGGTGATTCCTCTGCCAACAGATTGGTAAAGCTACAGAGATCTGCAACTGTGTACGGCCCCCGGAGCGATCTCCTCACAAAGAGTCTAAGGTTGCCTGTTTTTGAGGCGGTGATGAAAAGTGGCAGACTTGTGTTTCTCTGCTAGTTGTTTGGAGCTGCTTCCCCTCTGCGTGGATTAACTGCTCTGTCAGCCAACAGGAACTCCTCTGCTGGTGCTGGAACTCCAAAGTGTAGAGAGACGTTTGGCTTCTGCCGACACACACACATAGACACGCTTTTCCCTGTGTGTTTTGGTTCACTTCCCAAAAAGTATCAATGAAATTACTCTTAAAAGGGTTTCTAATATTTTTTGACAGCTTATTATCACGATGCATATTTGCATTTGCAGGCAGGATTTCAATGGCACTTTTGCAGAGACAGGTGACTTATACTGGGATCAGATTTGAGACTTTTTTGCCAAAGGTTGACCTGTTTTACTTCCAAGACGTACTGCAGCTCCAACAAATGTATAAAGGGTTAATTTTTTGAAAGTTTTCTATCTGAGGGCTTAAACAGTAATGGAGTGAGAGGAAGCTAAAACTTAAAAACCGTTGTCAAACAGAACACAGTGTTGCCTCAGCATAAAAATGAACGTCCGACAGCTTGAGAAGTGCAAGTAAACGCTGCCCGGTTTCAAGACAAACATAGAGGCTCTGTTTTATGGTGCCGTGTTTCCTTAACCTTTGGCAGGCCTGAAATTTTTGGAACTGGAAAACAACACTTCATCGTTAATTTTTGACGCCCATCAAGGAAACGACTGTCACGAGTAAAGTAAGAGCCCACCCAAATGAGAGTATTATTAATGTGAGTGTGATCAAGGCACGGCCTCGTGGAAAAGGTTGTTTTATTCACTGACTGCTCGCAGGGACGGCTGCAGTAGCAACGGCAGTCACAGTGGAGCACACACACATTTATATCAACAACACGCCAACGTTCTGTTTTGTGTTTAGACCATGGTAAAGGATGATGGTGGTAAAGGATGGTATGAAATGGTAAAGAAAAGACGATTCTGCCCCACAATGCTAAAACACTGGTTCCCAACCTTTTTCCTTCAGGGAGCTCTATCACAGAGTAAACTGACTCAGTGACATATTTTATTCATATTTCATATTATATTCAATGCATAACAGTAACAGTAGAGAACAGCTGATAAACAGTGAACACAATAACTAAATAATAGCAGGTTATTTCCTGGAAATGTTGCGTCAGAGATGAGTTTTCCTGATATTTTAGAAACCTTTTATACAATTATTTGTTTGCATTATGTTTTTTTAACAATCATACATACTTAAAAGTCTCCTTCCTCAACCAAATAAAATTCTCCCTGATGCTTGGCCATTGGCCAATAGGCGTTCCGGACCTCACCACGCCCTTATCCTGTGAGATCTGTAGGCCAACTGTATCTGTCCCTGAAGCTTTGGGGTCCCCTAGTGGGGTCCTGACCCCCGGGTTGGGAACCACTGTGCTAAAACTCACTATACCTAGGCTACATATTCAAGTATGTTATATATATATTATGTTCAAATCCATGATCATGATCACATACATGTTCAAATTTGACCAGAATCTCTCTTTCTGGTATTTTAGCTCCATGTAACAGCCAGTGACACTATACTAGCTTTGCAGCCATTTTGCTTCTCTAGTTATTTTATGAAAGAAAGTCTAACTATCAACTTTCTGATATCTCTAACTTGTATTAACAACGAGGCCATTCGGCTGATTGTCTGAACGATAAGACATGAACAAGGCATAAGAAGAAAGAGCCAACTAGTAAGCAAGCTAGCTAGCTTGCCAGCAGTGTTGTTACTGAAAAATGAGTTACAGTAACTAATTACTTCTCTCAAAAGAAATGTACCAGTTACTGCATATAAAATGAATTCCTAGGTAAAGTAACTTTTGTGCACGTTTAAATGTCTGTGTCTGTTAGCTCTCTAATTAATGCACACATCTGTCAGTTATATTATTTTAGCGTTGCTGTGGGACAAATGGATCTTTAGTTATTAATACCCCCGACCACCAGGGGGCAGCAACGAGTAGCGCTCCTACCTGTAAGCTACACTGTCTCAGTTCGCAGATAGGATGATTTAGTGGAAGGCCCACACTTTGCTACAGTAGTTAGTTAGCTAATAATATATATATATATAGCCTATATATACCGTATACAGACTGAGCCGACCTGGGTCACCGTCAATTCCCTGACGTTCAATTCAAATCAACGGGGTTCGCTCGGACGCGCCCTCTGTAGTTATCAACTATTTTAGGGTAAGACGAAAGTAACGAGCCCATTTAAATTCCACTAACGTGAAAATGAATTGAAAACACGGCTTGCCACATAGCCCCAAGTAGCGTTTGTCTATGTTAGCTAAACTGCTAGCTAGTAGAGAGGGGGTCATCCCTATGTTCCCCGCTAAGGTTAGGGTTAGGGTTAGGGTTAGGGTTCCCCGGTCCCAAACAAAGCGGGGAACATAGAACCCGGGGAACATAGGTACGCTCCCGTAGAGAGGCAGTAACTAAAATCATATCCTTTGACTCTAAAAGTTTTGAAGTTGAACTGTGTTAACTTAAAGATGAATGTGTTGTATTTCTTCCACAGTAATGATCAGTATTACACATGGGAGATGGACAGACAGATACTCCAAAAACAGAGGACAATGATGTTAGCTGAAGCAGTTGGCTCCTTCTGTCCAGTGAATGTGTGTTCATTCCATTTTATGTGGGCCATCACAATCACAGTGGGCGTAATATGAATGCCCTGGTTAGTCTGTAATAGATTCATCTGCTTTGTTATTGGTACAGGTTTTTACTGATTGGGTCTTTATTTTTTTTATTCTACCTCATTTGTTGTGATTTTAATTTCTCTGACTTTTTGCCTTATTGCCTCCTGGAAGGTTTTTTAATCTTGGTTCCGGCCATGTGGGGCACTTTATAACATGTTTTTTGAAAAGTACTGTATAAAAGTCTTTTATTACTGTTACAGGAGAGAAATGAGATTCTCTGCAACTAGGTTTAATAAAAGTGTGTATATATCGGTATCTGCATCAGCAATCGGCCAAACTGATTGGGAAAATATTGGAATATTGGATATCCAATCGTGCATCCTTACATTCAATCAGTGAACTGGTTGGAAAGACACACATTTGTAGCGTTCTCTGAATATGTCCATTCTCTTGTATTCGCCGTGTGTTTTGTAACGTATTTTTATAGCTGCAGCACATTAACATCTTTCCACAGAACCTTGAAAGTAAATTACTCTTTCATTTCCTCCCCTTTTCTAATTAGCAGACCTCCTGCATCTTTTTCATTTCACATTATTTGTATTTCAGTGTCCAACTCCAACCGCTGGCTCGACCTCAGGACACATGTAGCTGCACACGGTAAATAATTGTGATCATTTCAGAGTTGAACACAGTCTTTGAGAGAGCGTGTATTACTGGGGGGGGTAAATGAGTGAGTGAAGTGTTTTATACTGTCATTGCACCAAGGCCTCCTGACATAAACAGCTATGATCTGCACTTTGTGATAGATCTCTGTAAACAGAGAGGCCAAACAACAGATGCAACATATTTAACTCAGCAACACACAAATGCAAACATCTGTTAGCATAGCTGAGCAGTTATTTTTAGTGGATTTTGTTTATAAGAACCAGCTCAAGCAGCATACAGTAGATTGCTAGCAGTAGATCTGTTAGTACTGACATTATTCTTAGTGGTAGTTTGACTTGTAGCAGAAAAAATGGTGATAATGGTAATAGGATTATGGTGACATACGATTTCAGGTTTGTTTTTGCAGTGTGAGTAGAAGGTATAGTGGTAGTAATAATAGTAATTAATTAAAACCTAACCAATACATTGGTTGAGCTATTTTGGTCTTGTCACAGATAAATCATGACCTGCGTATGTCAGCCAACAAGAAACTACCATACATATTTTTAAAATACATATTTTTTGACTGTTCAACCACTTATAAATAATGTTTAGTAAAGCTTCCCTGCAAATTCCATCACACAAACTGAGTACCTGTAAAAGAGGGATAAATTAATATAAAAACATAAACCAGTCATTAACTATTAAAAAAGAATTTCATTTACTTCATGTTTATTCTACTTCAGTGTAGTTCAGTTGTGATTTGGTTTAAAAAATATCTGATGGGGTGAATTTTTATACATTTAAGTCTTATATTTCTATCTCAAATGTATTTATTCAATTATTTTCTCACTTTTTCAACTGTAAAACATCTTGCTTGGTGCATATCATTTGGCTCAGAACTCTACTAACCAAATTCAAATTCAAAATAGTTTGTTGTGTGTTCCAGATATAAAAAAAAACAGCTTAATAATTCCTAAAATCAAATAGTAAACTTTCAAATGTCAGTATCGGCTTAAAAAAATTAGTCGTGCTGAAATAATATTAGCTTTAACAGTGGTATTAGGAGTAATAATAAAGAGTATTATTGAGAATTGTTACTTGTGTTGCTGTCATATCAGTTATCATAGTGCCTCTGATTTCATTGTGAATGACGTGGAAATAAATTACACTCAGCTGGCACTGGGAGTCTCCCAAGTACAATTACTCTGTTTACATGCAGTAGTAGGGGAGGGAAATTGCTTTTGAAAGCGCTCTTTAAGGTCATGGTTTTGTTGCTGTGCATAAGCCCAATGTTTACCGGAGTATTTTAAGGAAACTCAAAGCCGCGCCACGCATCAACAAGTGTCTTAAACGGCTGCACAAAGGGCCTGTTTTCAGCCCGATTGAAGCAAATGCTCACCTAATCCTCTGGAGAGGCTCCTGTGACGGGCCCCCGCCAGTCAAAGGCCTCTTTAACAAGGTGCTGAAGTCACTTAAGCACCAAAGCAAACAAACAAACAATCCAAATCGTTCGCTGCATTTCCTGGACTCAGTTCCCTAAACAACTGCACGCACAATGCAATGCACCGGCGGTGCGTCCAAAGCTGCTGTGTGGTCATCTGTGTGTAATTATTCATCATTGTGCATGGGAATTCCAATGACGTGCTGTGCTGGCGAGGCAGCATTACCCCTCTCTGAAACAAGTGGGGTTTATTTTTGAACCTCTGCTTTTTCTCCACGGCCAGATTGCCCGGAGAGATTGGCTTTCTCCGGGCTGTGTAACAGATACCATCTAAATCATTAGGGCTCATTCATTGCCATGTGCCACTCTGCGGCTCAGGTTCCTGCGACCCTGAGGTCAAGCGGCTGAGAGCTCCCTGACCTCCAGCACTTCCTCCGAATATTAACAGGGTAGTTATGTAGTCAAAAGCCCTGATATAGAACATTGGTTCATTTAGATAATAGCCAATCAGGCGGAGCGGCGAGGAGTGCAGTGATCTCCACAGGATGGCTGGGCCTTTATGTGGCTTACTGAGGGCATAATGACAGCAAACAGAGGAAGCGTAGGCCTCTCTGGCTGAAATTATGCGGTCACATGCCTGCTGGCTGTAATGCTTTCCTTTAAACCGGCTAAGTTGGGCTCCTTACGGGGGGACAAATCCAGCCAGGCTCCATTATGAAGATGAATGCTGCGCAGTTATCTTGCAGACACTGGGCTTTAATACAAGACAGAGTGGAGTGTAAAGGCCACCATGGTGAACGAGGCATTTACCATGCAACCTCTGCCCATGATCCGAATCGTCAATGATAAAATATTCAAATGATTTTTTGGAAACCAGCTGTCTTGAAATGATTAGATTGTGGTGTGAGACTTTTTCTCTCTTCAGATATGTGCTTTGTGTACTTTATCGGCTCCTTTTCAGCAGCTGTCCTGTATGAGCCCTGAGCAGAAATGATCCAAACTGTAGTACACGCCAAAATCACTAATGACAAATTACAGCTAGCTGGTGTCGAGTCTCCCTGACAGGCCTGCCTTTTAAGAGAAAATGCGTCTTTGAAATCTCAATAAAGTGCAATCAGTGAAGCGTCTTTTAATATTTTTGATTGTGCCAATCAAACTGAGAGTTATCTAGTTAAAGCAATCTTGGCCTCATCTCGCCATCATGACTCCCACAGCACCAGTGACCCTGTTTGACTGCTGAGCAGCCGTTGTTCATCCACAGCCAGGCTATCAGGCCTTTAATCAGCAAAACATCGCTGTGAGTGTTTGTGGAGCTGAAATGGAGCGTGGCAGCCGCTGGAGGCTCTCTGGAGATGGACAGCAGCCACATTGTCACCCCTTTGTGCTTAATTGTGCGTGTGCTGGAGGAGCGGAGATGTGAGGGATGAGGCTGCGGTTATCGTCACCAGTGGCCGATTGCTTGGTGAGAAGAGCAGGAAAAGACAGAATAAGTTGCTCTTTTTGTCTGCTGCAAAGAACATTTTAGCTAACAAGTCAGTTATTATTGTTGTCTTTATTTGTGCAGTGGAGGGAATATCTCATGTGATTCCAGTGCAGTTTCTCCTGTTTCAGTAAATTGGTGTTGGCGTTTGGGACAAGACAGAACGGGGGGAGGGGTATCAAAAAATGTATGAATATTGAAAACAACTTTTCAGGAAAAAGAAGATGAATGATTGCTCTAAATACTCAACATCCACATTGTACACCAGAAGCTCTATCAGGTGCACCTGAAAACAGGGAAAAACCAGGAGGAACGGAAATGGACCACGGTCTAGGCCACACCTCTGTTGTTAGTTTGTTTCTTTAAGCTCTGATGAAGACCTACAGTGGTCAAAACATGTTGGCTTTTTTGATGATTAAGCCATTACAGTAAAGGCTTTTTAATATATTCATTCCTCGTTGCTATCTTTTTACTGACTTTACTATATAATAATCTTACCCCATTAGCACATTCTCACTTTTTATGAATTTTGGACCTCATAATTGATTGAATCTGTGGTTCCCATTAGGGGTTATGATTATCATGGAAGGAAACAAGAATATACATTTCTGCCATATGAAATTATGCACATTTTTGTACTTTCTGTATTTGTTTTGTTTTTCTAAAAGACCTCTGAAATTATTCAAATAAAACCATTTAAAAGCGTAATAAAAAAGCTACTCTGTAAAGCTTCATTAAAGATTTAATATATAATGATATATTAATAATAATATTAACATAAAATCCCAATTTGCCTCTGGGCCTTACAAACTGTCCAACATTCAATCCCCCCTCTCCTTACACTCTTGCATTAAAATGTCTTTAAACTGGACCTATGTTTAATATGTTGAGTTGTGTACTTACATTATCCCAATTGTTTCCAACAAAGTTCAAACCCAGAGAAATCCGTAATTTTTATTTTATGGTCCCAAGATATTAAAAGACAAAATAAAACCAAAAAAAGCCCAAGACATCCAACATAAAAACAACACACTCCTGAAATCCAAAAGCACATCTCCACAATTTTAGACATGTAAATCTCTAATATCTAAACTTTCTCATTGAAAACAGCTGCTGGCTGCAACTGGAAATGAGGTTAATGAGGCCAGGGGTGTGTCCAAAAGGGGTGGCCTGGCCACCCCTGAAATCTGATTGGCCACCCCAAGTGCCACCCCATTATCCTTACATCTCTTTAGAGTGAAGACACTGGTATAATATGAAACGCATCCACTGGTACCAACCATGTCATGCTAGGGGAAGGCAGCTAAATAACGTTTCAAAGTTAGACTACATTTCAGTGATGGAGAATCTGGCATGGCCATTTTCAAAGTGATCCCTTGACCTCTAACCTCAAGATCTCCAAATGGAAATAGGTACCCACAGGTCTCCCCCCTTTGCAGACATGCCCACTTTATGCTAATCCCATGCAGTTTGGGTTGTTTGAATGCAGTACAAATAAGTTAACTTTGCCTTGTGTATTTGAATATTTCTGCATATGGGGTCCATAAAGAGTATTGGAATTGCATGAATTGACTGGAAAGGTGAGACACCCTGCATAAGCCTCCTGTACCATCCCAGTCAAAAAGTCCAGATGAGACTAAACCAAAATAGTAAAGTCTTGGGCATTAAAAGCAAAACAGTGAGCTGAAAAACACCAAATGCCCCATAAAGCTGAGGGGAACTGGAGTCACAACTCATATTACACACAGTCATAAGATCCATTGTTAATATTAAATCGGCCTGTGACAAATGCTCACAAGTACTGTATATATGGCTCTGTATTAAGAGCTTGTTAGAAAAAAGAAAGATGGAAACAAATGGACTCAATGAGCTGTCAAGACTAAGATATTTCTACAGTTTGGAGTTGCTGCGAGGTTCCCAAAGCGTTATAAGACTCTTTCCATGAAGTTAAATCTTGATGCTGTTGGTCACTGCTGTGCGGTTAACACCTACTCCAGGTCTGAAATGTTCCACTGCTTCAGGTTCATGCACCGGCTCCCAGAAAACCTGCTCGCATTAAAACTCCAGCAAAACACGATGGGAAGCAATCATTCTGCAGAGAACACAGGTTTCTACGACAACGAGCCTTCTCTGCTGCTGTCAGACACTCCCATACAGAGCCCGAGGATTGCCATCCTAAGCTCGAATGCACCTCAATTACAGCCACATTCTCCTCAACCTCAGTGAGTAAATAAACACCCAGAAACTAGTGGATAATCATCACAGCCACTTTTGTCTTATTGCAGAATCTAGATGACACACGGGATCTGCACGCAGGCGGCCCTCCACTATAAATAGTCGGCAGCAATCAAACAAAATAAATGAACTGTCAGAGCACAAGTGTTTACAAGCACGACAAAATTTTAAGTAATTATAAGTAAATTTGTTGCATTTCTGAGTAAGTGGTAGCAGATAGGCCTCTGACAGGGAGGCAGTGGTGTGTGACGGGCTGATTTAGAACGGTAAGGCTGCTCCGGCTCTGTGTGTAAACCCTCAACCCCCAGCAACAAAAAAACTCCACTCCACATCCCACACCGACCACATCTCAATGGGGAGGAACGCTAAAGACATCTGCAGGGCCATTACACACACTTAGCCGCACATCAAGGAACACTTGGCCGCCAGTGCCACTCCTGCTAAACTTCCCTCCAAATGGCTATTTGTTTGTCCGTTAATTATCTTCTTCCCTTTGGGTGAGTTTAGACATCTTGTTTTTTCCTTCGCCCTCGTCTCCGCCGACCTCCTGAATGCTTTGTTGTTTACAGAAACAAGCAAATTCTGCCTGACACAAAAAAATAAAATGCGTAATGGAAAATTGATAAGCATAACATTATCCCATGCTCGTTTGAGACGTCTGAAGAAAATTGAGCATTTGGGTGACTCGAGATGTTCACCGCATTACCATATTTGTGCACCATATGACATGATTTATAGACAATCATGTGATAATTTACATCTTGATGGGCTCATTCATGTGGGTTGCTGAGGAGGATTTGCAGAGCCCGCCTCACTGATTACAGAGCCAGTTGTGCTGCTAAAACAATGTGAGCTGCAGTCAGCGTGAGCAGAGAAACTCTTTATAATCAAAGGCTTTTTTTAACCATTTTCCAATCTTTCATTTAGAATAACTGTGGCATTCGTTCAAAGTCTCTCTTTGTTGGAAATCTTAAACAAGGCGGATAAACAAAAGGCCAGAATGAGTGAGGCAGAGAATAAATCATGCAGGCCAGGGGTGAATGTAGAGAAATATTCACAGGGTGGCAGAAGTGTATGCTGATTTAAAGCTGCGGCAGGTCATTTTTATGAAAATAACTTTTTGTCATATTTGCTGAAACTTTCACTGTATCCTGACAGTAGTACATGAAACCGATAATCTGAGAAAAAATCAGGTTCTTCTGGCTCCTCCTAGTGCTCCTAATGGTATTTGCAAGAATCCACCGGGCCTGAACGAAAACAACCAATCAGAGGCAAGAAAGATATAAAGACGCTTTGGGCTGGTGGCTTGGAGATAGTTGATAGTTGAGTCATATTCCCAGTGTCGATATTTAATGACCTGGGACCACAGATTATCTGTCTCATGTACTACTGTGAAGATACAGTGAAACATTTAGCAAATATGACAAAAAGTTATTTTTATAAAAGTTACCTACTGCTTTAATTGCAAACACTCACATATATCAATATTTGCTTGTAAAAGCCCCCAAATGAAGATATTTGAACTAAAAAGACATTGCATTATTGTGGCATTAGTAAAGCATTGAAAATAAATATCTAAAAATGGAATTAGAAATCAAATTATATTAATAAATATTTCCAATTCAAGACATTTTTTGTTTATGTTTATTTTAAATTAATCTAAATTGTTTAAAATAAATAAAATTTGACACCAAACTGTGGTGGTAGCTGGAGTGGCCAAGCATGTTTTGGGGGTGCCAGGTGCCACCCCATGCCACCCCTCTAGATCTGCCCCTGGTGCAGGCACCTGGATGGATGTGTGAACCTGCACAAAGCGCGTAAAGGTTGGCCTATCCACGGCCATTTGGCAGCAGCCTCCTCCTACACAAGTCCTTTTCGGAGCTGCTCAACGGGACAATAAGCAAATGACAGATAAGGAATGATTTGCTAAAAGCAAAACCTCAAAAATAAACAAACCATTACGCCGTGCCGCAGGAGAGCTGGGTTAGCGCTTCTAATTCAGGTGAATTGCAGACAAATTTCCCCCCGGCTGGCACACTTACAGCTGTAATAATACAGAGAGTGACTGGGCTGCAGACCGGCCTGCACAGTGTCCACACAGGACCACAGTCTGCAGCAACACCTCACATGGCAGACTTGACTACAGAGAGAAAATACTGCATGTAATATTAACATGTATTCGACAAATGTAAATCAGGTTTTTGTGCAGGTTTTTTTCTTTTCACATAAATGTTTACATATGTAAATCTTTTGAAACATGTGTAAATAATACAGGCACTGTTTTCCTCCCATACCTGATGTGTGGGTGTGTTTCTGCGGGGGAAAACGTGGGACAAACCCAGACAGAAAGACAAAGCGGGGCAAATTCGTCCGTGTTTTCTTTACCAGGAGCGGCGTGTTTATTTTCTGTTTCTTCGGTTTCAAAGCGTGGGCACCGGACTGCAGGGGAAACACGAATGATTAAAATTAAAGTGCTTTGATTGAGCGCTGTTTTTCCAGCCTGTGGCACAAACATTTGCAGTTTTGTCCTTTTATACGAATTTTAATGACCTGTTGGGAACACTTGGCCCTAAATGATGTGTTACAGGAAATAAACTTCAGAGAGATACGCCTCACCGTTGCCCTGAGTCAGATTATGTAAAGCAGATTTAATGGGTTTGATGTTTACCACAGTTAGTATTTGAAGCTTTGAACAGTATATCCAGCAGCTCTCAGTTACCATTAAGCTGAAAGTGAACAGAAATGCAAAGTGGGAGTTCTGCAAAGAGGCCAAAAAGCATCCAGGAGCAGAATAAGGACACTTTGGATCGCCATCAGCGAGGCCACACATACATTTTCATCGTGGCACAGTTGGAGTCTCATCAGCGGGCTCGAACCGGCGTGTGTGCGAGCGCGAAGGGCAGAGCAATGACACGGTCCTGAGCGCCTGATTGCAGGCATCTTGAAAAGATCTGGCTGGCTCGGCCTCACCACAGGTCCCCTTTCAGTGGGCTGTCATTACCGCCGAGGTGAGCTCTCACACGCCGACCCACACACACGCTGACACACACACATGCTCGGGGGGCCGCGGGATGAATGAGCGCACTGAGGCCTGGGCCTGATCAAGCGAGCGGCGGCCGGGAGTTGGTGTAAGGAAATCCTCTGGTGGGACTATCAGAGCACATTAGACTGAGCAGGCCCCGGCTCTGGAACACGCAGCTGCAGGGAGAGCACACTGAGGCAGCAGTTTAGCGGGCGGCTGAAATACTGCCTCAGTGTGCTTTAATCCCAACACAAATATGTTAGCCAAATTGGAAAAAGAGGCCTCATTTACCTATTTCACAAATATTCTATCTAACGAGGATTAATTACTTATGCGGACGTTAATCATCAAATAGCAATGTGAGGCCGGAGCAAATAAGGTGCGGAAAAGACCCACCGCCCTCACCCTGGAGCGGACAGAGCTGCCTTTTACGAGCTGCTTCTGATTCAGCGTCACACAGCTGGATTTCCTGTCACTCACATGATAAAGAGAATTTATTCAAGTCGGCATCATTTCAGATCTGGTGTGTGTGGGTGTGCGCTGTCTGACAGGTGTGCTGCTCCTCTCCCGTAGACTCACACATGCAATCAGAGGCTGTTAGTAAACAGTCTGTCCTTTCTCAAAAGTGCCTCTGAGATTTGCTCAAGGAAGTGAAATTGCTGCAAAACGACCTCATTTGGCACCAGGAGTCAACTTGTATGCTTGAGTGAGCGTAATTGCTGGGAGTTTGGGGGGGACCCAGCTTTGCTATCTCTGGGCATACCTTCCCCTAATAACAACTGCGACTGAAATCAAACCCGCTCTGTGTTTGCTCCGAGAGGTGATTAGCCGGAGAAGTTAGGATTTCAAATAGCCCTAATTGGGCTGCTCTATTTACGTTAGCTGGAGATTTATCATTGAATGTGTGATTAATTTTAAATGGATTAGCCCCACGCATTCTGTTTCAGAGTAATTGTGCCTAAGTGGAGCATGCACAGCAACGGATTGGTTTGGAAAATTGGTTTCATTATTGGAATTATTTGCCGTTTGCAACAACAAGCATGAGAGTAATCTCCCTCTTCTTGTTGTCAGTGGAGAAAATGAGGATGTTAGCGTTGGCCTGCTGTCAAGCATGATGCATGTGCTGCAGCGAATACCAACCACGCTGCAGAGACTGAAGGCTGCGCTTTTGTGAAGAGCTTGTGAAGAGGCGACCTGTTGAGCTGTCCCCGGCTAGTATCTCTCATGTTAGTGGAATGGTTTGATCTGGGAGCTGTGTGTGTGTGTGTGTGTGTGTGTGTGTGTGTTAGCAGACGTGACCCGGCCAGGCGCAGAGCTTCATGTTGGGTGTCAGGCAGACCGAGCCATAGCTGTCAACAGCGATGCTTTATGGGGGCATTACCTCCGCCACTCTGACATGTGCTGTCACCTCGGTGTGGTAGACACTTCCATCTGCCCGCTAACAGCCACTGCTGTCAGTACACACACACACACACACACACACACACATGTTTGTTTTACTCTCTTGCAAGGGCACACACACTAACACACTCAGGAGAACACCCACTATCAGATATCCCCTACACACACCCTGGTTGTCTGACTGCCAAGAAAACGATCAGGATGGACCGGATTAGGAATATTTCAGTTGCTGACAGCTTTTCACCGGAATAACTTAACGACTTGGCTCTGAAGTCTGAGACATTTTTCATCACAGATCACTTTTAAGTGTGTGTTGTCTTTGCTGCTGTGCACAGTACATTTGGCTTTCACTGACATGGATATTTGAAGGCCAACATGGATGCTATTAGGCTGAAGTTGCCAATTGCCGGTATCTGCTGTTTTTGACACCTATTTGCCAGGAACAATACGACTGAATACCCATCAGCTTCAGATTGGATATTAATGCGATAGCCACCTAACATGCTAAACATGCTAACATGCTAAAATATGCCAGGTTCTGAGTTTGTTAAGTTAAAGCTATATAACGTTTCCTCAAGACAAAACAACAAGCATTAAAACCTAGCTAAGTGCAATAAAATATCTGAGTATGTTCAAATGAAGGACATACACAGTGAATATCTGCATGAAAACATTAACATATCGTACATACATACTACATATACTATAATATACATACATTGCAAACTTGTTAAATGGTACTTGTTCACATGCTAACAAGCTACCATGCTAATAGTATACTGTGCTAACGGCACACAGGTACATTACAAACATGCTTAATGTTACTTGTGCATAACATTACACTAACCGATTAGCATAATAAGTATGATGAAGTTTACACACTAAATGTTACATGTTTAATGTCAGTATACTAACATGTACAGTAACACCTATTGTTAGCAACAGTTATAGTAGGGTACTATTCATTTACTAGCATGTCAACCGCTAGCAGGACTACAGACTTTCTTGTTTATGATAAGAGCTCCTCGAACATCTTTGAACTCAGAATTTTAACTTACTAAGATTGCAGAGTTAACTAAAATCTTAAATTTATCTCACTGAATTGTGGGGGAATATGTAAACAATAATGCACAAGGCCTCTGATAGTTGATTTAGATCTCGATTCATATTTTTCTTCAAGTGCCGTACAACCAAAAGTACACAGCTCACGTGGGATTAAAAGACAGTGCTTAACAGTGCAGCCATAAACAGTGAACAGTCCATTCAATATAAGCTGTATAAGCTTTACGCTGTATATCAGCAAAGTGATACATCAGTCTAACCTGTATATATACTCTGTTATCGTATATGCTACATGCTTTGAAGAAAAATGCCAGCACTCTAAATGTGTTGAGTAGCAGTAATCAACAAACACAAGAATATCAGTCTTTACAACTTCCTGTTACAAGGGTCACCTCCATCTTTGGAAAGATCACGGTGCAGCCGAACAAAGGGAGCAGATGATTCATGCAGTCAGTGCGGGGTGCAGCTAGGGCGTCAGATGGATGGTGTGAGCAGGCAGCGGGACCACCCCTTGGGTGCGGCGGGACACGCTGTTTGTTAGGCATGATGAATTGGCTGCATGCTTGAACCCAAAGGTTGGCAAATTAACAGTTAATTAGTGGTTGATAAATGACAGATCGACACAAGCCCTCCACCACCGGAGTCCTCTCCCTGCTATCTCACCAAGGCAAGTGTTTATGTGCTAGAAACAAGTGTCGGAGCAGACTGTTATGTCTGCATTTTGTCACACGGTGCGATTGCTCTCAGATGTGCCCCCCCCACCACATCCCCTTCACAACCACCCGCCCACTCACCTACCCCCACTTCTCCTCCCTTTTCCACTTCTGCCCCCATTTACCTCTGGTCCGCCCCCAATAGCGTGGCCCTCCTTTGCCTCTCTGCACTCCTGTTGACACACATCAGTCCGTCTTTAAGCACACCTTTTTAGACTGGATTTTTATTTTTACCTAGCCACATAAGCTTTAATGGTAAAAAGCTTTGTCAGTGTAAGGATAAACACCCTAGAGGGAACTTCATCACGTTTCTTCCTCTGGAAGGGCCCCATCAGGTTTTCTCCACTACAGGGCCACCCAGGAGGGCACTTTATTGTGTTTTGTCCACTGGAAGGGCACCTAAGAGGGCACATTGTCCACTAGAAGGGCACTTTAGAGTGCGCTTTATCATGTTTTCTCCACTGGAAGGTCACCCAGGACGGGACTGTATTGTGTTTTGTCCATCGGAAGGGCACCCTACAGAGCAGTGTTTTTGTTTTGCCCATATCACCAGTGCACAGAAGTATTGAAAATATCCAGACAAGCTTCTTCTATCAAGTTAAAAAAAAATCCTGTCAGCAACACATTAAAAGACGTCAGCATGTCTGACGTTTTCCCTCTTTACTAGGAATCATTCTGGGCATGATAATTGCATTTTTGCTGCTAGATCGTGTTCCCGCCATGACTGAAGGAAGCAATAATTTCAGGCCTAATGATGTAAATTGGAGGCAGGTCCTGTGCGCTTGACATGTATGTAATGAGTGCAGAGGAAGACATATTTAACCCAACAATACCGCCTGTCATTGGCAATGGGCTGGAAAAGGGCCTCGTATTTAGAGGAGTCATGGCAGAAGTGAATAAGTAGAAGGACCTATTAACGCTAGTAGTCCAAGAATTCATCTCCCTTTCAACTTCTCCTTGTGTATTTTTCCTTTCACGAAGAATTTATATGAACAAGAAGGCTTTTCTTACTTGACCTTCTAAAAAACAGAAAAAGAAATAATGGATATTTTGTTATTAAGTGCAAATTAGTGTCAGTTCTGCAGTATAAAATCTGTTTCCTCCCCTGACAATTTCTTCACTGATGGGCGGCAAGGTAATTTCCAAATAAAAGTGAGCGAAATTACACAATAACACTGCATTCACCTTACCACATGTTACCCTCTACGTAAATGGCATGTGAATGAATGGTTCTGAGGGGAGAAGACAGTTTTGTGAAAAATGTCCTGAACTGCTCTTGAGTCATTCATGTTGCAGCAGCGGGGAAGGCAGAGGAAACAGCAGCATGTATGTACATTCATTACTGCGGACCTGGCATGGGAGGAGAAATAATGTGTTTCAACTCAGTGAGTGACTGCCAGGACAAAGTACATACAGTACTGGAGCTCTACAGCCACACCACTGGTCCTTGAAGGGCTGTGGCTATTTGCTAAAACATTCGAGCAGGAGTTTTGTGTGACAAAATCATCACAGGATATGAATTCAAGTGTCTTTGATGCTGTGTTTTTAGAAGATTATGAAAACAGTTTGTGGGGAAATTGAAGCAGCCGCGCCTGAATTCAGCAGAATCTGATTCATTTCACCCTCCGCTCATTCTCTCCTCGGATCATTTCTTTTGAAAAGGCTAATCGGGGATATAGCATTCATCACCTCAGAATTAGCGGTGGTGAGAAAGCCGAGCAGCGAGCAGAGCCCCTGCAGACCTGGGAGGTGATCATTATCAGTATACCGAGTCCCTGACTGATATCACCTAACCTCGCTGGCACACAGATCTGCTTAGGCCCTGGATGGAAAATGAAGCCCTGAGAGGTCCACTGCTGTATTTGTTCCAGCTGCTCTGTGCTGCAGGCAGCTGGTTGTTCTGCAGCGCTCGCCGTGGACGGCTCATCGCTCTCGCGGAGAGAACACAAAGCCTCAGCCTGTCATTAACACGCTGAGAGGCAGACGGTCACTGCCAGACTCCCAGGCCAAGCATCCAAATGTTTGTATCCCCTTTCCCATCTGAAACGGAAACAATTTGGTTTCGTCCTAACAGTGCGGCACATCTCGGCTCCAAGAGCCTCGCTCGCGTGTGTTCAACTTTCTGGGTGCCATTTTGGTTGCAGAGTGCTCAGAGCCAGCATGAGTCACAGCACTAATGTCAGGAGCATTACTCTCATTATTTCATGGTTAGTTTGACACACAGCTAATATTCAGATGGCAGGGGTTGAGATGAGCGGGCCCAGGAATATGCAGAGGAAATATGCGAGTGGGAGGTCTGCTAGTAGTGTGTGTGTCCTTGTGTGTGTGTGTGTGTGAGCAGGGGAGGGGCATCTGGAGTCTGCCAAACAGTTCCTGACAGAACAGTGCCTCCCTCGGCCATTTCCTTCAAACAGCAATCAGGCCGAATCAAAGCAGCTGCTCTGTTCTTCAATACTCCAATTGCGCTAATCAACTCCGTTTAGCAGCTCCTTGACCGGCGAGGGGCTGTGCCACGCTGCCTGATCAACACACACACACACACACACACACACACACAGACACACACAGACTGGGTGCTGTGGGCTCAGGCCACCATTCAAAAGTCCAGTCAGAAATAATAACACTTATTTTATTAGGCCTGCTGGAGCTGAGCCAGCGCCGTTTAACAGTCTTGAAATGAATGCAGGCGTGGAAATGTTGAGCTGAAGGACTGTTAAAGATTCATACAAATCATCCGCTCATTTCGGGTCTCCGCGCGGAGCAAAAGAGGAGCGATCAAACCAAACAACATGTGATAATGCAGCAGGGGAGGGAAATGCCACATTATTCTCCTGGATCTGTTACTCTGCAGCAGCTGTTGTGTCTATTGTATATGACAATTCCAGTCTAAACAACATGGCACTAATCCGCCAATTTCCATTCAGTCAGATGACAACAATTCAGGTTAATCTTGTATGTTGAAAGCTACGCAGCAGCGATCCAAACAAATGTCTGGAGCAGGCTTTGCCTTGCCCCTACCCCTGGATGCTCCAATAAAGAAAACAATGCTAATTGTTCTGACTTGCCTGGTGATTTTAGCTCTGAGTAAGCCTGCAAATTCATTTTGTGACTTCGGCCCAGCTCGCTGCTCGCTGTGATCACCGTTACATAAATCCTAACATTTAACAACACAAAGCGGAGGAAGTAAAAGCACACAGAAAGTGTTTCAATGTGGTCTGGCTGCGCAGCCTTGGCCCTGGGAGAGACTTCCTCTGTGAAGTATTTAATGTTGGAAGCTTTCTCTCTCCAAACACAGAGCACCTGGGACAACAGCGGCCGTTCCAGAGCCGGTGTTAATCAGCGGCAATGCAGACTGGCAATCAGCAGTACCCACAAGAATACAATTAATACGGTATGCTGGCTCGCTATACAGCCGTGCCGCCTCACTTATGAAAACAAAAAATTACTGCGTTAAACTGCTCTAAACATTTGAGAGAAGCTGTGTGGTACATCCAGAGAAAATCGTCCTGATTGCTAAAAGGATTTCAAAGACTTTGCGTGGAAACAAGATGAAAGAGGGAAAAAAACCCAAGCAGCTTTAAAAGCATTCTTTCTCTCCACTGCAGTCAATTATTTTCTTCTGTTTCAGTCAGACAAAACATGTCCTGTGGAATTTGTTCAGTGTCACTCGACATTGTTTGAGAGGATTTCAGGCGGAGGTATCCCTGACTGATGATGACCGTCAGTAATGAGACAGATGACAGCTTCTCAGAGTCGCTCTTTCCCACAAACTAAAATATGAGATAAATTTCACTTTTAGGTGCCAAGGAAGATGTTAGCAGCGGGTTACAGGTTAGTTCTGGTTTGTTAACTTATAACTTATTTTCATAGTTTTGGATCATTTTTCAATCATGATAACACATTATTGAGCGAGTACTCAGTTGAAACGAGTATCCTCTGTAGAAAATGTACTTTAACAAGTATCATCAGCGTAAAATGTGTCAATATCTGTGACAACTTTTATTTAAAAAAAGTTCTGTAAATAATCTCTTACTATTGTGATCAGTAACATTGCTCTGAAGCTGTGCTGTGAATAGTTTTCTAATAAATACAGCAGCTTCTGATCAACCCATATCAATTTCAGGCTGAAATGAACAAATTATGGTTAGTCCCACCCACTTCTTGTTTAAGCCCCACCCACTCTGAGTATGGATGTGAATACAGATAATTTAGCAGGTACAGATACATATAAGGGCTATATATATGTTGCTCATTCCTAATATTTACCAAAGTAATTGCTGAGATCTGGTAACAGTGCCCCTTCGAGGGCTATGAGTGATTTGGGGCTATACAAATAAACTGACTTGAAAGTAGTCGGACAGTGGACAAAGCTACAAAAGAAAATACAATGTCTGAAGATTTATGACATATTATGACTTATTAAGTTGTCATGGCCAAAATGCTAGCAAGCAGTTGCCTATTTATCCAGCAGACCTGTGGAAACACTAGCATTCATTCCTGACTAATGTAATTACAATATTCACTCCCTTTTAGCTCTATTTTGGTCTCCTGAGAAACATATCCTGCTCTTTATTTGCTAAAGGATATATGTCAACAGCTAGCTGCTAACTTTGCCTGTGCTATTTGGTGCTGCAGGTAGTGTACAGTGTGTTTATCACAGTGTCTTTTTGCTGTTGCTGGAAACAGTGTTTACTAGAGCAGCGAGAATAAACCAAAAGATAAAAGTTGTAAAACCGAGCTGAAATGAAATGAGCCTAAAGATGCTAAAACAACACGTTTTTACTCCATCCAATACTGCCGCGTAGTCTGTGGGCCCTCAAAATGTGACGCTGTAGGTGTCTTAGTGTAATTTCTGGACGCACAGGGCTCCACGGTCATGTTAGCAATAACAAACATTCTACGTCCGGTTAGACTTTCAAAATAAAGTTTGTGTAGTTAATGTTGTGAAACAGTTGCACTTTGGTCAAGTTTAGGCACAAAAACTACTTGGTTAGGCTTTAGAAAAAGATTGTAAGGTGTGTAACTTAGGTACATTACATAGATTAACTTATGTACGTTACTCAAAAGAAGTCAACTTTGACTTTTGGACACAAACAGTGGTCTCCTGGGAGAAAAGACCTGTGTTTGTTTGAGCCCTCTGTCCTCCACATGTGGACTTTGTGGCTATTTATACTACATCTGGCGGTCACAGTCCATAAATGATGCTTAAGGGTGGAGCTCTGCACGTCAACAAATGACGCTAAGGGACACCTACAGTGTCATATTTTGAAGCGGAGGGCCACAGACCTAGTGGCAGTCGGCCTAGTTGATGAGAAGTGAGACTGAGAGGACCTGCATACATGGGTGACAATTCTCTGTGGGTTTATTACTACAAGCGAAACTTTACACACATACAAATTAGACCCACTGATAAAATAGAAAATATTGCTGAATGCAGCTTTAAAGAGGTCTGTCTGAGTGGAGCAACAGCTCCCATGTGTCTATCACTTCAGTAGGATCCTGACATTAAATATTCCCTCTGTTTACCCGAACATCGTTACTGTTTAAAACCGGTTTAATTTACCGTTACACTATGAAGAGAAATGAAGTGTAACATGACCTCATAACCTGCTTAACTGCAGGCGATAACGCTAAGAGAGCACTTCTTAACACTGCAACATCCAAAAGGCTGTGGACTAATAGCCCGCTCGAAAAAAAGTGCACACTGGCAGCGTCTGAGAGTGGTCAGTCTCGTCATTAAGTTAATGCTCGTCCACAGTTTGGTCTAAACACAGAGACTTTTATGGAATTATCCTAATTAGTGTGACCATTAGCCTTAATGGGGAGTAATGGCCAGTTAGATGTTATTTGGTAAAACAACACGCCAGAGGCTGGAGGTGTTTTATTACAGCTCTATATTGGGCTCATTTCTGGAAGGTAAAGAATGTTTCCAGATCGCAGGCAAAATTGAGCCGGGCGCTAATTCAGTTTCCACATCTACCCGAGCCCGGACCACCCACCAGGAAAATAACATGCAACAAGATGCTCGCTGCATGCTAATAATTGGCCTGCAATGACAGCCCCACTCAGCTTCATGTTTGACAGACTTGATTCATAAACTTGACTGCAACCTTGTCAAGAAACGTTTTTCTCTCCCAGATTATTCTTTTAAAAAATCATTGCAGGTATAATGTTTATGCAGTTATTCACAGCCATGCATGTTTCGATCCTTTTTAAAAGCTCAGCACCAAACTTCTGTTCCCACCTTTTGTTATACGATTTGATGGTTTAAGGAAATTACAAAAAAATTTGACCATAGAGCACGTTCAGGGACAAATCAGGGCTTCGTTGTTCTCACATTACACCACGCCGCTTTGCAGGAGTTATCGTAATAAGACCAAGGCAACCATCAGATTTATATTTCACCGCATAGTAGGTTCTCTTTAAGTTGAAATCTCTGACAAAATGTTTTACAGCTCAGTTTAGCAGTGGTTTGGGTAATTAAGCCTGGGAACACAATAACCTCTGGCACTGCTCACATGGTGGGGACTCCAGTCTGCTCTTTTTTGTAATGTTGATTCTCTGGAACAGTTCTAATTGTCCTGTTTGTACTGCCCTCCCTGTGGAGAGCTGAAGCCACTTATGAAATGTTTCGCGAACCGCAGGGCTGCTAAAATCACAAATAGCCAACTTGGGCAAGAAAAATCTCATGATAACACAACTTAACCCTCCCGGCTGAAGTTTTGGTTCCTCTTCAAATGATTTCCAGATCGGGCAATAATCACCATTTCCAGGGGAATTCCTTCACACCAGAGCTTCTGTAAACACAGCCAATAACGAGTTAATTGCTTTACAGGGTGAATGATAACCAGCTATTTAGCAGCATGAACTCTTGAGTGTGAAATGTGGATACAGTGTCACCACGTACGGTGTTTCTGAGATTTATGACACATTTACCAACTAGTTTAATTCCAGCGTCAGTGTTTGAACTTCGCCATGGGCCATTTGCTTCACACAAGCACCATCATTCTTGAGCTGACTGCGCATTGTCTGTCTTTATGAATCACGTCCAGTGAATCGGACTTGTTCAAAAGACGTATCCTCCCCCTGCATAAACCTTTCACATCAGTGATGAATGGAGATATAATCACATTTCAATCACAAATCTCTTACTGAAATGCTTTATTGTGTTTGTCATTGAGGTCAGAGGGTAAAAGATTCATTGATCTCACACACATCAGGTAACAGCATCTGCTATGATACTGTTTAAAGGCTTCAGAGGAGTGTGAGGGAGTCTACTTTTACTCTTCATACACAAACGTGGTGTTATGTGTGGTGATGATATTTTGTGGATAGTTTTAAACACCCAGTAAAATCAAAAGAATTCCAATTTAACTGGCATCCCTCAAATTAAGTTTTGTGTTTCCTCACAAATCTTTTTATGTTCCCCCTGTTGGTCCGGTCCAGTTGTAATACACTGCCAGTTTAGGGAAACACACTGCACGTGCTACAGAAAGGAGGTATGATGTGACACTTTACATGATGCATTTACTGCTCATTCCTCCTTTCAGTATACAGCCTCTGGCTACAAGCACAGCTGCAGCTGTAGATGTGGTTAATGCTCAGACTACTCTGCAGTTGTGGTTGAATCTATGGTGCTATCAATATGGCTACAGTAGATGTAATGTGACTGCTCTCCACGGCTCCTATCTATTAATATTAGCATCCCTAAAGGGCCAGTGTGTAGGATTTAGGCTAGTAGCATCTAGCGGTGAAGTTGCAGATTACAACTGACTGAATGCAGCTTGTCTTCCAACCATGTAACAGAAACTACGGTCGCCTTGAAACTTGCAAAAAAGGAAAGGCACTATCTAGAGCCAGTGTTTGGTTTGTCCAACATAGGGGACTCAGTAGAAGAGGACCTGCTCCCTCTGTCAGATATAAACGGCTCATTCTAAGGTAACAAAACTACAATAATTCTTATATTCCATATATACACTAATGAACACACCTATGAATATTATATTCCATTCCTGACAATAGATCCTTTTAAATGTTACACACTGGACCTTTAAGCTACACAGCATTAGAACTACTGCGAAGTAAGAGAAAATATATTTAAAAGTAATGCAAAAGAAAAATACTTTTATGCCGTTAATGTTTCATTCATCCATTTTTTATTTTTAAATTAAAAGTAATATATAAGCAAAAAAAAAGAAACCTTGTTCAAGTCAATACCCTCAGGAGTTTTGCTGCTACAGCCTTACATGCTCTGGTTTGACCAGTAGCTTATGGTAACTAATGTTCAGTAATGTTAGCGAACTTTAGGCAGATCTTACTGTGTAGATAACTTGATTACTTCAATTGTTACAGTGTGTTAGACAACTTGGGTTTTACCTTTTACCAACCAGATGTATAGGAACCAGATGTTTAGCTGTCTTTAATTTTATTTTTTAATCCTGTGCAGCTATGACATGTCTAAATGAAGAGGACTGCAGATGCAATTGTCACTTGTGGCCACAATGGCAGAAAAAGTTAGTCTTTCTTTAAATGAAGAAAAATCTTGTGAGGCAGCTCAGAGAGACTCAGAGATCACCAGATCACGAGCTCAGGTGAGATTCCATCTGGCCAGGCTTCAACCACAGTGGTTTGGACCAATCAGCATCCTTTGAGAAACAACTGTGAGCTACTGTATGAGCTACGGGAAGAACGTTTTCTTGATGGAAATGACGTTTTAGCTCATGTTCGAGTTCAATTATATTTGACAGCCCTGATCTGATTGGTTGTTCCACCATCATAGACGGCGGTAGACAGACTGTTCATCCAATCACCAGCCAAGAAAGTCCCCGCCCTTTTCCAAACAGTTTCCAATAACGACTTCCCAGATGGTTCTGTATAACAAACCATCTGGTACATTCACATCTGGCACAGGCTAGAAAAAAATAGTATAATATAATGTAATATAAATGGAGCATATGAGCAGTCAGTGACATTAATCTAAAGGTAACATCTGTACGCTGCACGCAGCAGGCTCCTTTTCATCAACCCAGCGGGTCTGTGACGATTGAATCAAAGAAAGAGCGTCCATATAACCTGACATCATCGTTTAACCTGTCTTGATGGGGCTGATTTTCAAAACGGACTCAAACTGAGGATCAATATGAAACTTAAAGAATGATATCACTTTGAAAACATGTTGAATCTAACAAATGTCTCATCAGGCCTTGGCGGTGTGCAATGCTCCGGCTCAAACTCCACCCAGCCCCACTCAACAAACCCTCACATACAATGATTTCACTTCTTGGACGTACGATTCCAGGCAAGCTGCTGCCCATCTGACATGTGCTGGCTTATCAATATCAGTCGTTCTGCCTTTTTAAACTTACAGCCCAAAAGTCAACTAGAGAATCACATGGTCCATGCTTTGAGTCAGACATAAAGCTGTGTGATTGTCAGGTTAGGTAATTTAGCGTGACGAGAGTTTCTGTAGCTATTGCAGTGTTTGCTCTTCACACTCTGATACAAGAGGTGCAGTTGAGAGCCTCGGAAGGTCCTTTGGCTTTCACATCCACAGTGCCTTCTGTGGATTGTTTCTCTAAACACACATATTGAACACGCTATTGACTTGGCCCTTCCTAAGTCCCGCCCCTCTTCGCTCTGTGCTCCAATAACAGTTGAGCAAGCCTCAGTCAGAACCCCAGTCAACTCTCTTCTTTCCTGTACTGAGATATGCTATGTGCTAGGCTAATCTATGTTGAAAAGACAACCACGTTATGATGATGGTTAAAAGATAAAAGCCACAACTTAAGTTAGATAATGTTAGCAAAACACTATCTGGATATACAATATTGTTTTCTCTAGCTAACTTACATCAATTGTTAGCCGGGGAATTAGCTGGCTAGTTAGCTAAGTTTGGCTAACAATATCTATAAGATGTAACTAGCTAGCTAACAAATATTGTAGATTAGCTAGCTAGTTACGCGCTTTAGGACCTGTACTGCAGTCAGCCACCCAGGAGAGCTGTCAGGTCGTCCATTTTTATATATGTTGATGTTTTCAGCACAGACGGGCCTGGTGGATTGCATATCTGAATACAGGAGAGGAGAAAGTTCTGTATGTTGATGTACACTTTAACTATGGACATGGCTCCAGTGTTTGCTGAATGTTAATAATCAGCTCAAACAGATTAGACTGTTGGACAGATGAGACAGATGTGCTCACTAAAGTAACATACTCCAGTACAGCTTCCTTACATTTTTATTACTTTTATGTTTTTCATAAGATCAAAATCTAATTTGTAAGTGCAACGTTTGCTTCATTTGTTGATCCCTCATTATCTCTTCTACTGGCTGTCAGTTCCACTTGAGTCACTTTTAGCCTTCAGCTCCATTATCAGCCTTATTACGCCTGTCTTTCAGAAAGGCGGCGGTGCTGGGATTAAAGCTGCGGTTTAGGCAAGTCACATTTTAATATTAACAAACTGTAACAAGGTAATTCATTTGTGATTGTGGGATGACAGCAAGAAAAATCATGCAAGCACATTTTGCCAACTGAAACTGAACCTTGTTAATTGCCAACATACTTTTCAAGTAGGTCAGATTAATCATAAAGGTGCATTCCCTAATTTAGTTTGGCACTGCGCCCCCAAAACACCAGGAGTTTCTCTCTTCTCACTACTGATCTTTTCAAACTCACTGTGTTTGAATCTTAAAAAATAAGCCATAAAGAAAGCTGAGAGATTTTTGGATGTGGATGAAAATGAAACTGAACTTATAGCATGCTAATGGCGTTACATTATGATTTAGAAACCTAAAATGACAAATGTTGTTTCCTCAGCTGCTTGGTTGCGTAACAGATGGACAGAAATATTCATAAATGTTCATTCAGAAAAGTTCATACGTTGACAGGCCGGGAATTAAGTCGTTTTTAGGGCAAGGCCACTTTGGCTTTTGGTTACTGAACTACCGTAATGTAGCAGTATTCATCCAAAATTCAAGCCTTTATAGCATGGACTCCTTCTGGCTATTTTCATGTCTCATCAATGTTTTCTACCTGACTACAACTGCGTGGAAAAAGCACACTATTTGTCGAGGGTCAAATACCTAAACTGTTTCATCTTCTGTCAAAAGTGGAAGTAGAGTGATGTTCTTAAGGTGCGCTCAGACAGAATGTAATGTAAATCGTATGAAATAAAATAAATGTCATACTTGGAAAATTCATGCTCATCCTGAGGCTTTATTAATCAACCTCATAAAGAAACAAGTGAGAGAAGAAAGGGAGTCAGACTCAGAGGACAATAACCGGAGGAAATGGAGTTCCTGATGATCTGAGATCAGTCAGAGGCTGAGCTGTCACACACAGGTGCAAGGTTTAGGTTCATTTTTACTTTTCTTTCACAATTCAGTCCAGTTGTCTTGATAATTGATCAGTGTAATGGATTGTTACACCGTATATTTGTCAGACTTTTTTTATTTATTAGTTTCTGTTGTGTTAAAGACTAAACAATTAAGTTGAAGAAAAACATGATCTCTGAGAAACCAGTACATTTCTCCAATAATCCCAAATCAAAAGGATGTACATTTAGGATTTTTGTCACACAATGCCATGTGCTCTTTCAGCCTGTGTGAATTTATTCTATAACTTTTGTACAACGTACACCAACTAACCCCACAGCTCATGTAACACCACCACATTAGTTACAGTTCAACAAATCCTCAAGGAACGCGTGCATGAAACGTCCACGTCTGTCAGTGGTGTGTCTGCATCCCGACTTCTTTAATGTGGACTTTGATTGTGAGTTTAGGTCCACATCACAAGGACCTTGCGTGGAACCCTCATGTTTCAGAGTGTAGTTGGCATGAAGACATTTGTTTTCATTTCTGAGGGCAAATGGAGAAGAATTAATGGCTACGCAGTGATGAATGTGAGTAAATGCTCAGTATTTTACCGAGACACAATATTCCAAAACATGTCATAAATCTGTGTGCCACGCAGCCTGGAAACTACGGTATATTGATTTTGATTGAATGTGTTTCTAGATAACAAGCCAGGGCTACAATGTAATGAATCGCTGAGAAAATGTGTGGATGTACTTTTCATGCAGTATGTGAAGATTTGGCATTAAATGACAGTGAATGGAAAATATAATCGAGTGTTTTGCTAAAAGAAATATGAGTACATGCCCACAAACAAGTCTTTTAACAGCGTCCTTCAGTAAATCTGAGGACACAGTTACATTTAGGTCCAGTCCAGCTGGGAAATACACACATATACAAATGGTAAGATTGATATTGTATGTGTTTGTGTGCATTAATATGGTATAGCTTACAGGAGCTGTTTTAAGTTTTGTAAAAATGATTCAATTTATGATTACATTTACACTTTTTGTTAGGCTTTGTAGATCAGCTGTTCGCGGCCCATCCAGTGAACTCATAGCCCTCTATCAGCTCGACCATTAATGCTCTAAATGTGTTCATTTGAATGCATTTCAAACTTGATGTTATTTAACTATTCATATCATATACAAGTGGATATTATAATATGTTACAATATAGTTTTCACACACTCTTATTTGAATAACACATCAATTATTTTATGTACCCCCTGGGGTACAAGTACCCCTGGTTAGGAATGAGTGCTGTAGATACTAATGTCCAGTGCACGTAAACACAGTCACTATCATATGGTTCCTGTTTGAAAATGACTGTACATTTATAGACAGCAATGGTGGAAATAAGTGAATATACTTGTAATACATACAGATCATTTTGAGGTAACTGCTTTACTTGAGTATTTCCAAATCTTTGCAGCTTTATAGCCTTCTTCTACTGCACTTCATTTCTCTACATTTACTCGACAGCTTACATTGCAGATTACATTATATATACATTAACATATGATGATCTTAGTAGTAGAAGTATGATGCATTGCTATATATTAGGGCAACTAAAGAATATTTTCACTGTCATGTAATCTGTTGGTTATATTCCAAATAAACAATTAATCGTTAGTCAATAAAATATTTTAAAAATAGTATAAAATGTCCATGTGACATCTTCAGATATCTTTTTTATCTGACTAACTCTCTAAAGCTCAAAGCTCATTCATTTACAATTATTTAAACTAAATCAGTTTAGTTTTCGTTTTTCTCTGTCAATGAATCAACTGTTACAGCGCTATTATAGATTAAACTACCCAATGTAAAGTAATAGAATATTAAACATTTTTTTAATCTAGAACTTTTGTTTAATACTTATAATTTGCATTTTGCTTAATCACTTAATCTTAAGCTTTAAATGCAAGGCTTGCGATGTGCAGTAGTATGTCTAAATTGATATTTCTTACTTAGATAATAAAACCTCTGTTAGACAGGATATTATTAGTAGTCACTCACTGTTTTATTAGTTTATGCATTTTATTACTTATTTTCTTCTTTGAGAGGATTTTGAAACAGCTCTTTGTCGGGACCCGTTTACGTCTACAGATCACATCAATAAAATAAAATAGATGATGATAACTTCGGTCTGTAGTTTTAATTGCTGCTAAAAATAAGAGAACTATTCTAAGACAGCATTTCGATTCATTTTTAATGGCCCCCATGAGGAAAAGGGCTTGTTGTTGCAGTGGGAGCAGTAACAGGATACAATGTTTCATTATGCAGCATTACAAATGAGTTGGATGTGGTGAAGTGAAGAAAACAGATGTTAATTTATGGATGTATGTGATTGCAGATTAAAAGAACAGATACATTGTGTAGGTATAAAGACATGTTAAAAAAATCATAAAATATAATTTACTCACCTGACTAATGATATAATAACTTCTGATGCACAGTTATTGTTAGATTTTAATTTTAGATTGTGTGATGCTGAGTAGTGTATCAAACCTGTTATTCAAAAAAAAGTTTAAATTGTCTCTACATAGCATCAGGACTCTGAGATCAGGCAGGAAATGCCTGATTGTGTAATCTGGGCTGCTGAAGGCCATGTAGAGTGTTGCAGCATGTTTGCTAAAACCGTCTTTAGCATGTTGCTGCGAGCGGCTGAGGTAATGCCTGATGTCCACGTGCCACAGCGAGGGCGAGTACGATCCCCATCTGGGATTGGTAAGTCCCTGAAGTTCCCCTGGAGACTTTCTGATCTTCCCTGATTACATGTGGCAGCCTCTGACCTGCACCGAAGACCCTCTCCTGACATGGAAGATTGACGATTATCGATGCAGAAACCTTTGTTAATTCAGCACACAAGGAATGGCTGTGCGCTCTCTTGCAGCTGGATAACTGCTTTAACCTCATCTGATGAAATCAAGTTTATTTTGGGGTGAAAATAAATAATGATCACCGTTGTGAGGTATTTTTTTTTATATGCTCCACCAGTGTTGAGCTTGTATTTTTCTGATGCTGCATGTAATTCCAGATTTAGTCCAGGGTCTGTGGAAACTGGAGCTCCCTCTTTGATTGAGTGAATCACCTGCTGTGGAAATTATAAACACTGAGCAGGAATTTACATTAGGCACCCAGTGGAAAAGTGCACTGTGCTGATGGCTTTGTCTGAACGATGGAGTAATAAAATCTCTTTTGTATACAAGACATATTTCATCAAGGTATCTGCACTTCTTCACTCCGACTCTTTAAAAGCCATTTCATCCATCTTCAAATAGAGCTGGAAGAGCCAAGTGTGATGATTTCAAAACATTTTAACTGCAAAGACACTGCGCTTCTGTGCTTAACTTTTCTCAAGAGAAAACTGTTGCTCTACAATCTCATTTTCGTCTTAATGCAGGACTGTCATGCTGCGCAGGAAATCAAGCAGACACGTTGAAATGCCTTCAATTAAACTATGAATTATTGTAGTCAAAGATTGCCTGAGATGAGGCACCGAGGAGCGTGCAGGCCGTGGGACAGGGGAGTAAAGTTACCTGTTTTTGCTGTGTAGTCATGGAAGTCTGACAAAACTTCCTTCTGATGCCAAAGTGACTTTGCATGTTAAAACACTTAAAAAAAGCAGAATCATCAGTTCTTGTGAAGCCATGTGAGCATAAGTAACCTATAAAAGTGGGTCCAAACAGTGCAAACTGAGCCTCAGCTTTCTACTTAAAAGAAAGAAAACGACAAGCTACACTGGAGATTTTATACATTATAGTGTGAGATTGCAGTCTATAAGCAGCTCTATGACCACTGCATGCTTTCATCCTGACAGTGTGTACCAACCGGAGGCCTTTGCCCTCCTACCTCTGCGTCTACCAGGGGGAATTCCAAGTTTGTTTTGCTGGTCGAGTTAGCCAAAAGCAACTGCGCTGCTAAAGAAGCCCTGGGAGTGCACGGAGCAAAAGTGTTGCAAGGTCTACAGTATGGTGAAAATCAATGTTGGGAGTTTTTCCTTCACAGCTTTCAGGGGTTTATATTCTGATTGTGTGCAAAATGAAAAATAAGCAACGTCTGAAAAGGCTTTTGTACATCTTTGATTAATTTTGTCCAAAACAGCCATTCATGCGCAGCAGGGCTGTAGCCAGGATTTTCGAAACACTAAGGTCATGAGTAAATATTCCCCCAGAGCAAACCCACCCTGTACAAAACTCACATTCTATTATTTATTTATTTAACATTACATTAGGTTACATTTCTTTTAAAAAATCAGATCTCATTACATGTAGGTCTAAATTCTGTTTCAAATAACACAATTGTGGTCAACAAACAGCAATTTCTTGCAGTTTATTTTATGTGGGCCACCCTTGTGTCCTTAAACCATGTTAGGAGCAGTGTGTGAGATTTAGTAGCATCTAGCGCTGAAGTTGCACGTTGACACTCCCTCACTTCACCCTCCCCTTCCAAGTGCAAAAGAGACCAGTGGACACGAAACATGGAAAAACGCAAATGGCCCTAGTGCCCGTGTTTGGTTTGTCCGTTGTAGGCTACTGTAGAAACATGGCGGTTCAACATGGTGGACTCACTCCCTCTGTAGATAAAAACAGCTCATTCTAAGGTGACAAAAACACAACATTTCCTATAATCAGATGGTTATACACTAATGAAAACATAGCATGCCATAACATATGAATATTATATTCCATTCCTGCCAATAGATCCTCCTACATGTTACCTTTAAAAGTCCACCATGTTGAGCTGCCATTGTTCTACATAACAGCCCAGAACGAACAAACCAAACACTGGATCTAAATAGTGCCTTTGCTTTTCTTTGCACGTTTCACAGCCACCGTAGTTCCTCCTTCTAGCTTGGAAGGGGAGACAAAGACGTCGCAATCTACAAATACACTGCTAGATGCCACTAAATCTTACTAAAGTATAAAAAGTAAAAGTAGTCATAGTGCAGTAAAATGGTTTCTGTCAGTGTTTTATTATGTACATATGTTTGCACTATATCAAAATTTACCGCATGTTATTTTAGAGAAAATGTGTATATCAAGAAATATACCATTGGGTGGCTGGTTAGCTCAATCAGTAGAGCTGGTGACCCATCTACGGATTTGCTGCAGCGGCCCGGGTTCAAATCTGACCTGTGGCCCTTTGCTGCATGTCATCCACTCTCGCTACCCCCTTTTCCTGTTAATCTTCAGCTGTCGCTATCTAATAAAGGCATGAAAAGGCCAAAAAACATAACTTTATAAAAAAAAAGGAAAAAAAATATATCGCGTATTGCATATATTTAGTTGTTTTCACGTACATTTATGGGCTTGGTGGCCCATGGTTAAAAATATTGGCGTCTATCCTTGTATGTGATCACACTTACCTTCAATAGCCTGTCCTTAGCTTTACCCTGACAACATATTCACCATACCAGCTTTTCAGCGAGGTTTGAATTAAAAAGTAATTTGTTGATAGTGGGCTGTTGATACTGGTCCAGATCGAGGATTTAGCTCCACCATTAAGGCTCAGTCTGAGCACAAGCTGCACTTGCTATGGCGTAGTTCTTCAGCAGCTACCCGGGCTCAAAGTAGTACAGACGTTTAAATCCACACTTGCTGTCACTTTAAGTGCACTTGAGGCCTCATTTATTGCCCAGCACTTGTAAACTTTCCCATTTCAAAAAGAAGAAGAAGGAAAGAAAATGTGCGTCTATTGAGGATGTTAAGTGTAGTTTTCCATTTATCAATGGCTGGGGAGCAGCCAGGCAGATGTGCGCAGGATCGAGCCCTGCCAGAGCAGACTTTCTCTGAAGACATTAGCATGCCACAGTGAGAGAGCACTCTTATCCTTAAGAATTTCAATGATGCGATTAATTGCTAATCTGCTTACTATTTCAACCAGTTCTACTTTGGGATGGTTTGCCTAACAAATCTGGAGTTCTTTAACGTCTTACGCTGACCACCGGAAGAAGTGGAGCGTGCAGGAGGACGCAGTGTGGGCATAAATATCATATTATGGTTAAAGTCTTCTAATTAGACAGCTTTGGCTTTCAGTTTGAGGAGAAATGACCAAAGGTTTCCAGTGTGGTGAATCTCAGTCTACTTTCTCCTTTCCTGCATTTAGACATGCTTTAAAAGACAACCACATTTTAAAGATGGTTAAAATATAGTGACATTAGCTTCTGCTTTTGCTAACATTAGCTATCAGATGTAACTACCCAGCTAAAGATTTATGTAGATTAGCTGGCTAACATTAGCTAACTCAAGACGTGACAATATATGTTCACATTTATCTCAACCATCCATCTTCAAAATGTGGTTGTCTTTTCAACATATATATATATATATATATAATATTAGCCTAGCACGTAGCATATCTAAGTACAGGAAATGAGAAAGTTGACCGAGGCTTGTGATTGGAGCGCAGAGCAAAAAGAGGCGGGAATGCTGAATTCTAGACAGCATAGGCCTTTAATACCCATGGAAAAAAGAAATAAGTTTGGTTTCAATGCCTGTAATGGCAGAAGATAGGTGAGGGGGGCAGACAGAGCGGGGGAGGCGGGGGCCGTGTGTAGTACCTCCCTTCAGTGAGAGAACACATGGATTTGGGTCTGCTAAATGTCAACATGAGTAAGTCATGTATCACTTTGTTTCCATGATTTCCACACAATTAAATCATTAAGTGTCATTAAGGGACTTGTGTAATAGCCCCTCTGGTGCTGGTGGAGGACTGGAGAGAAATCCAGCTCTGCGCCTGCTGCAGCCTGCACCGGACGGGAAATATCAAACCATACTATACTTTACTTGTTAATCTGCGGGTTATTACAACATAATATCTATATATGAAGCCGCATTAAAGCCACACACTCACTACCATTGTGGCCCAACGCTGAGTGAAAATCTGAACTCTGTACAATCACTGGGGAAGTATGAAGTTTTACTGTAAATGTTGTGACGGCGGGGGGAAAAAAAAAAGGAGGAAAAAGGGGTTTAATGTTCTGCATCCACTTTGGCTGCTGAGCCAGGTCAACATTCTGGAAAATGAAAGAGTCATTATGAGTGGAAACACTTGTATTTAGATCATTACTTCACACAGTAATTATTACATACAGAGCGTAATGAGTCATTGCAAGAAGATTAGCTTGTTAATCTCCAGGAAACAAAAGGGCCTGGAGGACACCGAGCGTGCAGGAAAACATCCAGAATTATCAAATAATGTTCCATGCTTGCTTTTGTAAACACGCAGTAACCGATACCTCTTTTTTTAGAAGAAAACAAAGCGTTGACGAGGCGAAGGCCTTCGATTTGACTGCGCCAAAGCTCTGGAGAACATTCACTTCAGAGGAAATGTAAGCTATGTTCCATCCTAGCTCACTTTGACATTAAAGACACTAACTGGAACCATTACAAGCTGAGCAACACACTGGAGTGTTATGCCTCATACCTCTCTAATGAATAGATGTGTAATAACTCCAACAGGCAGTTTTCAATTACATCCTATTGGAAACAAATGGCTTTTATTCCTTGGAATACCAATGCAGCACTATACATGTCCATGCAAATACCTTGTGTACTTGCTGCTTGGGTAACAAATTGCCATATCATGTGTTACAATTACCTCCTCAGTTTGGCCAGCCAATACATCTTCCCAATGAAATGGGTTGAAAGCTATGAATTATGGCCATATTTCAGTCTAAAAGAAACAAACCACTAATTGCGACGTGGCCTCTCGGTAATTTCAACAGAGAGCCCAGAAAGGCACTCCAGCATTGGGGAAATCATTTACTGCTGCTCCTGCTTTATTTTGGTTTCAAATAACAGACACTACTAATTTGGTGTGGGCCTGACCCCTGCACCCCCTCCCCTCTCCTTCTCCCCCTCATGCCCCGTGGGGAAAACTCCAATCAGCCCACATCTCCACCAACTTTTTTCCTCCCCCTCCCTCTTCTGTTGCAAGCCCTCTCTCCGCTACCAGCGAGCTGAAGACCGCCTTTCTCAAATGTTTCTGCTAATTCCCATTTCCTTTATAATCACAAGCTTTCATGTGAGTGGCTAGCCGGGGCCGGCCTGGGGAGGGGAGTGGTAATTACTCTGGGGTCCCAGGCATTAACCCGACCAGGTGTCACTGGATGGCCTGTTTACCTCAGTGATTAATGAATGGACTGCTAGCCTCTCGCTACCCCCACCCACCGCTCTTTTATTCAGCGCGGAGCGTGCCACTGAATCAATTTGCTGAGCAGTGACAGGTCTGAGCCACATCAGGCCTCCGAGGCCAGCCGGTCCACCCTGGCCCTTCTCTTCTTACTGGGCCAACTCATCTGTTAGCGGTGCTAAGCTAATTAGGACAGCATTTCATGAATGGCGACGCAGGCAGCGTGTGCCCTGAGATAACATTTGTGTACAAAGAGTGTTAAATAAGCTTCTTTCTGTTGAAAGCAGGGGTGGATCTAGAGAAATATTCATAAAGTGGCATGAAGTCTTTAATGTGTGGCAGAAATATATGCTGATTTAATCGCAAACAATCCCCAAAATATAAAAGATATATGAACTTAAACACATTACATTATTGTGGCACATTAGAAAAGGGTTGATTAGAAAATCTAAAAGTGGCATTAGAAATAATTTTTTGATTTCCAAATAAAGGTTTCTGTTGGCTCTAAATACAAAATCAACAATTTGAAATGTGTAGTATAATTACATAATTAAAATAAATAATAGATAATAAATAAAGCCATTATTATTATATAGAACATTTCTTGATTTAATGGTAAATATGTACAACAATATTGTATTTGTATCTGCCTGTGTAGACTCAACCAGAGCTGTTTTATCCTGAAATAAATGTGACCATGACAATATCTTAAGTAAATGTTAATCTAAACAATCTCCAGTAACATTTTTCATGTCTTTTACACAATCATTTTTCATTGTGTCAAATATGGCCATAGCAGATCATTAAATTATATGTGTACATTTTAGTTTTTTAGCATGTTATTTTTAAATGTATTATTGTTATTGGGTTGAATTTGACAGTACTTGACACCGAGCTGGGGTGGCCAGGCATTTGGATAGAAATCCCACCCCTCCAGATCCGCCCCTGGCTGAAAGTGTATTTTTCTCATTAGAAAGTGAATAATGATGAACTAGCACACAGATAATGATGCTGAATGAATGTTGAGTCCCCTGATATGGTAGAAGAAAAAGAAAAGGTAAACCTATATATAAAGTTAACTATAACTATATCTTTTTATATAGCAGAGTAAAACCTCATAAGCCACTTCAGGTTCAGGACCCAGAGCTGAGCCGGTAATAAGCCTCTGGCTGGCTTGCATTAAAAGATTAACTTTTCATCATTTGCTTTTTTCCCCCCCTGATTGTACAATAGAGCGGGCCAGACCTCACCTGGTGACTCTCTGTTGAAACGGTAAATATGCTTTACCATCTCACAGGCTGCAGCAGAGCTGTTATCCTCACTGTGATGAAAAGGGGTGTGAAAGCAGAACTGTGTCGTCCGCTCATGTCTGTCAAAGAGGATATGGAGAGAGAGGAGCGCACGGGCTTTGTGTACACAGGTGATTACCTAATCAGCATGTCCTCTCTGAGAGGGGGCCAGCAAGGGTTCACGTCACTCAGCCGCCACAACTCAACCTCCCAAAGCCAAATACAGCCTCATTGCTATGATACTGACACAATAACACACAAGAGGGAGGAGGGCAGGGACGAGGAGAGTTTATTTCCAGCAAATGTGCATCTTTCTTTTCACTGGTGGAAGCAACAAATTAGACTGCATTCACTTTCATTACTGTGACTGAGAGGCTTTTGTGCAACTGATTCTCATTAACTTTTTATGAGCCACACTAACCACTATGAAAAGTGATGGCTCTCCTTTGGAAGATAACTTTTCTGTTTTCTTGGAATGAAATGTACTGCAGAACTGAGATCCTTAAGTAAAAGTAGTAATACCACCCAGTAGAACTCCTCCTACTGTTAGTGTTATAAGTAAAAGCCGTGAATTCAAAATGTAATTATATTATTGATTCCTTTTATTGATGCATGAACAGGTTAGCCACATTTCAATTTTGTAGCTAGTCAAGGTAAAGCAAATTTTAACAACTTTACATACTGCAGGATTTAATTTTTAGAAATGTATATGTTTTACATGGAAAATTGCAAAACTGTTAAGCATAGTTGGGAAATAAATGTACATCAACAAAAAGTACATCTTTCCTCTGAAAGGTTTGTTCACATTTTCAACATGTAAAACAGGTAAAAAAAACCCAAACATTTACATTAAAATGAAATGAATGATTAACCTATACACAAGTTCAATGAATAAGCCCTCATAAACAACACAAATGAAATCTTACATGCTCAAAAAGAAGGACGTATACAGTTAATATTCCTGTCCCTTCTCCACTACTCATCAGTTAAATCTCCTATATTTATATTACACATACACAAATATATACATACATACATATATACATATGTATATATAAACATGCATACAAATACATGCACACACGTAACCATACATATATAATGTTTATAAACAATTATCCAAATTCTATGTACAACATGTATAGCACACTGTGTCAGTGAACTAAAACTTAACCAGCTTCATAGCCCGTCCTCATTCTTATACCTCCTTATACCTTTTTTGGTATCTTCTTGAACTGAGTAATGTTCAAGAAGATAAACATTAGTGTATATATAAATGTAGTGGAGCAGATGGATATTGTAGCATAAAATAGAAATAAGTAGCTAAGTAAATTTAGGTCCACCACCCTTCTTAATTTGTCAATTTTAAACATATAAAATATATATTTTGTTTGGGTTTTAATACTGGTTATTGTAGATTGTTTAGGTTAGGGTTCACTTAAGCTTTTGTCATGGTTTCATTTGTTTCATGGTGAAACCACCCTGGTTGAGTCTACACAGGCAAATACTAATACAATATTTTTGGATAAATTTACTATGAGATCAGGATGTGTTCTCTACTGCACATTTTTAATTATGCAATTTTACTACAACTGTCAGCTGTGACATTAAAAGCTCCAGTAAATTCATAATAGTACTAGAGAATGCTAGCATCCAGTATTATTTTCTCATATGTAGCCTTCTATAGACTGTATAAATAAAGATGGATGTAGTCTCTGGGGCGTCACCTATTGGTTACTGAAGAGCCGTAGGTGAAGCACAGTGGGGCCATCGACATCTAGGCAGTCCTGACTCCACCGGCTGCCTGCTAATCCAAAAATCGGCAAATACATGGCGCATGGGTGGAGCTGATGTGGGTTGAATGAAGCTTCGTTACTGAAAACAGCCAGATGTGATGGCACCCATCTGTCACTCAAAGCATCCACGCCCTTAATTGTAAATAGCTTTAAGACTTTGAACATTTGAGTTGTATAAAAGACTGTAAACGTGTTTATTTCTGCTGTAAATTTTAGGCCTCATGGAGATTGACTCACTTCTGGAGCCAGCCTCAAGTGGACATTAAAGGAAGTGCAGTTTTTTATTTCCGTGTCAGCTTCATTTTGCCCACCACAGAGGTTTCTGCTTGGTAGCTACTGGTATCTAAGTCTCTGGCCCTGTTAGCTGTTAGCTGCTAGCAAATGAAATGTCAATATGGAAACTTTGCTTAAGACATGCAGGCATTTTCTGTTTTGTTCTGTCAAAGAATGAATAATGAACAACGTAGTCAAAACATTTGCGGTTTTATATTCTTACACAACCTCATGGTTTGTCTGTTTGAACAGGATACAACTTTATGTTTTTTTAATTACTCTTTCCTTGTTTCTTTTTACTTTTTCAGAAGTTTTTTCAGTAAGATGTTTTCAGCTCTAACTCTTGTTACTTCTATTGCCACAGACCAATACTGACAGTTTCATATTATTTTTCTTCTATCAGAAAAACTGCAAGTAGGAATTTGTTTGGGAGCTCCCGCCGCTGTAGAAACACTTAGAGGTGCCAGTCTATTCATCCAAGTTGTCACTTCTCACTTCAAACCTTATGAGACACATTCAAGTGAGTCATTGAGCCATGCTAATAAAATGATCGCGTTTGCCATAATCGCTGCATGTCACGACAGAACACATTCCAACTTATGTATTCAGGCTCAACTGGCGTGCCATGACATCAGCTAACAGTGAACATTAAGACAGGCCATTAACAAAGCTGATGAGTTACAAACTGCTGCTGCTATTATCCCAGAGCTCTTAATGGATCGCATTTTGATTGTGTCAACCAACACTCGAGTGACCTTTTACATGACAGTTGAGGCTTTGCCGTACACTTCCAGCAGCTGTTTTTTCCACACTGTCTGTCAAAACAACATGGCTGAGTCAGGCGGAGGTGGGTGTTGGGATGGAGAGGTTGGAGGGGTAAATTGTTGTGACTAGCACAGGTGGGGACACGGAGAAGGAGAGGCGTGACAGGTCGAGCTGTCACTGAGGAATGCTGCAGTATAGAAGAACGTATCCGTGTTCACAGCACAGGTGTACTGGACGCTCAGTTGGATTAATACAGTGTTAATGAAACAAAAACATGTCAAAATTACCCAGCGTTGGGATAGTGTTTTAACACCTGCGGTTTTCTCTGCTGTTTGCACTTGTATGTCAGTTTATGCCGCGTTTCACAGGCCGAGGGCAGACCAGAGGAATTAGGCTATCATAACATCACTGTGAAATATTACATTTCGTTCCTGATGACTGCAAAGCACAGAATTACAATTACAAAGGGATCACAGTGGTGATTAGTATGGAAGACAAAACATATTGTTTCAGACACAGAGTATGCATCATATCTGTGTGTGGTCTGGTGTTATTTTGTTTTATAAACTGTAGCCTGATATTTATTCCATTACCTAAATGCCATTGTGATTAACAAAGTGACATTCTGCAGAAAATACTGAAGCATGAACAGCGCCATGATTAAATTTGACTAAACTGGGGCTCCTAATGCACATGGAAATATGTCTTTTCACAGTGCAATTATTTTCAGTTTAAAAAGGCAGTGCCCCAATTATAATTAATCAGTGGTGGAAAAAGTATTCAGATCTTTTACTTAATGCAGCAACAAGAAACTTTCACTTTCTGGCGGCCTCTGTGGACAAAAGCGGTAGTGTTTCCAACGCCTCGTGTCATTGATTTCAAGGGGAATCCTACAGCATCCGACAGTGGCAGGCATTAAGAATAACTATAGAACTAGCCTTTTTACTGGTAGTCTTGTTTGTCTATTGGTGATATAGAGGCATTGGTATGACATTGAGACATAAGCAGTTAAAAACTCCTTGTAGTATGATTATCAAGTAAAAGTGCTAAATGTGTAAGCAGCAATTTAATGTTGTAGCTGGTCAAGGAGGAGCTGATTTGAACCATGTCAACACTTTTTTACCCTCCATAGCTTTCAGATAAATGCGGTGGATTAAAAAGTGCAATATTACCCACTAGAATGGAGTAAAAGTAAAAGTAAAAATTGACATAAAAAGATAGTACTTCAGTAGTACTTGAGTAAATGTACTCTGTTACATTCCATCACTGTACTTAATGACATTTTGTTGAATACCCTCCTTTATTTGAGCGCACTAGCTGTGATGTCAATCCTTCTGGTGTTCGACCTGAAGACGTGGAAACTGTCTCAGTTTATGACTTTGACAGATGGCGACGAATGTCTTATTGAAAGGTATGAATTTCTGATGAATTACGCCACGATCCATTCAGTGAAACTTGCTGACGCAGAGCCAGATCTGACTGGATTTATATGGGACTGCCTCTTTGCCATCTTGAATGAACATTAACAACTTTCAACATTGTGGCAAGAGCAGCTTTGTCTTTGTGTCTGTGGTGGAAATACTAGAGGGTTAATGAAAAGTTTTTAATGAAAAAAATAATGTCATTTTCTCACTGATGTCTCCTGTTTTCCTTTCCAAAACCTTTCAGTGATTTTCCTTAATAAGATGCAATCTGTCACACTTGCAGACTGTTGCATGCCATTTGGCAAAAATGTGAACGTCAACTGCCGTTAGCAGGCCGTTACTCACGAAAGTGAACCTGAAATGCCCTGTCTACAGTAATTGAGTGGCAACAGAGTATTATTACATACAAATCAGTGGTTATAATTTCTTTAAGAGCTCTGACATCACCTTGATATCTATGGAGGACCAAAACTACCAAAATCCAAAAGATAGACTCAAAATTAATACTTAAGTATGAGATAAATTGATATTTATGTTTTAATTAGCTTCTGTATTTATTTAGCTTTGTATTAATTCCCCAATTTATTTATTTTCCTACATAATATGCCTCTATCTGATATTTTACATAAGGTATCATTAAAATGTACAGTAAGTAATGTTCTGCCACCAAGAGTCTCATCAAAACAATAACAAAAGACAAAGAATCCAGAATCGAAAGGGAAAATTATCATAAATAAATAATAAATACATTTATAAAAAAATAGATTTAAAACTGAATCAATTCCTAAATAAAATTGAAAATTAAATGGGATCCTAATACAAATGTAAATAAATACAGAAGCAAATTAAAACAGAAATCAATTCATGTTAATGGCATATACATTGATTTATATATTTTGGATTTTGGCAGTTTAGGTCCTCCATAAAACCACCTGCAGCTGTCACTTTTTCTTTGAAACAAATTTTCAAATGAGGGAAAAATGTAACTGATCTGTGACGGTTTGTTCAAAATGAAAATTTCTCTTGTGGGGAGTATTCCTAAAATCTGTTTCCCACTAGGCTGTTGTTCTCTTAGCCAACACAAAATGGAAATAACTACAAGCAGAAGTAATGTGCGGAAGTGACATTGTAAAACGCTAATGCAACGTTAGCTTGTCACTCAGTGAGGCAACAGAGGCGCTGTGTGTGAATGGATGAAACAATGTTAGGTCTGTTAGTTCATGGTTTTGGATGCAGGTTGCGGTCCAATTAATTTGAACAAATTGTGCTTTGAATTAGTTTGAACTATATATTTTTAAACTTAAAACAGCCTTATAACCCTCAGAGGCGAGTTGCTGTGCACTAAGGAGGGGAGAGGCAGCTGGGAAATGATGACTCTTATATACAAACATGCAACTAGAGCAATCTTCAGCCGCCATCCATCAGAGGCTTCCTTTGTAGGTGCAGGTAGTTTGGCAGGGGGGGTCATCGGTCAGCGTCTGGTTTACACCTCTCTCTCTCTGTTCCAGGCCGGAGTAGGCTGACTGGAGGGGGGTCGTGGTATTGATCGGGGCCTTGGATGGGAGCCCTTGACCTGCGCCTCCATTTAAAAGCTATAAAGGAAGCCCTGCTCCAATCTAATGTTTTCCATCGAGGTGCCAGGAGAGGCGGTGGACACCTGCACTATGTCATTCTGTTTAGATTGGGAGCTGAGGCTGATAGGGCCAGCTGGGCCTCTCTATCATTAGATCCAACAGCGCTTACAATAACACAGAAGAAGGCAACACAGAAACACATTAGATTTCGCCTTATTTATGGCATTTGATGACAAGAGTACGGCTCACAATCCAACTTGGACATTAGCTGGCTAAATTGATGCAAAGCACTTACGGAGCCCATCCAGCAGTGTAGTGTCTCGGGGCGAAGATGCTTGTCTGCTGTAAATATTAGCTTTGAGGAACATTTTTAGCTTGTCAAAACAAAGCCCCGCAATTGCTTTTAACATCCTTAATCTTCGGATGATTGTTCAAAACAGATTCTTGACTCACTCTGCATTACATCTGTTCAAACAGTTCAAACCTTCATAGTTGTCGAAATGTGCACGACCGTACGGGGCAACAAAGAGGAATTTCAGTTAAACTGCCTCAATTTATGGTTATAGAAATAACAAATATGTTCCACACAGTGAAATATAAAGTTTCATCATGAGATTACCTATGTACATTTGCTTGTTTATGAAAGTCATATGAATAAACTTTTTCCATAAATGCAGATTTGCAAAGTCAAAATATCAATTATTTGTGAAATCTGAGTGAGGTTCCTGAAGGTGACAGCTACATTTTTCTTTCTTATTTCCTAACATACTTGACCTGTTAACACATTAATTTCGTTGTGGGACTTTATCCTCAAAAGTAGTCTGATGAGTGATCCTAATGATGAACCTAATCATAGAGCTTTATATTAATGTTTCAGCTTATTAATAAATCATGGAGCAGGGTATCCAATATTGAAGTAATTTATCAATGACGAAAGGTTGAAGAGTTTAACCAAACAATGCAGTCCTGAAATCAAAGGTTATCAAAACCAAGTTTTTTAAAGGACCATACGTGTGTTTAGCATGTTTTAGCAACTAAAACTCATGACTTTACATTGAAATGAATGGAGTAGTTTTAGATGCATGCTGTACAGTTATATACCTTTTCTACTGTTGAGGCTATGGTAAGAGATTCAAATAGCAGACTCTTAAAATGTGCTTAAAGGATAAAAGGGGCCATGTTCGACATTTTTCTTATAATAGACCAATGAGTTAGTTCATCTATTAATACTTCTACTGAAGATGTAAATCTGTAATAACAGGTCATTTTAAAATAATCAGTGATTTAATTGCCACACAACAATTAAATAACTTTAACTTTTATGTTGTATAGAAATTAATGGTAAACAATGGCAGCCTGGAGTGGTAGAAAAAATACATCCAAATTTCCCAAACTTTATTTATCTTTTTATTTATATTTGTCACAGAAAACAGATCATCTTTCAATTTCCAGTGAAGCCTTTGAGATGTTAGAGAAGTAGGGGAGGTGAGGAGAGCATACAGAGGCTGAGCTGCTCTGTTTCACGTGTGTGTGTGTGTGTGTGTGTGTGTGTGTGTGTGTGTGTGTGGTGGGTCCCATCGCTAAATCTAAATTGCAGCTAATTACCGGGTTGTTTTCTGTCAAAGTTTTCCCTCACTGTTTCCATAAACATTAACACCTACCTAACTAGGTTTATAGTATGCTCCACCATTCTGCTGCCCGGAGCTGCAAAACTTTAATGGTGTTACGTTGCCGCTTGTCTGCAGCTACCATCAGGGTTGTGAACTTTTATTCATAGCCGGCGTACGCTTTCAGTTAAAGGGAAATTAGAGTCATGGTAGTCAGATTTTGACAGAGCTCGCAGTGCTGGGGGACGCGGGAAAGAAACAGAAAAGGCTGAAGGGGGAAAGAGAGGCATGCTTGTGTGGCTGAGCAGCCTTGGGCAAGGTTAGCAGAAAGGCACCCATCTGGCAGCATGAATGGTGACTGGCACATAGTTAAACAGTGATGCAGTTTGACAAATTTCAAACAGAGCTTATGAAAAGATAACATAAACACAATAGTCACTCCGGGCTCAGCGTCCACCTGTGTGTGTCACCCCGGAGTGTGAGTTAAAGGCCACTGCTAATGAGCAGAGCCGCTCCGCGCTCTTGGATTAAGGTCTTTGTAAAGTAAATCACTGTCAGATAAAGGCACAGTGTTTATAGCGTACCATTAATATTTTGATCGGTATGTTTAAGAGAGCCAGCTCCTTAATGCATACTGTCCTAGGCTTTAATGGGATGCACTGGCATATCTGCCTTTGCCCCCCAGTGTGTTAACAGGTCATGAATCTTTTGCCAATTTAAGCACCATAGTGTTAGACAGGTTTTTTTTTCCCTCAGTAGAGACATGAGTCCGTGTATGGCTCGGGGAGATATTCTTGGCGGCTGCAGTGTTATTTGGTTAATTTTGCGGGTGGAGGTGGGAGGGCAGCGGGTAGAAAGGGAGGGATGAGGGACATTATTGATTGAACACCCATCTTATTTGACTGTAGCAAAGTAACACTAGAATAATACAAAAAATGTGTCATTTTGGCTTGGGTGGCCTTGGAACAGAACCACTTTTTTTCCCCATGTTAACTGTCACGAGGAAAGTTTAAACCTCTTGAAATGTGGTTTGGCAGCAGAATGTTCAACTTTCATTCATTCATTCCTGCAAGAAAAACATTACGCTTCTGCAGGAGTCAAATTAAAGAGCAGTTAGCATTAACACGTGCTGCACTGTAGCAGGAAAACTTCTAGAAAGTCAGTATCAGACATCTATCTCAGCCTTCCAACCTAGCCATTGATGTCTTTGTGTTTCTGTTAAAAATATTTACGTAGCCATTAAATGCAATTGATTATCTGAGACCAATGCAAGCTTTAGTGCAGCAATGAAATAAATCCAAAATACCAAACCATCATAAGTGCTGGCTGCTAACAGAGCCAGATGTAGTACAGAATTCCTTATAATTACAATGTGGGTTATACTTTAGCTGTGTTGTCCATCATTTCTATCAGTTATGATAACATTGCACTTAATTGCTGAGATCTGGAAACATGTTAAAACAAGCATGCAAGTCCAACAGGATGAGAAACACGAGCAGTGAGACGAGGCCAACAGCCAGATTATTCAGACCAAATTATTGTACGGTAAAACTTCAAGTTTCTGTTAACATGTGATAATTATAATAATATGATAACCTATAGAAATTATGATCAAAAGTACAAAAATAGTCCTCAAATCCTCTAAGCTAAACATGCTACATGTAGAATTTTTCAACAGTACTGTATCATTGTATCAAATTAAGCAGCAAAATCAATTCATTCAAATGTAGTCACTGCAAATTTTGGAGGTAACTCCATACACAACCCTGTCTCATAGAAATGATGTTTGTATATTACTAAATAATTACGTTGTGGTGACAATGTAATACCTACGGTGGCCAAGAAGGGCAAATGCGCCACAAACGGCAAAATGCTTCAAGCACGGGAATGATGCAAATCCAACAGAAAAATGCTGCAATCACAGAAATGAAGCAGAAGCAAAAACTTACAAACCCACAAAACAAATGCCAAAGAAAAATGCTCCAAATTTCAAAAACACACAAAACCCCATAACTACTGCCAGATATAAACGCTGCAAATTTGCGCCACTTGGCCGTAATCTTTTAAAATATTATAATATTATATATTATAAAAATATAATATAATCTTATAATATTCTAGAAGACTATTATAATAATATTATAATAATTATAATATTCTTCTAGAATATGATGGATGATATAATATTATAATATTATAAAAGATTACGGCCAAGTGTTTAAAAAAGACATAAAGGAAAACGTACCTTTTTACTGTCCTCTCCAAAACTTAGCCAACGTTCTTCTTCTTCTTCATGTCTTTTGGGTCTGGTCCCACAGGACTGGTCCATCCCTCAGGTCGGGTCCCCCTAGTGGCCTGGAGCACTTCCGTTTTGTGGAGCGAATTTGCAGCATTTTTCTTTGGCATTTGTTTTGTGGGTTTGTAAGTTTTTGCCTCTGCTTCGTTTCTGTGATTGCAGCATTTTTCTGTTGCTGCGTTTTTCTGTTGCATTAGTTTTATGTGTTTGTGTGTTTTTGGATTTGCATCATTCCTGTGTTTGAAGCGTTTTGCCGTTTGCGGCGTGTTTGCCCTTGTTGGCCACCGTAAATACCTGCCAGGATTACGTTCAGAGACAACAGTCCAGGGTTTGAGTCCAGACTGCTGCAAAAAAAAGTTTGTTAAGGTTGGGAAACTTTTGTGATTTTGGGTAAATGTTCAAAAATACGTATGTCTCGAGTCACTGCTGACTTTTGAATAACGCTGTAGTCACTACGAGTGAATAATATTGCAAGATTGTCTATTTTGGCATAAAACAAATGAAATCAGTTGTCAGTGAACATTTTATTTATACGTTCAGCATTTTTGCGTTTTGCCAGGTACGTTCATTTACAACATTTCCCTATTCTGTTAATGTAAAATTCGTTTTGTGGTATGTTTCATTCCAAACATATTTGCCGTTGCAAATTAGTTGTATATAACCAGAATTTCTAGGAGACAGCACTGCCAAACAAATCCTTCACATGTTCAACTTTGACAGCAGTGTTGTGTCATTGACCTATAGCAAGCTTGGCACTGCTGACCTGTGATGTGATGGGAACAAAATGGAGGACGCTAGCTTATTAGATGTGTTGCAGCATTCAATTTTATTTCTCCACAATTCAATTTTATTTCTGTTTTTAACATCCTCACAAAATACATTTTAAGGGGGTTCCTTGATAGCTCACCTGGTAGAGCTGGCACCTCATCTACCAAGGCTGAGTCCTTCCTGCAGCGGCCATGGGTTTGACTCCAACCTTTATTAGCCCATTAAACAGATACCTTCAAATGAACGCCATTACTAGCTAAATTGTTGTCAGACAATGGCCCGTAGGTTCCTAGAGTGCATCTTGGCCAATATATTCTGCCTCCTGTGCTGTCCACACAAACTGTTGACTGGCACGCAACCAAAGCCCACACAAATACAAACAGAAAACCAGAATGCTTCTAATGTGAAGATTCCGATCTTGGTCCTTTACAGATTCTGCATTCATATGCAGATACCTGTTTAAAGAGATAGAGAGCAAGAACGTTAGTAACTGACTAGAGTGTTAGCAGTTAGCTTGCCAGCTACAGCAGTTCACCAACCACCCTTATGAGCAGCACCTATGTTAAGGACATCAAGATGAACTTCATTGTACCATTTTCAGCTGTGACTGGACCTTTAGACGAGTGCCATATTGATCTAGTCATTGTAAATACATAAAACCATGGAAAAGGAAATGGACATAGGCACTCCAAGGTTATTAAAACAGAGCAAATCTGTTGTTTCCTGCTGTAAAAGGAATGTTGCTTCTCGGCTGCCAAGCATTTTTTCCAGCTTTACTAAACAGATAAACATGTTGGAAAATCATTTTTCAATCAGCATCATGATTGCTTCCACCAGCTGCCATTCCCAGAAACGAAAAGCTTTAGCTCTGATTACACCAAAACCCTCTTTCTGTTTTGCCATAAAGTAATTACCATTTGTGCTGTAAAGCACAACAGACCCTACACTGATACAGAAATTAGGTTGGTAGTGCCTGCTTTTTGTTTGTTACAACAACTACCCAAAAGAAATACAGCAATTATTTATGGCACAAAACAGCTTAAAATGTCCTCCAAATTTAACAAACAAACAAAAAAAATATATATAATTGGTCCAGGTCCTGTAGAATAACACATCTTAGGCTTTAATCAATGACACTTTCAAAAATAATTAAACAATTTTCTACAACACACAACGCTGTGGGAAGTTAGGTTTGGGCTCAAAAAAAGCTTTGTTAGGGAAAGATCGTGGCTTGGATTGTTAATGTTAGGGGTCCTGTGTTATCATCAGAGATATACCATTTTTTTGTTCCTGATACCAATTCTGATGCCTAAATTTGTGTAGCAGCTGATACAAATAACGAGCCAAGGTCTTGCTCATGGTGGTACTGTTGGGTCTCTGTAAATAATGTTATAAAGAGTTCGGTCTAGACCTGCTCTATTTGAAAAGTGTCCTGATATAACTTCTGTAATGAATTGGCGCTATACAAATAAAATTGAATTGAATTGAATTTATATATATATATATATATATATATAATATATATATTATTGTTATATGGCCTGACTCAGGTTGTAAAATGTGAATACAGACAGAACCTGCTTTTATTATCTAGTGTAACAGTCAGTCAAAATTGCTGACATTTAGCTAGCTCTGGCTAACATTACACTACCAGAGATCAACTCTTCATCGGGGCTCTAAAACAGTAGTTTCCAGTGCCCAGTGGAAGCACAGGGCACATGACCCGCCCTACTGTGACTGGCTAGTACTTGTTGTCTTCGATGGTTTAGTTGGTTAGGTGTAGGCATGAGGAGTGGGACTGGTTAGTGTTAGGGTAATAATATCAGGGTAAGCCAATCAGAGTCAGAATAGGATGGGTCATGACTTCAGCATCCTGGGGAAAATGGCAAACAACGGATACTGCTGGGAACTAGCAGGGTTCCGTTGCAGGGGTAACAGATTACGTAATATTGGATTGGTGCACAGACTTGTGTATTTGCCAATACCCAATCCAGCATTTTGGACTGTATCAGAGGCATTTCCGATACTGGTATTGAGGTTGGACAACCCATGTTTTTATGGTTAATAATAGTCAATAAAGTCAATAATAGAGACTTGATTAGGATCGTAGTCTTGGTCGATGCTGATCGGTAGGAAATGGGCAATGAACAGAAGTCTCCGGTGTTGTTGTTGACCCACCAACCACCCTGACCTCCACCCACTGCTGATTTTGTGGCTCTATAACACACACTATTGTCTTAATATCCCACTGCTGCTACAGGGCTTTGTCACTTGAACACATTGTACATTTGCCGAAATGACTGATTCTACTGCTTTTCTTGGAAGGACACTAAAAGAGATGTACTGAAGAATAGATCCTAAAGCTTGGACAGATAGGAGGATGGAAAGGAGGTTAGGTCCTCCAGTTTGGGCCAAGTCATGTCCAACATGTTTTCCATGCACATCTTTTACATCCATGTTAAGGAATCTCTTCCACATATCTTACCACTAGTCATGGCTATACAACGGTGATTATAACTGTCACCTCTTGTTACTGTCTCCAAGGCCATCATAGAATTACTTACAGTTCCTGTGCCAGGAGTTTCTGATTGTTTTTACTGAAATCCACATAAGGCCTGCGAGTAGACTTCTCCAGTGATTCCAGAGCCATGTGAGACACATCTGGGAGATTACTACGGCTGTGTCTTCCAGTCGACAAGCACCGAAGGCCTTCTGCTATTTTAATCCACACTGAATATTCCAGCAGCTTGCAATCAAACTAAATGAGAGAGGATTGGACATACAACAGAAGGCTGTAAAATTAAAAGCAATTGCCGGAAATTGTGGAGTATGATTGTTTTGTGCACGTCTTGTTTAAATAAATAAATCCAGACAACATATATCCTGGAACTGCAGCGATACACATTCTTCAAAGATGTTTCTTCCTTATCCATTTATAGTTCAGAAACTAGTTGTTGTGACATATTGTAACACTACAGATCAAACACTGATAAACCGTGCCTGTGGCTTTTGAAGCAGCCACACCAATTTTGTGCTTTCGTCCTTATGTTCTGTCTTTGATATTTTAATCGATTTCAAATTACTCTCAATTGCAGTAATACAATGCAGCTGCAGTCAAGCTGTCATAATATCATAAATGGTGAAAACATTCCATGTACTTGTTTGTAATAGGTGTAAGGGGAATCATTTGTCCTTTCACACACAGTACTCTAACAGTGTATTAATCCTCACGGTATTTCACTGTTAGAGGATCAGTGTGGATTACTGACAATAGATAATATTTCACTGGACAGTCGTATAATGTTAAAAACATAGACAGAAAAAATATAACAATTCAGATTTTTCTAATGGCCAGAGTGGAATCGTATAATTTCCTTTACATCACTTAAAATACAAGCTAAACTGAGCACAAATCAGTCAAAGTATGAGACTACAGTCAGTTTTTCTTAACATACTTGTTTTAGTCATCAGTAGGAGTTGCTTTTTGGTTTTCTGGGAAAACATCCTCAGAACAATTGGTTAGTAATTTCAGTTCTTCATATTTTTTGATACACACATATTCTGGACTGTGACAATATAGATTCAGAAAGAAAAATGGTAATCTGTTGCTTTTTCTTGGTGCGGTATGTCTCTACGATCTGCACAAGATACATTGTAAATATAGTCTGATACAGAAATGGCTACATGTCAAAAACTAAAAGGAGTTATATAATTTGTCTGCTACCACTGGATTGAAACCAGCTGCAGTTTCAATATTGATTCATTGTAATTCTGATATTTAACATGTAAAATTAACTTATTCTTGAAATCTTTTGCATTTTCAACTTTATTCACCAATTAAGGCATGATAAACATGTGGAATCAATAATTATGATTTTGTCATGTGTAGCCACATGTTAAGACTGTTTCCACAGAAACAGTACTGTGCAGTCCAGAGACAACATGTTGTGCATTGGTGTTGGTTCATAAATCTTGATTGACTAATCAACTTAAATTTAAAAATCATGTTTTGTTAGTTGTTTTTTTGTTGTGGTGGAAAATGAATGACTTCAGTGCAAAGAGTTGTCTCTGTATTTAGTGATCATGCTCGGGTGTGATCAACTGTTGTGCAGTTTATTCTGCAGTGAGTAGTACATTGAGATCATATATAGCATGTGAAGCATTGCATTGTGGGATTGTTATGAGAAAGTAGTGTACATGCAATGGGCACTACTTTTTTTGTTCCATTATGGAATCTTTGCAGGCACTGTCACTGTGTAGCGGATACATTTTCATGCTCAGAATTTGGACACCCAAATAAAATCGTGAAATAAAGACATGAAATATAGTACGCTGTATCGTAAACAAGGAGTGACTTCAGTGGGTATAGTATAGGATCTATTGTCAGAAATGGAATAAAATATTCATAGGTATCTTTTCATTAGGATATAATCACCTGAATATACAAATCGTTCTAGCTTCCCAAATGTGAGCTTTTTGATATCCATTTGATATCATTATAAGTGGAATATCTCTGAGTTTTGGAACAAAGCAAGGTCCAATTTGAAGGTAACACCTTCTCTGGGAACTTGTTGCAGACTTTTCTTGCATCTCATAGATAATTATTTAATTGAACATTCAATTAAAGTCCCGGCCTAAACTCAAACTGCATTAAATCGTTAGGGCCTTGTGGAACCATGACTGATTCCATAACTAGAAAACCACCCTTCAGAGGATCAAGTGGTGCTTTAAAGCAGCTTCTTTAAGGAGCCTCTGCAGATCCACCTGTTTGTACTGAGCACACCAACCTCAACTGCTAATACTTAAGATAATAATGTAACTTCAGATAATAACCTCTGAACCAAACATGTTCTGTTTAGCTCTGCAAGTCGCCATGAATGATAAGAATCAGGAGTCAAAAGTGCAGTAGCTCTAACGGCTCTAATGTTTTCTCACAGTGTTTCTTTGCTGTTCAAACTCAAGTTTCCGCTTTCTTGGGTTTCATCTGTTTTCATAATCTGCATCACTTAAGACACAGAGTGCTTTTGCACGGCCGCTGCTTTCCACCATTTAGCCGGTACAGAAACGCTTGAGACTATCAGCTACATCTAAACAAGAAGCAAAATACGAACACAGAACACATCCATAATGAATTACGGATGGCTTTAATGAGAAATGAAGCTGTTTCCACACAGCGGTGCAGTGATAAGATGCCTGCAGTGAGAGGATCTGTCCAAACAGCTCTCAGGAAATGGGCATGACAAACTGCCTTGACGTTTGTATTTTGTTGTGAAGAAGGCCTCGGAAAATGTCGGGAGGGAAACTATTCAACAAGTCAAACCATTAAGCATTTAACTGGCTTTTCATGAGGGGGAAGTGTTTTAGGAAATATGTGTAAGAGGTAAAAGATTTGTTCTTTCTTTCAAGAAAACAAATGCTGCTTCTCCAGCCGGCAACACAAGTCTTGAAGTTGTTACCAAAGATAGATCACTGCCTTGTCATGTCTTACTTTTGAAAAGCCCTAGAAAGTCAGGTTGACTTTCAAGCTGGATTTTGAAAGGGAAGGGGTTTTGTGCTGTAATTGCTATATAATGAGGGTTTCACTGACCTCCTGCCATATCTTGGCCATGTTTTTTTATTTACTCGTCGAGCAAAAGGCAGCGACTCCGTTAAGCAGATGGAAAAAACATGTTTCCCTGGCTCCTGCAGGAATTTGATTTCTCCCAACAGCTGTCTTGCTTTATACAAGCATGAAGTCAGGGAATCGCCCATCTCAAATCAATCACGCCGGCTGACGTTTCCTGCAAACCGACCGGGTGGTGGGGGGTGGCGGGCTAAGAGGGGAGCACCGTCATGGCGAAGAGGAGCTGACGGCTGATATGCTCTTGTTTACGTCCTCTAATGCCTTCTCCCATTAGCTGCACCACTGAGAGCTGTGACCTGAGCCACAGGAAACCACCTGACACCTGCAGGAGGAAACTTTAACACAACTCCATTAGCTCTGAAAATGACTCTGAGTGCACTGTGATGATGATGGGCCAGTTTGCTACTTTTACTATTTACATTTATATTGACTGTGAAAGGCACCAGTGCCATTGGAGTAAAAACCCATTACTGTATATTTTCCCATAAATGTTTCTTTTCCGTAACACACTGATAAAAAGTCTTTGTCTTGAAATTAGGAAACACTACAACATAGAGTAGTTAAAGCTGCAGTAGGTAATTTAAAAATATATATTTTTTGGTCATATTTGCTGAAACTTTCACTATATGCTGACAGTAGTACAAGAAAGATAATTTGTGAAACAATCGGGTTCTTCCGGCTCTTCCTGTGCTTCTAATGGGATTTACAAGAAACCGCCAGGCCCAAATGAAAAAAAAACAATTAGAGCCGCACAAGATAGAAAGACACTTTAGGTAGGAGGCTTGAAGATTGTTGATTTTGAGTGTCTTTCCCAGAGTCCCAAATTGTCTGTATTTGACACCCTGAAAATGAGACTTAACAATCAACTCTTCTCTTTGGCTCTGATTGGTTGTTACCGTTTGGCCCGGTGGATTCTTGCAAATACCATCAGAGCACTAGGAGGAGCCATGTTCTACTGTCAGAATGTAATGAAAGTTTCAACAAATATCACAAAATGTTTTCCAAAAAATTATTAACTGAGAGATCAGCTTTAATTTGTATGTCTTACAAATGAAAAGATTTTGGGACTCAACACTATGCTAAATAACTCTATAAATATCTATCTTTTTTTAAATTAATTTTTTGTTGCAGTACAACCAATGGTCTTTCCTGGGTAAATGTTTCCTTCTTCTTACTAGAAAAGAACCCCACAAAACATCCCCTTAATGCTATTAAATGTAGGATTTAGCTGGTGGCCTGGTGGAAACTGGGCCATCCAATGTGTTGTCCCCAAGTCAGATCTTTTTCTAATACTAACACTAGAGCAAATAGAAGCGTTTTTATTTGTCCAGGTTTTGAGATATCACTGAGCAGCAGTGAGACTGAGCTCCTGTTATTCTGGATAACCTTTAGAAGAGACTGAGCAGTTTTTATTGTATCTGTTGTGTACCGCAGTGGTTCCCAACCTTTTCCTCAGACTAACCCCCACAGTCCTGTCAGATAAACTCAAGTACCCCTTCCTCAACACCTCCAGCCATAAACTAGATGTTATTGAATACTATTGAATCAGTTGGTATTGTAAGATTTTTGTTTAACTGTTTGATATTTCAGTCATTCATTCATCAATTTTCAATTCAACTATTTCTCTGTTTTATTCTTATTTTTACCATATATGCAGTTTTAGATGATTTCATCATCATCATCATTTATAAATTTTTTAGCTAACCATTTTCCCATTACTTTAAGCTAACTATTTAGACTTCTCTGCTTGCTTTCTAACTATAGGTGTTACAGCTGATTCAATATGTTGATATATTTAAATTTTAATTTCTGTTTTTTAAATATGCTTTTATTTCCCTTAATAAATAATGAAAGGGGGGAGAGAGAGAGAGAGAGATGGGATGACATGCAGCAAAGAGCCACAGGTCGGTTGCAGCAAGGACTCAGCCTTGGTACATGGGGCACCAGCTCAACCAGGTGAGCTACCAGGGAACCCCTCTAGTTTTTTAAATTAGTTGAGTTACTCCACTGTCTTTTCATGTATACCCTCTGGCGACTGCAGAACTACCACTGGGGTACACGTTGGGAATCACTGGTCTACCAAACAAATAGTTACCTTAAGAGAGGTAAGTTAAGGCTGTTGCTGGATAACTAACATGAGCATGAGTTAGCATGTACATGTGTACAGAGAAAAGAGCACCACCCACAGAAAATCAAAGGTATATGAGAAAATATATTTGTTGTCATTTGGTTGAACTGACCCTTTAATTTTCAAATCTTGTGGTGACCTCAGAATAACTTCACTGTAATGACATAATGCTGCTGTTCCATGTTGAACACCACGTCCAATCATATTTATTTGTATCTGTAACGCTGGTAGGTTTACAGTGACACACATCTGCAGTGTGTATCCTTGAAGTCTAACAAATGTGTTAAATGCATTTCCTTCGTCGTGAAACATTTTCAAAGCCAATTTTTGCATTGTTTTCTTTCCCCTCAAGACTCCTAGCAAGTTACTGCCACCTGTATATCAGTGGAATCTGTGACAGCATTGGCAGGACTGTGTACCACAACTGGAAGTTAACCACTCCAAAGAGTACCTTTCATTTATAAAACACTATTTTTCACCACTGGGAGCAACTGTAAATTCCATTCCCCTTCCCTGTATTGAGGTAGCAGGGGAAATCTCAGAGACAGATAAAACCAGACTATCTGCATGGCTAATTAACTCCGTCACCATTGGAAATTTAAAAAGAAAACTATGTCATAAAGAGTGCAATATGAGATGGATATGTGATTTATGGGAAATGTAGTGCAGTGATGAGACTGCTGAACACCAAATACTGTATACACAAAACTCACGGATTGGATCATTATGGTTGCCATGGTAATCATAACAATGACAACGTTAACAGAGCTATCACTTTAATGTTTCTTCTCAGCCAAACGTTGCACGATGACTCTGAAACAGCAGGTTAAATACCCAGGGGTGTATCTTTTTGGACGAGAACAACATAAATAAATGATATCCTGAGAAAAATAATTTTCCCTGGGATGGAAATGGCAGCCAGAATGCTCATTCTGGTCATTCTGAATTAAAAAAACGTGACTCTGAAGCCTGAGCACACATAGAAAATAGTATTTATTTAAACAGCAGCCCTGGGTGAGTGCCCACTCACTGGCACAAGTTGTTGTAGAGAGTGAAACAGTGAGGACTTTATTCCCCGACACTTCAAACTGCAAATGCTGCTCTGCGGTTCACTTCATGTCCCCCTCAGAGCGCTGAGAGCTCAGCCTCATAATGAATGGGAGTCACACTGAGCTATTTATAAAGCTGAGAGTCTTTGAACATGTTGCGTGTTAATGTGGCTGCAGCTGACTGCCAGGGTAATTGATTATCATGCAGAATGGAGAATTACTTTGGAAATGAATCATCAAATTATATTTTATTTGCAGTGTGTATTTACACCATGACTGTTGAATCAGTGGTGTTACTGAAAGACGTGATGCCTCTCTGTGACTTATGAGGAATCTAATTGGCTGGCAGCTTGTCCACCATCCATAATACTTTAAGGTTTTATAGTATTAGCCATATAAAGGTCAGTATATCCATATTACCAAAAAATACAACTTCTCACTTACCTTTTTTTTCACATAGTTTGTTTTTAAGCGTACAGCCTTTGATCAGAATTTCACTTTTCCCTGGAACTACTTTCTGCTGAGGATATGAGGGCACTGTTTCTGAAATAAGATGATGCTGTTATGTTTTTAATGTCATTTTCCACCGTCTGAGCCCCATCAGGGCTGGAGTTAGCTGCAAAGGGTCCCTGGGGCAGAACTGAGCAGTTACCAACCCCGGCCCTCCTACTTTCTCTCTGTATATAACATATAAACAAAAGAAGAAGAAGATGGGCTTAAAACTGATTCTGATGCAGGAGTCAAGTAATAAAGAGGGACCCACCTTAAAGGTGCTGTAAGCATTTTGGCCAACTTCCTGTCCGTTCTTGCAGTTAGCAGTCCCCTCCCTCCTCCCCACGTCACCACACCAAAATTCGGTTTCCTGCCCTTGAGGAATGCCTTTGTGGATAAAGTGGGAAGAGGTCTACTGCAGAAAGCAGGGGCTCATGTTACTGCCTGAACACTCTTTATCAGTGTTCGCTGTCAGAATGTAGTTAAAGCTAATTAACACTTATTTTAACAAAAATAATATCAGTTACAGCAACTTTAAAGCAACACTCATCACAATTTTTCACAACTGACCAACTGTCACCTTATGAAGTTGTTGTGGCGAACATGTTTGCATATAGAGCAACATTAGCATTTATTTGGAGTGGTGTTTGCATCCACCTGATGTCCAATATTCACTTGTCCCCGCCAACTTCTGGCGGAAATATCATACTCTTTAGCATAAATGCTACAATTTCAGTAGGCTGGGAGTTGTGAGAGTAAACCAAACCAGTAAAACTGTCTTACGCCAGATCGCCCTGTAGAGCTTAAGGAACCGCACAGTCGGGGGATAATTCTCTGTTCATGTCACACAATTGCAACCTGGTGTCACTGACAAGTGGCTTCAAAATATGCCACTATAGGTTTTTCCCATGGTTATTTCTGGACACACTCGCTGTCAGTCAGGTGACACAGTATAAAGAGCCAAGAAGTCTGCATACAGATGTGGTGAGGTGGATGGATGGCTCAAACAAACACAGGATTTTAACCCAGGAGACTGCTGTTTGTGTCCCTTCTGAAACCAGTGTAAACGTTTTCTTCTAAGTAACGTACAAGTTAACTCACGTGACTTATTTAAGTTATGTAACTGCCTAACAGAACTTACATTGTTTCCTAAACCTAACCAAGTCGTTTTTGTGCTTAAACCTAACCAAACTAGAGTCGTTTCACAATGTTGACAACTCAAGATTTATTTTGAATGTCTAACTGGATGTTGCATATTTATTGTTACTTAGAGGACGGAGCCCTGCGTGTCCAGAAATGACACAAGAGAAATGGCCACAGTGTGATATCTTTGAAGCGGAGACACAAGTGGCAGTATTTGACTAGTTGGAAGGGAGAACATGCAGTCACTTCAGCCTTTGTTAATATAAAAATATTGATTAGTGCAGCTTTAAGGACCTCATAGAATTTAATTCCAAAGTAAATTCCCAGATAACTACCACTGGGCAGTTAAAGGACCAGTGTGTAGGGTTGTCTGTTCTGGACTACTGTAGAAACATTCTTCAACATGGCAGACTCTGCCAGAAGAGGACCCTCCCTCTGTAGATACAAAATGTCCCATTCTAATGTAACAAAAATACAATAATTCTTATTTTCAGCTGATTATACACTAATGAAAACATACCTAAGAATATTATACTCAATTTCTGACAATAGAGCCTCCTAAATGTTTCACACTGGACCTTTAAAATATCTTCATTTGGGGGCTGTCCCAAGCCCTTTCTGTTTCTGCCAATAGATCCTCAATGCAGCTAAATGCTTCACACTGGACCTTTAACAGACAGTAGCATTTGCTTGCTCACTGCTTATCAAACTTTGGCACTACAAAACAGAAATCCATTCAACTGGAAGTAGAGGCAGAATTTTTACAGCTGGATCTCTTAAAATATGAATGTATTAAACCTAAACTATCTACAAGGCTAGATACCACTAGAAAATATGTGTTTTTATAACTTGAACTTCAGAAAAACAGTGACTTTGCTATAAAAAGACATTACACAGTTACTTCATATTTAGCACATAATGCCCATTAACTGTCTCTGATAGTAATGTAATGTTGTTCTCTACCTTTGTGTCATCTTGGCTACTTCACAAATGTTTCTCCTCACTTGTTTACCATCTAAGCCCCCTGCTTGCATTTCCATCAGAAGCACATTGAACAATAATAACATACCTCCCCTCAACATCAACATCAATCAGTTAGAATCATCTCCACCAGCAACGGTCCTGTAGAAAAAGGCCTGTTGTCAGGGAACGTCCAGTGAAAACAAAGAGAAGAATGGCAGAGCTAATGTGGAGCTGGGCCTGCACAGAGTTGGGTTTCAGTCTAATTGGGATCATACGCCGCATGTGCAGTTTTGGCACATATGTTAGATTAATCAGGGGCTCTTTAATCGTGGAGAAATTCTCCTGTGCTTGGCTGGGCGGACGCTGAGACCCCCCTGTTGCTGCCCACCAGACCCCCAGCCCAGCCTGGGCTCTGTCTAAGCACAGACCTTTTGACTCCATAAACACCCGCTCTCTAAAATTGGGGTCAACCCCTCATTGCTCGCACTAAAGCACTATCATGCCACCACAAAGGGGTCCCCTTAATGATTAAATTGCATCGAGTATGGATGTTCTGAATCTGCAGATTCCTGGCGGCTGACTCTTCCTCCTGATTGCAATTTATGTCGGAAGTCATTGCTGTCCAACACTCGGCCCCGCTCGAAGCCCGGGAGAGAGGATGTGCGCGTGGTTAGAGCCAGCATGCTGCAGCTCTAATCTGCAAAGGCGACCTCACACATTCACCTTGTACCATCAACAAATTGACAGTACTAATAAATGCATTTCTAAAATGTGCTCATGTTTTTCTTTCTTATTGCCGGGACTCAACCTCAGCCCTGTTGTTTAGGTTAACCTGTCTTTAATCTGCATATGATTAAGGCTTGACATAAATTTGACATTCTGGGGCAAGGACTGATTAGCCATGTGCTTAGATGATGATGATGATGATGATGATGATGATGGTGTGTGTGTGTGTGTGTGTGTGTGTGTTGAGGGGACTTGCAGATGTCCATGTGGATCTTTAGGTGAAACTGAGAACTGTTATATGGGACCACCACGTAAAGGAGAGGTGCTCTTTGAAATGAAATGAAAATATATTTCGGGTGATTAGCAGGAATTTGAAGAATCTGGATTCTGTCATTTGTAGAGAGCTGCCAGTGGAAATGAATACAGAGTTTATTGAACCTCAGAGGCATCTCCACACTTCACCTGGATGGAACTAATATAAATATTATGAACTAGGTTTTATAGGGTTATTTCATCCATGCAATAATTCAAATATATGCAGCTTTTTCATCATAATAAGACTTCCATATACTCAGGGGCGGATCTAGAGGGGTGGCATTGGGTGGCAACTGCCAACCCAGTTTGGTGTTAAATGCTGTCAAATTTAACTTTAATTTGGATTCATTTTAAAAATAAGGTGTTAAAAAGCAGAAATTAACTCACATAATTTAACGATCTATTATGGCTAGTATTATGCTAGTTACTCAAAAAATGTAGTGTAATTAGTGACACTACTACTTCTATTACTTTTCTCTTACTCCCCAAAAATTGTTTCTCTCCAAAATTCAGACTTAAAATGATAAAAATCCAGTTTTGTTTGATAAAATCAAAGTAATGGAATATTTCCAGCAGCTGAATGTTTCCATCTTCCAAACTAGTTTCCTCCATGATTACAAAAATGAATCCAAGGGTGTGATTGGATTGTTGGACTTCAGATCAGTAGGAGGAGGACAAATAAAGTAATGTAACTAACACTGGTTATGTCAGGGGTAGGCAACCTGCGGCTCCGGCCCCTCTCCAGTGGCTCCCTCTGACTTTGACAAAAAATTATATGGACTTGATAACAATTTTTTAACATTTACATGTATCATAGTTTTAGGCCTAAAGTTACATTCTCCAACTGTAAAATTGTGCAGCCATTACACATTATGTCAACAGAAATGTCATACATCCTGACCTGGCACCTTTTCCTCTATATTTTGCTGATCCTCAATAGCTTTGGCTACTAGTCTTGAGTCTCCCTAGCAAGGCTAGCTATGGACTCCAAATCCCCAAAAAATAAAGAAGTTGTGGAGGAAAATAGAGCATTTAATAGTGTGTGGATTTTATAGTAAAGGTTGCTGAGCCCCGGACTGAAGCCATCAGCTTATGTTCAATGAAAAATATTTGAAAAAATGTCTGGAGATTTGGAAATAAATCAATGTATTGATTTTTAATGCCGCATTCAGATATTTCTATTCAGTTCTTTACTAATGTGCCACAGTAATGTGTTTGAGTTCAAATATCTTCATCTGGGGCTTTTCCAAGCAAATATTTATTATATATATATGTATGATAAAAGCAGGTCTTTGAGACTTAAAATGCGGGTAATTTTATATTAAAGGGAGAATACAATAAAAAGCTTCTTGAGGATGGATTTTTAGAAAAAAACAAGTAGACGCCCAGTAAAAAACAAAACAAAAACTTAAGTATAATGTGTGCTGATGTAGACTAAAACTTTTCAAACACCAAATTGTGTGTTTTCGGGCCTTAACTGGGAGATTCAGGCCTTTAATTTTCCTGTGTAAGGCAGGTTTGCTTTGAAATGAAGGATCTCTCGCTCTGTTCTTCTGTTTACAGCGCTGTTATACATGCTGACGTGAGCGCTGACGTTTGCCACATTATGACCCAGCTGCTTATTGATCCCACGCACTGGCAGCTTCAAGGACAACACCTTAACCTCAAGGTCATCATCAGGCCCGCAGTAAGGCCTGTGGAGAGACAGACACTGCAAACTCTTTAAATATCCAAAGCCCTTTTGTTTCCAGAGGTTGAGCTGCTTTTCACACAGGCTGTAAGTGTGTATTAACTTTACTCAGTTGCACTTTTGGGGATGTTTTCTGATGCAAAACATATTTTCCAGACTCCACTCTGGGCTGAGTTTGTGATTGGGAGAGGTGTTTGATGATTGAGGGTAATTTATTGCCATTTTAAAGAACATTTCCTGCCGTGGAAACAGATGTTTTCCAAATCATTTCAGACACCAGTGCAATCAGTCATTAGAAATATCATCATTTTGTTTACAAAGAAACTTTCTTTATTGGTATATTTACAGCTTGAAACGTCTCATCAACTGTCTATAGATTATTGGCTGATGAGAGAGTGCTTTTTTAATATATAGTATATATTATTGTATAGCCTATACGCTGTAGTACATAGGTCATGGTCTATGACGCAAATGTTGTTGTATGTTCATGCGCACTGGCTCTATTTTATTACAAAGTAATTTACTTCATTTTATTATTTTTTCTGTGATTTATCTTGAAGCACACGTGTGTGTGTGTGTGGTTGGTGGATTAAATGTTCTCGCTCAGTATGATGCATTTAGAATTTTGTGCAAACTTTATAATATTCGAACATCAACAGGATTGCCAACCCGATGTGTTTATTCTTCAGCACAGTGAATATGAAACATAGTTGCCGGGCGGAGATCACATCCACAGCTTCTGGCTTCATTTACACAATCAAACAGGGCGTTCTAGAGTTGAATGCAAAACATGACTCAGTCAATAAAATGAAACCTGTCTGTGTGCTGCTGACCTGTCTGACCCAGGAGACAGACACACTCCTTTTTATGTGATTGCTTCGGCGTGTTTCACAAATGTAAAACCGACTTGAGGAACTTTTTTGCGCGCAGCTGTTTGCGGCTGATCAGACCGTGTGGGACTGAGTGGAAGCTGTTTTCCCTTCTGTTTACATGAAAGTAAAAGTTAACCATACTTATAATACCCTGTTAGGGTCTCACGGATTGAGGACTTATTGATGCTGTTTAAATAACCCGTCCCGTGTAATGCGGCTCGCTCTGCAGGGATCTTACTTGAACTGTATTATCTGCGCCCACACTGACTCACCAGGATGAAGCCTTTAGTGGGCTTTAAGTGCTATTAAAATATAGAAATATTGCCATAGTCCGTGCACATACCCGTGTCTAAAAATATCACACAACCTGAAATATTCCGTTTTCCGTGTGAGAGGCGCATTCGGAGTCCTGGTTAACCCCAGACACTGATCCAGAACGCAAACCCTCCACTGATAAATAACTAATGTTACACACAATGGTGAGAGTTGGCATGTTGCACACTTCAGCATCGTGATTTTAATAATAGCTATATAATGTTATAATAATGCTCTCCGCCGGTGCGCTGCTGTGAACTGGTGCAGGTCTGCGGCTCAGTGAGTGAGGAGATGTTTCTCACACTTTAACGCAGGAGAAATAAAAACAAGCTCAATGGAATTCAACACTTGTCTCTTAATTAAGGACAGATATATTGAAACAAAGTTTAGCCGCGAATTTAAATCAGAGATCACTTCGTTTTACATTCATTTTTTACAGGAATTATTCAAATACTATCAAAGCCTCGAAAGAAACCTGCCCACAGCAAACTGATACACAAATCATATTTCGGGCACATGAATTAGACCAAATAATTCTACGGTTTTTGTTTGGATTGAATGTAAATATCAATAAACACCGCGTGCACAGAAAGTGTCTTTCATATCTGGATATTATTATAACTCTGGAAATGTTTGTTCCTGCGGTTTTACTGAGCCTGAACGCATCAGCGCCGTTAAAGCCGTTTCAGTCGCCCTAATTGATATTCTTGAAAACTCCTTCCTGTGTCCGGTGTGACTCCTCTGACTGTACAACCCGCATCAAAATACTGCTCAATACTCCTGATAATAAGAGCACAGGAGCAGCAAATAAAGCAATACAATATAAAAGCAGGTTTCATGTTTGCTGAAACACAAACAGCAGGAATATACTGTGATTCTTTCTGTTCTCCAATCAATAATATACTATAATATAATAGAATATGTATATTATAAATACAATGAAAGCAAAGCTGTGGACATCATGCTGTAGGCAATAATAACACTGTACTCATTTACATTAAAATGAACCATGGTAGCATCTTACTAAAAGCTTCAAGCAAATAAGCCTCACAGCACCACACCTCGTGTAAATATTCATGTTTTCTCGCAGCAGAAAATTCTAACATTTTTTTAGAGAACAAACAAACAAATTCAGGGGAAAGACTGTTTTTTAAAGAGTTCCTTTGCTCTGTTTTTCATGAGTTCCTCAGAGGAGTCAGCATTCTTTCATACAACACAGCGAGTAGTAGCACCAACACATGTGAATATAACAAGAAACTCTCCAGCTGAATCATATTTTCCTGCTTTTATACAAGAAAATTGCAGCACTGAATATTTCTGTCTGTTATTTCTAATGTGGGACTTCATACCCGGCTAAATATGTCAGGAGACATTTCCCTGTTGGGATGGTATGTAACCATATTAGGCCCTGAGCCATGAGAACTGTGTGAGCCTGTAAGTCATCATCATCATCATCATCATCACCACTTAATGTACTCATCATGAGCCTGTGTCTTTTATAATAAAGAGAGAACAGAATTAGTGAAAATATATTTAATAATTAAACATAGTTACACAAAAGGAATGCAAAACAGACAAGTGAGAGTGGATCCTTAGAATATAAAGGTTAGACCTACTGCAAAGGTTTGAGTCCGCCTCCTCAACAGCAGCAAGTTCGCCATGAGGGAGCTACGACAAAGAGCACGCGGCTGCTGGAGGATGTCGGCTTGTACAGTTCAGGTTTCTGCAGAGTCTTTGGAGTGCAGGTTCAGGAGCAGCAGCAGCACCACATGCTGGATTCTGGCCCCGTCCTGGAGATACACACAGAGCGTCCAAGAGCTTAGAGTCAGAGTGTGTGTGCGGGCTGCGGCCGGGTCACTCCTCCTGAGTGCTCTCTAAATGGGAGCTGGAGCCTTCGGACTGGGGGTCAGCGTCAGTGGCGGATCTTTCCTGTTCAGATAACTGCTCGCTGCTGGGGATGGAGTTCTTCTTCGGGCGGCCTTTCGGTTTGGTTGGGGACTCCAGGCCTCCTCCCTGCAACACCTGCAGGGTGGATATCAGCAGGAAAATGTGGTTTGAGTTCAACTACGGCTGTGATGCACGTTTGGGAAGAGTTTCTTCCCACAGGCTATCAGAGGCTCCAATAATGAACAACAAACTCTGCAATGTAAAGTCTAACAGCCTATCTAAATAAAAGAAGTAAGCTAACAGAACTTAATCCTCCAAAATGTTTGAGTCACTCACTCGCATGAATTAAACCCAACTCAACAATGAACTGCTGAAGTAATACCTCAGTTTGTATTGGTGATATCATTCCAGTTTGTCCCATTGACTAATTTTCTTTAAGTTGACATATAATGACAAAAATGTAAGCCACGTAATTAATTGGCTACCATTTTGATAATTGATTAACTGCATTTATTTATCATACATCAGCTGTTTAGCGTGTGTGGTGACATTGTATAAAGAAGATTAATTTAAGTGACTCTTACTTTATTCAGAATAATTCTGTTAACGTATTTTAAATATGTTTGGAGAAATGCTGCATATGAGAGTAATATACTTACTACTTTTAAGTACAATTACCTTAATTTACTTTACCTTAACAATAAATGAGTTACTTGTACTGAAATAAAATATTTTCTTCATGTTTAAATTGTTAATACATTTAAACGGCTTAAGTCCAACTCAAACAGTTTGAGTTTAACTAACTCATCACGATCAACTTTTACTTTTATCTTTTAACCATGTTTACTTTTTGTATATGTTTACTACTTTTGTATATTTTGTATATTTTGCTTATTTTGGTATATTTCTAGCTGGTATTTTTTTTGCTTATAGTTTTTATGTTTTCTTGCTCTTGCATTGCATTGCTGTGTGGGAGTTTGACGCAACATTTCAGTACTTACATGAATGTACATGTGACAAATACAATCTATTGAATCTTGAATAAAAAGAAGGGTGACCTATATCATCTGAAATCAGTGACAATTCCTCACAACACAGACAAAAAATATAGTTTCAGACTTTTTCTAAACTCTCAAATTTAAAGATATGACAAATGCCATATAACCCAGGCTATCCCTGCAGACAACACCAGCAGACTGAGCAACTCTCAGCTCTTATATGTGTGCAGTCAGTGCTAATAACTACGTTTCCCATCAACATCTGCTGCAATAATACAGAGCAAAAACAACCTATTCTTTGTTCTCACTGTTGGTATTGTTGTTTTAGACCGGAAAAAGACCACTACCAAATCATCATCATCATCATCATCATCATTACAGGGAATAACTTACAATCTTCTTCCATTTCATCCGTCTGTTCTGGTACCATGTTTTCACTTGCAGCTGACTGAGCCCCAACGACTCTGCCAGGTCTATTCTGTTTATGGACAAAAGAAAATCAAACGTTTCAATGTCAGATTAGCAAATCCTGTCAGTTGCTTCTGATCATTCAGCGTAATGAACCAGCACGTTCAAGTCATCACAGTGTGTAGCTATTTACAGTACAGGGGAGCAGTGGTGCCTGGAGAGGTGGGTATACTATGCCCCAATTTGTTTGTTTTTTAAAGCGGCCCTTCCAGCAATGGATAAACCCAGTGTTATAAACAGTGACATGTACGACTACTCTTGCATATTTAACTCACAAAAAGTATTTAACAGTATTTAAACATTCTAACTTAACTTCTGCTGCTTGACCTCAGACAGCACAAAATTAGCCACAGAAGAATCAAAACTCGCCCACAGACGAGTGAGACAAATACATAATCATGCAGTAAGTATTCCTTACTCCATCCACTGAATGAAAATGGGACTACCATGTCATGGCTTCACCATCCTGGGTTCAGCTGAACAACGGGCATCAGAGAGGACTTCTAAGTGGGTGAACCCAATGCTGACTGCAAAATAAGTGTATACCCTGCGCTACACTGCTGTAGGAGAGCTACCAGGTGTTTGTGGTATATCACCACAGTGAGGTCCTTTACATTCTACTTTTCAAAACCAGGCAACGTTGGGTTATTTCATAGTTAGCTGCGTTTAGACTCATGTTCAAATTTTACTCATTTAATACCAACAAAATAAAAGCACTTTATACTAGCAGTGTGGAAAAGGCTTTAAAATATATTTTTGAGAAATATTATTTCCATAAAATTAGCAGTTAAATGAAAAAATCTAAATAATAGCCTAATATTTAAAAAATGGCAACTTTATTTTCCATTTAATAACTACGGTGGCCCCGCAGGCTGCAAACGGACACTAAACCCACCTGTCTGGCGTGGAGAGGTACTTCTGCTTCTCGAAGCGTTTCTCCAGGCCCATCAGCTGCAGCTCGGTGAACACGGTGCGGCTCCGGCGGCCCTTCTTGGTCTTGCTGCCCCCGTCGGCCCCGTGCTCCAGCTTCCCGCGGAGGTGCAGGTCCAGCGGCAGGTGGTGAGACGCCGCGCCGACCTGCAGGCCCGGACCCGCGGACAGCAGCGGCGAGTGGAGCGGGGAGCCCAGCGAGCAGGACAGCGGGGATATGGGGAACTTGAGGAGGCTCGTCTGGTCGGCCTTTAGCACTGGAGGGGGACCGAGAACACACACACACACACACACACACACACACACACACACACACGGGGGTTTGTTTCAACAGTGACTGACGAGTTTAGATAGTTTTACATGAAAAGTCATTATTTTGAAATAACGCTGTATATTTGAGATGTGAGTACAGGTTGTCTAACAATACAGGCTTCTCAGGTCAGAGATCAGGACTTCTAATGAATATGGGGCTCCACACTGATATCCAACAGCAACAACAAAGGGGCTTTGTCACCTGGTGGGCCTAAAACGTCACATAAGACCTCTGTATATGGTCATTTTATTATTAGAATTATGGGTTATGCTATTTCGATCTATAGCCTATTTAGGTTTATTATCTTGTGGTTGAGTCATTAATTCAAATTCGGGTTGGTAATGTGAGTCACCATTAAACAAATCAAAGCATGTGATGTACAGTCCCAGGCTTTTTTTTTTTACACTATGTAATATATGTAAAAAATAATAACCTACATGTTTTTACACCTGAAATAATCGTTTATAATCAGAAACCACATTCATTTCAGCGGCTGTTCCGGTTCTGTGAATGTGATGGAAAGCGTCCCGTGTTTCTTTCACATTTTGTAGATATAAACTCATTTTGGCCCCATGAACTATTACACTGGAATATTATTTTCATGCTGGAATATGAGTAAATATTGTAAACTGTCTCAGTCGTGTAGGATTTATTTATCCGAGGAGCGCTGCTTATCCTAAAGAGAAATCCACCTTTTACGCGACTTACAAATATTATTTCGTATATTTAAGCTTGTTTTTTGACGTTAGTTATTTTTATTAATACAAATAAAAACACTTCAAAATATGAATGTATCTTAGTTATTTTCTTTAGTTATATCTGACTTTTGCGTAGGTAATTACTATTGTAGCAAAGTGCGCACTCATTGTAGTATTTGCCGTAAAATCCTTGAAAAAATGTAATGTTATCACTAACAATAATAATAATAATCCATTTTATTTTTTATCTTTTATCTTCAGTTCAGTTGTTCCAGCATGAAACCAGCAGTAATCACCGTTCCCCAGCAGGCTCTCTTACCCAGCTGGCTGTGGAAAGGCCGGGCGGACAGGAGAGCATGTACCCCGAATTTAAGCAGCTCTCCGGCCGGAGCCGACGCTTTGTGCTCCGGGTGATCAGTCAGGATCTCCTCTATCATGAAACTCCTGTAGCGATGAGTTCTGTGGTCGGGGTGGATCTCCGGAGGATAGTAATGCGCCCCCATGTCCAAAGGATGCTGCATAATGTGGCTGTGCGGTCACCAAGCGCGTACACCGATTCTCACTCCTTTCAGTGGCCCAGGCCGGCTGTCATATTCCCCCCGTGGTGCCTCTGTTAGTCCCGCAGATCAAGAGTGAAGTTATCCTTCTGAATCAGGCAAAGTAAAGTGCAGGTAGCCGAGGTCCCTGCGCGTCCTCTGCGGGTTTTACGCGTTACTTCTGTTCAGCTTTGGTTCTTTTTGGAGACGTGATCTGGTTCCGAGAGCGAACCTTTGACCAAAAACTCCCGAACCCGGTCGTGTTCATGCCCGCTTGCTGTGTGTGTGTGTGTGTGTGTGTGTGTGTGTGTGTGTGTGAGTCGGAGCTATTTGTCAGCCGCTGAGCGCGTCAACTTGGCAGTGAGTTGAGGAATAAGCTTTGGGTTTTATGAGTCTCGTCATGGCTCCACCTCTCCTCCGCGGGGTTTGTCTGCTCGGTGCCTCCACTGAGCCAAAGTTACATGCAAAGCCGCACTTGTTGCATGGATTTATATGCAAAAGAGAAGAAAATAAGTTGCTTAAACGACGGAAATTTTAAATACCCTGCAGATGACTTTGCAAGTTATAAGGCTTTTAGTTTGATGATGATGATGATGATGTTAGGCAGTAACTGCAACACAGGAAGCTGCAGGTTATTGGTTAAAATTATAACAAACATGATACTTTTCTAAATAGATTTGTCACCAGTACGTTTTTCTTCTTGTGTGAAGATTTGAATCTATCAGGGCATTACTGGATGCATTGGTCAGTGGTTGTCAAACTACAGGGGCAGATCTAGAGAAATATCATGGGGTGTCCAGAGTGTAGCATTGAGACTTTAAGGGGTGGCAGAAATATACGCAGATTTTATCGCAAACCATCACATATGTCCATATTTGCTTGGAAAAGCCCCCAAACGAAGACATGTTAAAGGTCCAGTGTGTAACATTTAGGAGAATCTATAGTCAGAAATGGAATATAATATTCATACGTATGTTTTCATTAGTGTATAATCACCTGAATATAAGAATCGTTGTGTCTTTGTTACCTTAGAATGAGCTGTTTTCATCTACAGAGTGAGTGGGTCCTCTCTACGGAGGCCACCAACCGCCATGTAAGAAAGAAATACAAATATCTAAAATAGTTTTATTATTTTTCCAAATGCATTCACTGAACATAAGCCTATCACTTTGTCTAAAATGTGGCCACAACAGATTGTTAAATTAAGTTCTATTTTTCAACACCTTATTTTTTATTAATTAATACAATTATGAATTAATCTAAATTAATGTATTCAATTTGACAGCATTTGACAACAAACTGGGGTGACCAGGCATCTTTTAGCTGCTACCCCATGCCATCCCCTCTGAATCTGCCCATGTCAAACTGGGTTCTGGGGTCCAGTGGGGTTCCTTGAGTGGGTTGTAGGGGCTCTCCAGTGAAAGGAGGAATATAATATTTGAAGTTTTATCATATTAGTGGAAGTTGGAACAACAAAGGTAGAAATAGAGTTGAACGTTTGATCATTGATTGACTGTAAGACTTTATTATCCTCAAACTGGGGGTCTAATGTGAATCTGTTGTGGGGGTCATTGACATGAAAACGTTTGGGAGCTGCATTAGATTCTTGCCAATAGGTTGTGTTTTCACAAGTTTGCAGTTGTACAATAAAGCGTACATATTTTGGCCAAGAAAATTATGAAGAAATCAATTTGATATTTTTAATTGTACTGTTTAATACTGCCAAAATGTTGAACAAACGTGATCCAGATTCATTAGAGACAGTCCGACCTCAGCTCATGCTATCGGGTTCATGAAGCCACTGAGGCAGCTAAAGGGGAAATGTTTCATTCTAGAGGTCAAAGAAACCAACGCCAGAGCACCTCTGGGATTTTTTCCTTTGCGGTTATTTGGCTGAAAAATTGCAAAATATCTCCCACTGCATATTTTTAGCACATCTCAGGACTGCTTTGAGAAAAAAAAGCTCTGGCCTTCTTAAAATCCACCCTGGAGCAGAAAGACCTCAAAGAACCTTTGAATGCGTCAAAGTTGGTGGTCTGTTGAAATCTCATTTTGTTTGAAGCTTTTCTTTAAAATATGACACAGTAGATTGTATAGGAGGAGCAGGAGATCATGTGACAAATATTCCAACAAATACAGCACAATTCAAACAAGATAAACTGAGCTTGTCCCAGTTTTTGACATATCAGTGAACGTGTTGGAAACAAATTGACTTAATCAAATGTGCATCTCAAAAAAGGTACCTAATGAAAGATAAAAAAGCATGAGAATGGTGAAATGTGTGCTACTGAGAAGAATATTGCAGCTTTAAGTGTGTAGAAAAGTGCAGGACCCCTTTATGGACAGGAGTGAAAGTCTAGAGAAAAGCATTTTCTAAAACAAAAATCTTTTGTTTCAAGCAAATGATGCCTTTATTGGTCGTATATTTGCAAATGATCAATTACATGGTTCATGTAAATCGTGATCAGTCTTATTCCGAATAATAACATATTGTAAAAGGTCTGTCTCTTCAGCTGCAGCTTTGAAGATGTTTTTTTCCATCTACAGTCTACCAAGTCAACCAGATATTTCTGTGAAACACTCAGTGACAAGTAGTGAGGTCCGATAAGTTGTTCAAATACACACAGTGCCACAAGTGTGTTGTCGTCTGCCGCTGAATTAGCTGGGATTGTTGGAACATGTCTTCCTCTGCTGGTCACTTTGGAGATTGCAAGAAGAGTTTCTCTGCCAGAGGACAATCACTATCACCTCTGTGGTATAAAACAGTGGTTCGCAACCTTTTTCCCTAAGGGACCCCTTTCTATCACTGACCCTGACCCTGACCCTAACCCTAACTGACAACCTCTGACTAAGTGACATAATTTATGAATATTAACAGAACAGAACAACTGATTAACTGTGCAATTAACCCACACAGTGAATGCGATAACTGTGGTTGGATGAATTGTGAGCTGATTATTTCCTGTAAATATTACATCAGAGGTCCGTTTTCTGATGGTTTGAGGAACGTTTTATATAATGATCTGTCTGTATTGTATTCATTCTATAAAATCAAGAAGGCCTTGCAACCCCTAGTGGAGGTCCCGACCCCCAAGTTGGGAACCACTGGTACAAATGGTAAAACTCTGCCATTGGGATCTATTCTCCTAGAAATATGAAGGTTTTTTTTTATCACAGAGGATGAGCAAATGGTCCTGAAATAAACTTTTATGGAACTGGAAACAAAAATCTGTGAATATAAGAAAAACTGCCAACAAAACAGATATAGATTTACATTCCTCAACTATTATGTTTATAATCCATCCTATGTTTTGTACCAAAGAAGAATTTATTGTTTGTAGTACGTAACAAATGATTTTATAGGAAAATCGCGCAATTAATCTTTTCCTCAGTCTGATACTGATAGCTCACTTATTCAAAGCTGAAGATGGTAAAAAACTTTTTGTCTCATTTGCTGAAACTTTCACTATATCCTGACAGTAGAACATGAGACAGATAATGTGTGAAACAATCAGGTTCCTCTGGCTCCTCCTAGAGCTCCTAATGGTATTTGCAAGAATCCACCAGGCCTGAACGAAAACAACCAATCAGAGACAAGAAAGATAGTTGATTGTTGAGTCTCATTCCGAGTCAAATACCAACGCTGGGAATGAGACTCAACAATCAACTATCTTCAAGCCACCTGCCCAAAGCATCTTTATATCTTTTTGTATGCAAAAATGTTTTGATTTTAGATGATATACGCCGACTGTACTGATTGATATTGCTCAAACACTATGGAAATACGTTCATCAATCTAATATTTGTAGATTTTCAGTGTTGTACTTGATGCTGTCCTGATATCCCAACTCAGCATCATCATCTTAATAAACAGCCACTAGGCTGCAGCTAAAGACTCCAGAGAAATAATCCTCTCAGGGAACCTTATGGTGTCAGCCAGTTGCAGCAGATGCAGTGTAACCACCCATAAACACACACAAAAACAGTGCCAGGTAGGGTAAAGCATTTCAATGGATTACTGGGATTATAAAAAAACTATTTATTATATAAATTATAGCCTAATAGAATGGAAAACTACGGAAGCCAAAAGATTCTGTAAGTCATTATAAGGAGAAACGTTCTCACAATATTGACTGATTAATATTGAGTATCTCAAAATAATGATTCAGAATCAAAATCGTTGTTTTGGAGATAATATGTCAAAATATTGAGAGATTCTGTCATTATTCTGAGATACTAGGTTAACATTATGAAAAGGTTTCTCGTTATAATGGCTTACAGAATCATTTCCCCGTCACAACGAGCTTCCACAGTGAAACGCGTTAACAATCTGCAGTATAGAGTTGTTACAGGGTTGTGGAACAGTAAATCACTGGAATATAGATTTCACCGCCAGAGACAAACGGAACTCTTCTGTTGTCATATTCCTGTGCAATGTCATTCATCAAATACGTTCAGTGTTAGTCGGTAAACAACTGGCTGTAAACAACTGAAAGTCCAAACTAACGTTACCGTCATAGGATGAAGAAAACACGCCAACCGAGCTCTGCCTGTGGTCACGTGACCTAACGGCACCGTTCTACATGACAACATGTCAGGTTGCTAAGTTAGCTAGTGAGCTAGCTGTACTTAGCTGACCAAAATGATGTGGCTAGAGGAAAACCCCGGTTTGCTACGCGCCCGCGACGAAACAGCCGCGGCTTTAGAGCGATGAACCGACTATCACATATTCTACAGACAGCCGCGGACTCAGACGACAGGAAAACGGTAAGCTAGGCCTTCTGTAGCCACTATGCTAGCCTCAGCTAACGTTAGCGTTGAGTCTTCAGCCTGCAGCATCAGCACCAGACACACCGCTTCAGCTTCAGCTCGGCGGCGGTCTGTCCGCGTCCTAACAAGCGCTGTGACTGCCTAACCTGGCAGCAGAGCTTCCATTAAAGTAATGCCAGAGAGCTGTAACGCTCGGCTTATGAACTAATGACCTAGCGTTAGTGGGAGAGCTCACAGCAGTGCAGTTAGAGAGCTGTTTGTTAGCCTGTGTCAGCTGTAGATACAGGCGGTGAGAATGCTGGGTGTCACTGTAAAGCAGGCTGCTCGTATGGGCTTCTGTTTCCGTGTTTAAGATTTGTAAATGCTTTTGCTACTATAATCGACCTTTGTCAGCACACCTTTGACTTAAGAAGAGCAGAGTTGTTACTAATTAAATTAATTATGGCTCCTCTCCATTAAAGTCCATTTAATGTCAGGAAGCCAGCACCTACAGAACCAGGGGCTTACCCTAAACCCCGGGCCCCTGGAACTGGCCCTGGAACTGGCCCTCTTCAGTGCAGTGCAACCAACTCATTACACCTGTGTGAGATAGTCAGGGTTGGGAGGGTTACTTTAACTCAGAAGTAACTCATTACTAGTAATCGTATTACTCTCCCCAGTAACTAATAGTGTAACTAATTACTAATTCATCTCAGTAATAATATTGTACGTTACCGGCCTCAAAAAAGAATTAGTTACTTAATTACTTTTGTTGTCACCGCCTACATGGTTTGAAATCCAACAATCCAATCACATCCTTGGATTCATTTTTGTAATCATGGAGATGGAAACATTCAGCTGCTGGAAATATTCCATTACTTTGATTTTATTAAACAAAACTGGATTTAAATAGTTGTAAATCTGAATTTTGGGGAGAAAGGTATAGTACTAGCAGAATAGTAATATAGTAGTGTAACTAACTCATGGCATGGAATAGTAAGTAAAGTAATAACATTACTTTTGAAAGGACTAATAAATAAAACAAATTTTGTAACTAGCCCAACACTTGTAATCTGATACAATTACTAATTACCAGTCAAAAATGTAGTCGGTAACCTAATCCTAAGTATCACAGTGTTCAAGTAAGATAACTTAATTACTTGACATTAACTTTGCATTAGTTCAACACCGAATATGCAAATATAGAAATATCAGTAAGAAGTATTGATGGAAGTGTATTCTGTAACACAAGTGAACAGTGTAACCGTGGAAAAGAAAATGGATGTAATGGATTACAGTTATCTTTATATTGTGATTACATAACTCAGTAACATGTAATTATTATTATTAACACCAGTTACAATTACTCTTTTTGAAAATGATCATTTTTACATCACTGAAGGAACTTTGGGGTCTGTACCAAACAAACATGTATTTTTTTAATACCATGTCAGGTAGCAGCAGCGCTGTTTGTCTCCATGCTCCAGGTCTGGGGAGGGACTGTGTGGCAGGTAGCCATGCTGCAGTATTGTGAAGGCTGTGTATTCTGCTGGTTTGCCTGTTGTCTGATCAGGATCCCTAATTCAAACACACACACTAAACATAGTGTCGTCTGCCATATTTCTTTATGAGCACACTCAGTGGAAATGACTCTCACATCCCACACTCATTAGCAGCGTCTCTGAAAGATCTCTCTCAGCCTTCACACCATCTCTCTCATGTCCACAGACACATTGGCTTCCCAGGGGACGCGAGCTTATGGATCCACCACAAATGTGTGAAACTCTGTGGTTCATTTGTTCTTGAGTAGCGGTTGAGTGAAGAGATTTATTTGCGGTCGCTATGTTAGCTCGATTTCATGTAAGTGTTAATATTTGATTCACATACGTCACATTTGTCATGAAGAACACCAGCTCGTTATCAAGAGCTTCCTATAAGCAGTGCCAAGCGGTGTCGGGCTCCGGCGGGGCAGACTGCTGGACTCATTGGATAGGCTTCTTTCCGGCTGTAATGTTAGAAACGCTTCAACCGGTGTCATACTAGGATTTGGTGCCATATTAGTTTGTAACAAGTGTGGGTTACTGTGTAAAAGAAGTCCAAAAACAGGTGTGGATGGAAAAAGACAGGCTCTAACTTTACACCATCAATTATTCATAGACTACAGAAGCCTTACTCTTAAGAGGACTGGCATTGTGACCTGAATGTGACCTGTCTCTGAAGGGGCTTTTTAATAACATTGTCACCTTTTTAAAGAGAAATAATGATTAGCAGATATAATTCTATGGTCTTCAAAGTATGTTTTTAAATATTTTCCCTTAAATAATAAAACTTCAATACGGAAAAGGACTTCAATATGTGTCTTCTAACAGAGTAATATAATAATTACAATAGCGCTTTGGAGTAACATGCCGATTCATTTTCAAAATAATTGTGTAATGTTAAGTACAAGTCAAAATGTCGGGCTGTACAATTAATCCAAATATTATCAAAGTTGCAGTACGGCCCAGTGCAACATGCAAATCACAGAAGCTGCAATTGTCTGGTAAAGGTGACAGTGTGACAGCTCATCATAATGAAGTACAGCACTAGTGCTGCAGAGATACCCTGGTCTTGTTCTCCACATTTAAGACAACATGTCATCATGATTTTAATACTGGTGATGTGTGAACGATCATTCCCACTAATGGTGAATCTTACTGTGCAATATCAGTCAAAATAATCACAATCTGATTTTTTTAGCACATCGTCTGAAGAGCACCTTTTTAAATTGACATTTGTAGACTACTGGTATCAGAGTTTCTGCACATCATATTTTAAAAGTATGTACAAATACCAAAGCATTTAATATCATATCCTGCTCAGATCTCCATTCAAAGTGCAGAAAATTGTGTTTCCACGTTTCCAGTTGTCAGTGTCTCCTACTGTACACTTTACGATAGCTTTTCCCATTCCAAAACCTATTGCAGTAAACTTATTAGAACTTAGTTTGACCTTGATTTTTCTTCCAAGTCAAGTTGAAACTGTTATTTGTTGTATGTAGAGCTGCAACGATTAGTCAATTAATCGATTAGTCAACTATCATGGTAATCGATTCATCGTCTTGAGTCGTATTTTAAGGAAAAATGTAACAATTGTCTAATTTCAGAGGGTTGTGGACAAAAGACATTTGAGGATGTCACTTTGGACTTTGGGAAACACTGATCAACATTTTTCACCATTTTCTGACATTTCATGTACCAAACAACTAATGGATGAATTGATAAAATGATCAACAGATTGATTTAAAATAACTGTGGCAGCCTTAGTGCTATTAAATTGCTCAAACTGGTGGTTCCCCAAATGGTGGGGACCCTAGAGTGCTGAGGCCTGACATTTTTTTTGCCTTCCAAATCGTTGCATGACAGAAAGAAGTTGTGTAACCACTGACAAATCCGTTCAGCTTTTTGATAAGTTGTTGGCATGTTATCTGTGTACAAAGCAATTTTGCCGTAATTGGGTACAGACTTTGATTAAGCCAGTGTATCAAATAGGAAGGAAAAAGCAAAGTTCAAGGAATCGATTGCCCATCAAAAAGCATGTGAACTACAGCGACCCTGCTCAATTGTTAATGGACCACAGTGAGGCAGAGAGCTGTAAAGGTGCAGAGTTTCACTCCTGCAACACCAGTTTGCACAAGTGATGAGGCCCATTACAGCTTTGGGTGTAACGTGAGGAACAGCTGGTCCCCGGAGTTCAATTGAAACTCTGGGAGATCTGTGACATAACTCTGATATCAGGCTACATAAATCTGATGTGCAAGTCAAGAAGTATTGCCCTGCAGCTGCACAATAGCAGGTGGACATGTTCACCTGAATAATTGATAAGTGTGGCATCAGCCCAGTAACAGAGGAGGGATTTGCCTAATCTCTCATATGCAGTTTAATATATTTGACCTGGTTGCAGCTTAACACATATTGAAATGGAGTTGTGGCTGGGAGTGATGATGCCATGTCACTGCGTGCTCATCTTGAAGCCTCTACAAGTCAGTGCGCTTTGTAACACAGCACCTTGGATCTCAGGTTTGTGCTCCCGCTGTTGTCCCTGGGCCACGCCCACCTGCTCCCAGAGGTGCAGTGGTCAGAGTGACACATGAGCTGCTGACATGGTGGCTCAGTTTGCACATTTCCCTCTCTCCCCTGGGTTATCTTTGCCAGGCAACGCCACTCACACTCCTCATATCTCATCTGTGCGTGCACCTTGTGACTGTTTGTCAGCACAACCAAAGCTTCTGCTTGTAAGCTGTTTCTTCCCCCCCTATTTTTTTTCATCTGCCTTTGACACACAATGTTTATTCACACCTTTCAGCCCCTGCCATGGCAGCTGGTGTCAGCGTACTGAGTGACTTATCTTACTCCATGAGTGGAGCCCGCAGTGGAGAGATCAGCACAGAGATGGAGACAGGTAGGAGAGCTCTGCCACACAAAAACAACACAAGAAAATCTGCTTGATTTCTTTTTGTTTTATTTTGGAACTCAACTGCACAGGACTGTATGATCTGCTTTGATTGAGTTAAGATCATTTCTTTTTATGTCATGTTGAAATTAGAAATTAATTAGAAATCAGACAAGCCTTTCAGGTCAAATGTGATTTATTTGTTGTGGGAAAATATGTTATTTATTTAGCTGGATATTAGGTTTACTGTAAATTGGTTCTACAAGACAAGTTCTACAAGATGGATAATATATATTTCAGGGGTCAGTAGGGCTATTATCTGACAAGGATTGTTGCTAATGAGAACTAAAGCTGATGGTTTACAGGTTAACACCCATCCACTCTATTTCCATCAATAAACGATAAGCAGCAGTATTGGTTTTTAGTATTGATGCTCGTGGTTACTAGTGTTCTGTGAACGAGACATCCGAGCCATATAGCCACGGAACATCGCTGTGTCTCTTAAAAACACATTAACATGTCAGTATTGGCTACCCTGATAAGTATTTAAGATAACATTTTCCAGTAATGAATTTGCTCTCAGTTTAAATTGTTAATAGAAAGAATCCCATATCCCTGCCACCAGGAAAAGATTAAAACGAGTTTGAAATGGATATTTACTGGATGAGAAAAACACAATGAATTTTTGATTATCTGACTAAATAAAAAGAAAAAAGAGGGCGAAAAAGAAAACCTGATCAACTGCCTATGTAAGTAAAGCTTTATTTACATAGCACTTTTTAAAACTCACAGTTACAATTGATTTGTGATTCACAAACAAATAAATATATATAGATATACATAAACACACATATGTATATATACAAATTAGGGGTGTAACAGTACACACAAGTCACAGTTTGGTACGTACCTCGGTATGGGGGTCACGGTTCGGTACGGTTTCGGTACAACGGAAAAAAATAATTTAAAAAATCACATATAAAAGACTAGCTTTTTTTCATTTATTTTGAACAGACACCAATTGACTGCAAAATAAAAAAACATCTCCTGTTATAAAAGTAAAATATAATTTTGAATAAAAAATAAAAGAAATGTATTAGGGGGTCTCATTCTGTTAATACAGAGGAAAGATAACACTGGCTGTCTTTTTAAGTGACAGATGGGTTGTTTTGTGCAGTTTTAGGTTTTCTCCACTGAGATTAATGTCATTTTTTTTGTCTTTTTGTAACTACTTCTTCTTCTTCTGTAATGACTGTTTCTGGCAGCTTTTAGGCTCATTACTGCCACCTGGATTAAAGTGAGGACTCGACTTTTTTTTAAACTCACTCAGACGTATTTGTCGTATGACTGCGTACACCGAACCGTGACACTAGTACGGTGACGGTTCGGGACGAATACAAATACCGTTACACCCCTAATACAAATAGATATATACATACGCGCACATACAAAAAAAAACATACTAACGTATGGATGAAAAAACAAGAGGCAAAAAAAAAGGTTAAAAAAAGAGAAAGACACATCTAAACTTAGTAAATATACACAGTGAAGAGGGTCTATGAAGAGGCCTCTCTATAAAGGTGGGTTTTAAGGAGTTGCTTAAAACCGTCCAAGATTCAGCAAATTTGGGTGATTGAGGAAGAGGATTCCAGAGGGTTGGGTCACCTCTTGTTTTGCAGTTGGAGCGAGGGATGGATAAAAGGCCTGTATGTGTATACAGTATGCAAGTGAAATAAGTATCAGCTACCTTAACACTCTGTAACACTCGGGGTATAGGTGACAAATACACTTATTATATTCTAAAATAAATGTTTTATACACACACTGTGGGCTACATGTCCTACATTTCGGTGCAAATATCTGAAATTGTAAATGATCCTCTGGTTAGTTTTCTAAAATATTTAAATCTTATTTCGTGAAAAGTATTTCCTCTGGTTTATTGTAAGACTTATAAGCAAACCAGTAAGATGAGGCTTTGTCAGTTTGTGTGTTTTGCTGTTGCGGCTCTTCTCTCGTCTGTGCTGTTTGTCAGTCTGCTCCCACACACTGAGAGCCCCAGAGAGCCAGCAGGATCATCTCACCTTTTGGCTTCAGTTGGAGCGTGGACTGGCTGCTGAATTGTTGAGCAGGCTTCAAACACAATGTCTGTCTTACAGTTATGTAGTCTTGTCTTAAACCAGAGCTTTCCCAATGCCACAGCTCTTCTGTCACTGATTTTAGTATACAAATAGTATTTATTAGCATAACAACCTTAACTGTTATTGTCAGTATCAGCAGACAAACTAATCAATTCTAAGTATTTGCGGTAAGTTTTCTACACTAAAATGAATCAATAGAAAATATAACGAAAAGGTAACTTTAATATGAACATAACAGATAAATGTAGCCCTTGGAAAATACTCACATTCAACAATAGGTTTCATGTTAACATAATTCAGTCAAATGTCACATCCCTGTGTGTTATGTACACCACTTGGCTATTGTTCATTCAGTCAACAGCAGAAAAAGGTGTTTAGTTGTTAACACTCACACATGCTGTGTGTCCAGACCTGCACACCACCATGTAACAGCCTTGTAACCAAGTACGGCATTCTCCTCTTTCATTTACAAGCCGCCTGCCTCAGATCTTGTGTGTGTGTGTGTGTGTGTGTGTGTGTGTGTGATTTGTGTGCACAACATTCGCCCCCATCTACCTCCCACTGACGACTTTGGAGATGGTTGTCATGGCGACACTTCAAATGCTGCTGATGAACTGATAGGTCGCATTTGCCTTTCTTTGCGAACGGGCGATGGCTGTGTGATGATTCACTGTGGGCACAGAGCTGAGGAGCCAGTAGTCTTTGTCAGTACTGAGATGCTGGCAGCAGCACAGCCCGCACCGTAAGATGCCGCTGTACCGAGGACGACACTCCTTAGCCGGGGAGGTGACAGGCAGCTTGAGGAGGCACAGCCGCAGGCACTCTGCCTCGGACATCCTGCTCAAGGTCCTGCAGCGCAGACGCAGCTCTGCCCTGGAGATCCTCTCATCGTCCTCCCACAGAGTCATGGTGGCGGTCAGCATGAACCAGCCTCAGCCTCCCACTGAACGCAAGACCAGGAGATGTAACCACACTGAAGAAATAATTTGTGCATTGATTTGGGGGTTTAAATGATGGATTCTGCTGTGAGGAAAGCATGCAATAAGCAATGATGACTATTGTCAGATTGTTCTTGTGTATTTTTTTTTTCTCCGCAGCCAATGCAAGGGTCCCTACAGCAAAGTACACCAAGATGGGGGAGACCCTGAGGCATGTCATCCCCGGTCACATGCAGTGCTCCATGGCCTGTGGAGGGAAAGCCTGTAAATATGAGAACCCCTCTCGCTGGAGTGATGAGGAGCAAGCCGTTAAAGGACTCTACTCGTCCTGGTACGTTGGCTACATTTCACACAGCCCTCAGTGTCCGTGTGCTTGTCCTCTCAGTGCTGTGTCCACATCAGTAATTACAGAAAAATCAATACATTTGTCCTGGTTTTTGCTTTGCACTATGATCTGTTTTTAAAATGGAATCACTAAACAAGTGAGATCTTAAGTTTCAGTGTGTTTGCATATCTCTTCCCTTAAAGCTGCAGTAGGTCATTCGCGGTCACTGGGAGGCTGAAACTGAGAACGATGGAATGACGCTTTGAGTTGGTGTCTTGGAGATATTTGATTGTTGAGTTTCATTACCAGCATCAATATTTGACAACCTGGAAATAAACTCTCACAATCAACTATCGTTCTTGGCTCTGATTGGTTGTTTTTTTTCCAGGCCCAGTGTACTTCTGCAAATGTCATTAGGAGCACTAGGAGGAGCCAGAGGAACCAGATGTTTTTCACAGATTATCTGTCTCATGTTCTACTGTCAGGATATTGTGAAAGTTTCTGCAAATATGACAAAAATATATATTTTTTAAAGTTACCTACTGCAGCTTTAGTATTAGTCTCTTTGGTATTTTTGTTTAGTTTAGTTCAATTTAGTTGTCTTTAACTGGCTAAACAGTCTTAATTTGCTGTATACACCGCAACTCCCCCTAACTTGTCATATTCTCCACTTGCAGGATTACTGACAACTTGCTAGCTATGGCAAGGCCATCCACTGAAATCATAGAGAAATATAATATAATTGAGCAATTTCAAAGGTATGGTAATCTCCTTCATACACAACTCGTTTGAATTTGAATGTTTGGTTTGATTGATTTGATTAGTTATTAACATTTAGATTAACAGTGAAATGGAGGTTAATTGTTGAATGGTTTGCTTCAGAGCTGTCACATGTCAGTTTGTAAGAAAATATCGAATAACATTATATCACAATGTTTTGTTTTGAGATATTCAGAGGTGGGAAGACAAAGTACAAATATTTTGTAACTGTACTGAAGTAGTTTTTTCAGGAATCTGTGCAGTTTTACTTCTACTCCTTACATTTTTACATAAATATCTGTACTTTCTACTCCTTACCTGCATTAATGCATTTGAGGGGAATTACCAATTAATAATTGTTTTTTTTGCATCATTGCACAACATCAAGTCCGGTACATATCACGCATTACAGACATAGTAAGACGAAACAGACAAGAGAGGGAGACTCAAACCCATTTGAGGTTTCAGAGAAACCAAGAGAGTACTTTTTCCTTTCATATTTTGAGTACATCTCAGAGCCTTTATTTTTTAAATTTTACTTGAGAAAAGATGTTGTGTCCGTACTTCTACTCTTATAGACGGATTCTATACACAAGGACAGTTTTCCTAAAATCAGATTTTTTTAATCGTAATATATCGTCTTGCTTAAATACAGGTACTTCTGTAATGTCTGTGTTGTGTTGTCTTGTTGCGGTGTACTGCATGGTTTGCTCTGTACTCTGACACGGACCTGTTGCTGTGCTCAGGTGTGGTCTGAAGACGGTCATTAACCTGCAGCGGCCCGGAGAACACGCCAGCTGTGGCAACCCGCTTGAGCAGGAGAGCGGTTTCACTTATCGACCTGAAATTTTCATGGAGGCCGGCAGTGAGTCTCTATATCCACCCTCTCCAACACATACCAATAAAATATGCAGTGTTAGTTTGACTTACAGGGGAAGTAGGGGATGTGATGAGAAAAGCTAAATCCACGAAATAAACATCAACTGATGGAGATATGTGTTTTATAAATGAATTTGAAGTGAATAATTTGATTATCCATTGAGCCATGCACACATAACGTGCTGTTTTTTTCCATTTGGGGAAAAAAGATAAAGTATGTTGGTTTGTATAAAAAAGATGGAGTCGTATTTATCAAATCAAAATGTTTGTATCAGTTAATGGGGCTGCACCACACATACAGTAGAAGTTCCAAGAGCTTAGGTAAATCTACAGGCTGGTTACTGCCACAAACTCTTAATTACAGCAATGAACAGTTAGAAAAACAGCTAGCTAGCTAACAACAATCCATAAACTAACACTTGAATTACTAGATTATTAGAAGTTTTAGCATCTACACAATGCTCTGGCAACCACACGTCACTTGAATAAACTGATCAGAGATCAGATTTCCACTACAACAGCTCAGTGCACTGTCTGTATGATTATATGTGTTGAAAACGATACCTCAGCTGACAAGGACTAGGTAGACTGCTTAATGCTAGTTCCTATTGGGAGGAGTAAAGTTTACGTATGAATTTTGGAGACACTGATGACCAGAATATGTCCAGATTGTCTTTATTGAATGCTTCTTAGCTTGAAGTATAAATAGGGCTTAAAATGTAGTCTAATAGTGGCCATTTTTACTTTTACTCGTATTATAGAGGTTGCTACAGCAACTTCAGTCATTCCCCTTAGTTCATTTTAAATTACATTTCAGACAGTAACACAATAATATTGCTCAGCTAACAAGCTAGAGTTATGGCAAAAATAGATGAAATTATCCAATAATGAAAGCAATGCAGTCCCTTTTAATACACCAGTTGCTCTATTAAAACCAATATTTTATGAATAATTATTATGAGGCAGCAACTTCTGTGTTTACATTGTCGATTGATTTCTGATTGGATGCCACTGGAGATGTTTCCTAGCAACAGATTTACATATTAGTGAGGGCTTCAGTTCATTAGTAGTAACAGCCTCTCATAATGTAGTGAGGACTCTACATGTAAACTGATTAATGGATGTACTTATAAATAAGTGGTGCTGCCTATCCCTGATTGTACAAGATGTAGAGGATGACTGCACGACCAGAGAGCAGCAGTAGAAAAGTAGTCTCTGTGGAACCGTTTCATCCCTGTCTCAGCATTCTACATGAGAAAGAGCAGCAGGTAGAGACTAAGGTAGATGCAACTTCTTCCTCCGACCTCCAACCATCAGTGTTTTGTGTTGTGCCTACATCCGGTACGTGATATGGTCCCTAGTAACCACATAATTACCAAGAGAATCCACATGTGCCTTTGGGGGCTGGCAATCTTTGATTTATCTTCCTAACAAGCTCTCATGAGATCTTTTCCCAAGTCACCTCATCGAAACATCAGCTGCATTACAAATAGTGCTGACTTTCATTTGACACTCTTCAAAGCCTCCATTGTAAACACTGGCTCTTGCTGTAGGTCATTGCTGTAGGTCATTATCATCCTCAGTTCTTCCTACTCCAGTTTTTTTGACATTTACTGAACTCTCTAGAGCCCCCCTTTCAGACATTTATGTAAATGTGCTGGCAATATAACATGTCGGTCTCATTTCTGAATAAGCACATGAGTCACTCTTATGTAAAAGGCACTACGGCAGTCTTACCAGTTGGAACCTATCAAAGTCTGAACTCAATGCTGTCAGATTGATGTAAAGGTAAAACCTGCATATAGAGAGACTAAATACAAGTCTTGTTCCGTTGCCTAAGATCACAGAATACATTTATTATCTCAGTCTTTATCCTTATGCACAAAGAAAATCTGATCTTTTTAATACACCAGAAAACACGCAATACAAGAGCTCGTTGTTAGTTATGGAGTAGATTCTTCTCATATCAGTCTGTTAAAATCATTTTCCCTCGTGGTGCGACCGGGGAAGAAGAGATTAAAAATAAAGTTATACAGCCACAGTAATAATCTGACTAACAGTCTCTATTTTTTACATTTTCCTCAGTGATGCAACATGTGAGAGAACAGAAAGTATTTTTCCTTGCTATGGTTATATCTGTAACTCACTAAACCCTAAACTGTACAGTATAACAGTTTTGATGTTATGTCAAAGACGCCTAGGTATTGTGTTGCAGAGATATCTACTGAAGTTACCATGCTAACCAGATAGCCCTGGCCTGTCCTGTCTCGTAAGAGAGGCAAGTGGCGAGTTTGCTACATTACACAAACTTTGCTTTTTTAGTCAAATAAACAAAATAAACACACAACATGTCAAGCAAAGAAATGTTCTACAGAATATTATACAGAAAAATACAACCGTACACCTTCTAAACTTAAGTTTATCTCTTTCTCCAAACTAAGACCCGCTTAATTGCCTTGTTAACTCATTATAAAACTCACTTCATTCAAACTCGATATAAACAAACTAAAACTCACCTTGCAAAAAAAGGCAAATGCGACCAACAATCACCAACTCTGTTTTCTACTAAATCCTTAATTCACTGAGTTAGATGTGAAAATATTCTGGCTCTACATGCTGTCGCTGCCTCTCTGATGCCCAATATCCCTCTCGCTCCTCTCCCTCTTGATGCCTCTCTAGTCTCCGCCTGAACCAGCCATGTCTTCATAGTCCCCAGAGTCAAGGTCCGGGGCCGCTGTAAATCACCTTGGTACTGTATTTCCTGTCATCAAATTGGCCTCAGTCGGTCCAGATGGAGGCTGCAGAGCCCAATAGCTTTACCCGCTTGCCCAGCTCCGGTTCTGGTGTCGATTCCAGCGCCTGCCAGCATTCACCATTGTGCAGTCCAACAGTGTTATACGAGTGCAATCCCAAATCAGTAAATAAATTATTTTAATGTAAAAGACAACTCTGTCTGAAGCAGAAAAATCCAGAACTTTAACAGATAGCTGAAGCCAGCAGTGTTATGTATTGGGCGTCTGAAAAGGACCTCTTTGTGTATTTCAGTTTATTACTACAACTTTGGGTGGAAGGATTACGGTGTGGCATCTCTGACTACAATCCTTGACATGGTGAAAGTCATGTCATTTGCTGTCCAAGAGGGGAAACTGGCTGTCCACTGCCATGCTGGTCTTGGAAGAACAGGTTTGTAACACCAGCAAATTGGAATCTCTTATCCTCATTTGTGCTTGTAAAATATCAATTTAGTATGTTTCATCATTTAGGTGTGTTGTTGGCTTGTTACTTGGTTTTCACGTCCCGGATGAGTGCTGACCAAGCCATCCTGTTTGTGCGAGCCAAGAGACCCAACTCCATCCAGACCAGAGGCCAGCTCCTTTGCGTAAGGGAGTTTGCGCAGTTCCTGGTACCTCTCCGAAGCGTCTTTTCCTGTGCAGAACCCAAAGCCAGCGCTGTCACCTTGTCCCAGTACCTTACCCGGCAGCGCCACCTGCTGCACGGCTACGAGGCCCGACAGATGAAGAACGTGCCAAAGATCGTCCAGCTGGTTTGCAGGCTTCTCGTCGACATCGCAGCCAACAGACAGGCAGTGATAGAGGAGGAGTGGCTGGAGATCCCTGACCTCACCGCTGAGGTGGAGAAGACCGTGTCCCAGCAGGCTCTCCAGCAGCTCGGGAAGGAGATGAGAGGGAAGGGGATTCCTGTTCCACCTTGTTCATCCCATCCTCTCAGCCCACCTGCTCTGCAGTCTGGACCTCCTCACGATCAACCTCTTGCCAGCGATAACGAGCTTGACCCTCTGTGGAGACAGCAGAATGCAGAAAGCCCTCTGAGATCCTCTCTGTCCAACAACCGGCACCTCAGTTACAGCGATTCTGTCCTTCACAAACTTGGAACACGGCAGCACCATTTAGAAAATCTGAAGAGCAACAAACCAGTCAACTGCCTGATCAAACATTCCTTGTCTCACAACAGCCTTACAGTCCGTAACCCACCCAGATTTTGTGACCCCTCTCCTCAGGACTTTATCAGCAGCATTCAGGACCCCAGTACAAAGGCAAAGCAAGACACGGGATCCCCCTTTATAAAAAGGCATCTACGCAAGGGATGTCAAAGTTTGTCTTTAGATCTCTCTGAGCAGGGAAGAAGATCCAACTGTAACGCCACACTGCTAGCCTTATCAACCAAGAGCAAACTAGTAACCAGCGAGGAGCAGCCATGTGTGGATGTGTTGGTGGGTGAAGGAGACACAGGCATTGTCAGAGAGGTTCCCTTCATCGCTCTCCAGTCTGAGCTCTCCCCAGAGAGCAGGCGCCTGTTGGTGACCAAGGCTGTGGCCTTGGACGTGAGCGACAAGGATCTCACCTCCAAGGTGTCACTGTGGCAGGTAGGGAACCTCATAAAATACTCTCAAATACACCAAATACACATATGGACAAACCAAACACTGGCTTTAGATTTGTAGGTTTCTCCTGCACACTTCACAGCCCGCTACAGATGTGAGCGGTGTTCAGTTAATTGCAATGCCAGTAAATCCTACACACTGGTCCTTTAAGACATGCCCATTGTAATATCGTCATATACCTGGAGTCTCAGCAGGTTCCCTGGCAACCTCAGCTTCAGGAAGTCACTACGCCCTGCCCACTGTATTTATATTCTGTTTTTGGACAGATTAAACATACTTGATATAATGTGTTGAGTAGTGAGCTTTATAGGTGCTGGTAGGTGGATTATTTTACCTTTGGACACTTGTGTCCAGTCTTTATGCTAAAGCTGGCTCTTCCTTCATACTATATAACAGACAGATATAAAAGTCGTATCCATCTTCTCATTGAACTCTCGGAAAGAAAACAAATAATTGTATTTCTAATTGTTAAACTGTTTCTTAAACCAGTGTGTAGATTTAGTGGCATCTAGTGCTGAAGTTGCAGATTACAACCATTTGAATACCTTCCAAGTGTGTATGAGAAACTTGCAAAAAAATGCTAAAGGCCCTATCTACAGCCAGTGAAAATGTCCATTCTGGGCTATTGTAGAAACATGGTGGTTCCTCATGGAGGACTCCATAGTAGAGGACCCAAACTAATAAAAGATACCTATGAATATTATAATCCATTTCTGCCTTTAGATCCTCCTAAATGTCACACACTGGACCTTTGAGTAAATTGTTGTAAAGTTAAAGTAAGTTAGGGGAGGTGTAAATAATTACATGCTTCATGTAAATACAGATTTCACAGGTTATTACAGTGTCTGTATTAACAGATTTTTCCCAATTACCTGGTTTCCAGTGTGTATGTAAACACACTGAGCTTTATAGATTCTTACAGTGTCAGATGGTAGAATGATTGAATTAGTCCAATCCAATGGAAGATGCACTCCAATGTTCACCTGCTCCAGTGAAGCCGAAGAGAAAATGTAACATCCAGTGCTACACATCCCACCTTATAGCCACCAAGCTGTAATTCTGGGAAATCAGCAGCATCCTGTTTTGCTGGGTTGAAGTCTTGGTGATAGTAGACTCTAATCCCCTAAGTGTGACTGGCAGGTTGTCACTTCCTCTAAAGCTGCAGAATAGGATTTCACTCACGTGGCACTTGCTCAGCTCTTTAGTTGGTGTTAGGATTTCTTCATTTCTTTTATCCACAGATCAATGTGAGCATGATTAATATTCATTACACTACATACATTCAGAGCTCCATTTATTGGTGAACTGTTGTTTAGTTTTGAAAATCCCAACCCTAAAAACACACCCTTGGCTGTGCTGTGCTAATTTTTCATCAATGAACTGTGTAACAGACAGAACAATAACAATTTTAGTCCTTTGTTATACCTGATATAGTGCCTCTTCATTTCCATCAGCTCGTTGTCAGAGTACTCTTTGTTGTGATGTGCAGACGGAGCTGAACTCCAGAGAGGGAGCGTGGGAGAGGCTGTGTATGGAAAGAGATCCTCTGGTCCTGTCCAGTCTAATGTGGTCATGGCTGGAGCAGCTCAAGGATCCAGTCATCAGCAGTGAGGATATAAAAGCCCTCAGTGAGAAGAACGTGAACCCACAGAACGCCCTCGACTCGCTGGAAAAGGTAATATTTCCAGCATCACAGCAACAGGCAGTTTTAACTCAGTGTCCAGTAACACTGTAAAACTTGATTAGAGTTCTAGCTGTTCTCAAAATACTATAAGTCCTTTATTCATTGTTACTGTGTTAAAGGCAGTCCACACTGACAGCATGTTCTGGACAGATGCACTTCCATTTCTACAAGTTCTACTGTTTTGTACTAACAGAGAATGATGAGTGTCTGAATCCATCACACTGCCAGTTCGGAACACAACCATCAAACTAAAAACTAGGGATGAGCCAGTTCACCATTATCCAAAACCGGGTGTGTGCAACCAACTAAATTATCTGTATTCGGAATGGGCGGGGCTTAAACCAGACATGGGTGGTGCTTATGTTAACCAGAAGTTGCTATATTTATTAGAAAACTATTTACAGAACTTTAGAAAAGTGTTTGTGATCACTAGACTAGAGCAAGAGAAATATTTACAAATAAAAAAACTTTTTAAGAATAAAAGTATATTTGACATGTTTTTCTTAGTTGATACTTGTACATGAAAAAAAACTATACTGCTTTATAAACTACTGTATTTATACAGAACCTTTCATACAAACATGCGGCCCAAAGGGCTTTTGGAGAAGTTTGTCTGAAAGTATTATTTTCAAGGATATTGACAGAGTTGCACTTTTACATATAGGGACAACATTGTCCATCAACACTACACTTAAAACTGAGCAAATATAGTCTGCGTGCTGCCAGTTTAATTATTATTATTGTATTGGACCAGTACAGGTCAAAAAATGTCACCAATCTGTCGTTCAACAGTAGAAATCCTGTAAAAACTGCTGGACACAGTTATCAGTCATTTATTGTCCAGCATTTTAATCTGTGGTCTTCTCGACCTCATCATTTGTATCACTGTCTTGTATTTAACAGCCACTATGAGAATGTTCACTAAACTACACAGGGCCGTATTTACTTATTTTCAAATGTGTAAACCACAGTATTTGCCAAGAATAGAAATATAAAAAGCAGTTTGAAGCCATCATTCAGCTTGTCATTGGACTGTCTGTTTATTCATATGGTTTATGTGATACTGTTGTTGCTTTTAAAAGGAATTTGAAATCTGATAGTATTTTCCATCCTCCTCCCCACTGACAGGGCCACAGGCTCACTTTGCTGTGTATCCTTGACTGTGTTGCACATCTCCTGCCAGTGCCTGAAGAGGTGGAGACTAGTTTTCTCAATCAAACAATAAAAGTGTTTACTAAGGTGAGGATTAACACAAGGTGCATATTGAATATATTAAGAACAGACATGCACTGATTGATCGACCAGAGTAGACATTTTTCACAGCAGATGTTTTGAAATGAAATACTAGGGTAAACACAGGTGTAGCCAGGGTGAAGCTTTTGATCATGTTGGCTCAATGGAAAGGCTCTGCTACACAAAAACAATCGAACAGAACCTTAAAGCTGCAGTTGGTAACTTTAACAAAAAAAACTTTTTGTCATATTTGCTGAAACTTTCACTGTATCCTAACAGTAGTAAATGAGACGGATAATCAGGTTCTTCTGGCTCCTCCTACTGCTCCTAATGGAGAATCTAACGGGCCTGAACTAAAACAACCAATCAGAGCTGAGAAAGATATAAAGACGCTTTGGGTTGTAGGCTTGAAGATAGTTGATTGTTGAGAGTCAGAAAATGTCAGTATTTGACAACCTGGGAATGAAACAACAAATACTATCTTTCTAGGCTCTGATTGGTTGTTTTCATTCAGGCCCGGTGGATTCCTGCAAATACCATTAGGAGCTCTAGGAGGAGCCAGAGGAACCTGATTTATTCACAGATTATCTGTCTCATGTTCTACTGTAAGGATATAGTGAAAGTTTCAGCAAATATGTTATTTTTTATAAAAGTTGCCTATTGCAGCTTTAATTAGTGTCATTGGCAACACTTGTGTTTACCCTACTATTCCATGTCAAAATGGCTGCTGTGAAAAATTTCTATTATGAGATCAGTTTCATATACACCAGATTCTGTGCTGCTCAAATTTACATACATGACAGCCCACTGTTGTCACAGCCACACACACCCTAAAATGAAATGAAAAAAATCCCCAATGCGAGGTGATAATACACTAATGAAAACATAGCTATGAATAATATATTTTATCTCTGCCAATAGATCCTCCTAAATGTTACACACTGGACCTTTGAGTAGAATTGAAATGGTGAAATAAGATATACTGCAGTCATTTTCAGTTGGATTTTATTTACAAAAAATGAAAAGTCAATATTTTATTATGAACGTAAAACTGATTTTCCATTCAAAAAAGGTTACAAAAATATTTGTGTTAGCAGTCAATTATAGATGTTAGAAAGAAAGAAAATCTGAATCAGTAAATCAGACTTTTAAAAGATTCCTCTGTTCGCTCCAGATTGACCCTGCCTCAGAGAAGAACGAGTCCTTGTACACGACCCTGAGAGCGATCCTGAATCCCATTCTTCATGAGCTGCAAGACAAAGCTGCAGAGGAGAATGAAGACTCCTGAATCCAGCGTGAATGGGACCGGTCAGATACGACCCACAAACAGGGTTTTGCTCTCATATTTTGGGCATTACTGTATTTTAAGCCAGTTCCTTGCACCAGATACTGCTCTGCCAATCTTTAGTCTTTCAACATATTTGAAGACTATGTCATGTTTAGCGTTTTGTTTTTCCTCAAAGCTCTTAATAGACTCTAAGCCAGCGGTTCCCAACCTCCACTAGGGGTTGCCCAAGCTTCACAGGGGGTCATGAGGCCTTCTTGATTTTAAGGGGTGTGAGAAAACTTTTTTTTACAAAAACAGTAGGCCAATTGCTTTGCATTTAATTTACTAGAAGCAGAAGAAAACACAGATTTTTTTCAAAAAAAGAACCCTATGTGTGATTGTTAAAAATGACAAAAAAGGGCATCATTTTTAATTGTAGAAGACGTTCCTAAAAATATCAGGAAAAGTCATCTCTGATCAATATTCACAGTTTATCAGCTCTTCTCTACTGTTATTGTTATGCATTGACTATAATATGAAATATCCATAAAACATGTCAGCCAGGGGTCATCAGTTTATTCAGTGATAGTAAAGGGGTCCCCTAAGGAAACAGGTTGGGAGCCACTGCTCTAAGCACTGCCATTCTCTGTGTTAACGTGCCACTGTGCTCAGTGTGAAAGCATTTGTTTTGTCTGCTCTACTGTAATATTTATGAAGGACTAGATGTTGCTTTTAATATCTAACTGTTAGTTGGTAGGGAAACGACTGAGAAACGCTCTCATGATGTTCATGTTATTTAAATGTGTAACAGCTGTCAAAGTTGTTTGGGGGGGGGGCATATTTAAACCAAAAGATGTTTTTACACTGTGCAGATGCTACAATGTGTCTTATTTATTCAGATCTTTGAATTTGAAATGCAGCAGTTGGTTTAATAACCTGATGATAAACTAGGAAGTTGCTTTGTCTGTGTAGAATGTTGTGTGTTCTTAGAGCCAAATGCAAACTGTGGCTATTGTTATGGCAATGCAAATTCAACGGGCGCAGTGCATTTGTTTTTCCAATCATTTCTATGTCCTAAATACCGCGTGCACCAAAAATCTCTCAGTGTACTGTTCCGTTGTACATGCATTTTGTAAAACATCAATCTGCCTCCGCTGTTGCTGCCTCAAGTCAGATGGCCTCTGTCAGGACTCTGTATCATGCTGCTGTGGGTAACGTCACCTCGCCTGTGTGTGTGTGTGTGTGTTTGTGTGTAGCTGTTGAGACGAGTCAGTGGTCGCCTCTCACCTCATATATGTCTCATATGTAGACACAATGTAATGTAGATCTGCTGACATGCGCCGAATGTGGAACGCTGACGATAATAATAATAATACGAAGGACATGAGACGTTGTACTGTGGGGAATTTTCAACAAGCACTATTTTTTCATTGTTACAACAAGCTACTTCTTACAGAATTAAACTCAACTTACTGCAAGCTGTGTGGACTGTGTGTTTTCGTGGACTTTTTGTAGGCCACTGTTTCCCAAACTGTTTCTCTGAGAACGCATGTTTTTCACAAATGACAACCATAGCAACCCAATTCACATTGAGAAGAGCAAAATTGTGCATAAATAAACGTTCCTGACGATTTTCTGCATCTCGTTGTATAACAGGTAAAGCAGCCATTTTGAAGAGACATACATTTGATAAATCACAACTTCATCATCAGTAGAACAATACACATTTAAAATACTTAACAAATGAAACAAAATGAAAGCATTGAGTTTTTTTTCTCTCAGTAAAACAATGTCCGGTAATTTGGAGAGCCAATCTCCTAATAGAATGTGTGCTCACTTTATAAATTAGACAATTTAAGTGCAAGGTAAAAATGAGGGTAAAATCCTTTTTTTAAATATATGTTTTGGGCTTCTATTGCTGACAGTGACAGCTGAAGAGTGACAGGAAAGGGGGAGACAGGGGCCACAGGTCGAAGTCGAACCCTGGGCCGCTGCAGCAAGGACTCAGCGTTGATACATGGGGCAACAGCAGATGAGCTATAAAAACTAATTTAAAAAGAAAAATCTAATTACTGATCCTCTAATTTTCTCTATTATTGTGGGTAATTATTATAAAATATAATGTATAATAGCATATAAGATATCCAAATCGTATTTGCCATTCCCATCTTTCTAATTCCCTGCCAGTCAAAACAATTCAGGGAAGTTCAGAAGTGTTATTTTGTTTTTGTATTTTTTTTACATTTGCTGCAGTGTTGTCAATGGCTTTTAAAAACATCTTACAAAAGGGGGGCTGTCCAAATGAATGAATCTAGAAAATAATTAGTCCCAATCTCAAACAAATCGTTTTTGGATTTAAAGAATGTATATTTTTGTGTACAAGACCTCATATTTATATAATCTCCTGATGCAGAACTCCAGCAGTCTGCAGCTTTGTTCCACCAGGTGGCGCTCTTACCAGGTTCCAAGGGTTTCTACTGACATGGGGAGAAAGCTTTCTCTTACTTTGCTCCCTGGACTTAGAATCATTTGCAATAATTGCAAATACATACTGCAGCTTAATGATCTAGTCCCATTGGAGGAATTTAAAGCCATATTAAAACTCCATGTAACTGATAAATGCAACTGCCTTGTTTGAGCTGGTTTTAGTCCTTTCTCTTGTGTGTATGATGTTTGTTTTCCATGTCATCTGAATTATAACTGGTGTCTCTTGATCAGGAAAGGGAGGGACTTAATCAAACTATTTGATAGAGTTATCAGTTGTATTTAAAAAATAATGAGGTTTCTCAATATTTTGAGGTGTTACGATACTTATTATATTATAATGACTTACAAAATCTTTTTTGTCACATTGGCGGAAATGGGCTTCCATACAGAATGAACGTCACTCCCGTACAGTGTGTGGTTTGAGTGGTCGCGGTAGTGCACACTCCGAACAGCAGGGGGAAGTAATGGCTTATTTAAGCTGCGCCGACAGACCGCGATGAAGAGGCAGTGAGAGGGTGGAGGAGCGTTTCGACATGGCAGACAGGTGGGGAGACTGTACTAACCACACATTTTTAAACAATTACACCTCAATGCACAGCCGTGTGTTCAGTAAAAGACCTCGGTATAGCCACCGGGGTTGTTTTGTGGCGGGAGAGCCAGCTGCTCTACTTTTATCCGACGTCTGCTTTTCTGGACAACCATGCTGGAACGTGCTGCTAGCTAGCTGTTAGCTCGGTAGGGCTAGCTAGCAAGTTGTAAGGAGTGGTTAACTGGCGGGTCGCTGTCGGTGCGCTGAAACCACCGAAGCACTGTGGAGGTGTCTCCGTTTACTACATTCACAAGGACTTTACAGTCGGTGGAAATGTCCGGATAAGGCGTTGTAGTTCTTAAATGCCCAGTCACGTTGGCTAATTATTAGAACTAGCTAGTTAGCTTCCCTGTTGAAGGAGTGTCAGTCTGCTCCAGTGTCCGGCACCAACGCTCCAGTTCTACTCAACGTGAAGTCATTCCGTCGAAACCCCTGAATCCCAATCCTAGAGACTAGCAAAATAACAGAGCAGCCTTGAAAACGAGTGTTTCACATTTTCCCGGGACAGCAATGGACAGACAGTAGGTTGTGGCTCGGAGGGTTTGCGTTCTTTCAAGACAGGAGGTTTTAGGGGGGCAGGCAGGAGGTTTTGGGGGGCAGGCAGGAGGTTTTAGGGGCAGGCAGGATGTTTTATGGGGGCAGGCAGGATGTTTTAGGGGCAGGCAGGAGGTTTTGGGGGGCAGGCAGGAGGGTTTGGGGGGGCAGACAGGAGGGTTTGGGGGGCAGGCAGGAGGGTTTGGGGGCAGGCAGGAGGGTTTGGGGGGGCAGACAGGAGGGTTTGGGGGGCAGGCAGGAGGTTTTGGGGGGCAGGCAGGAGGTTTTGGGGGCAGGCAGGAGGTTTTGGGGGGCAGGCAGGAGGTTTTAGGGGCAGGCAGGAGGTTTTAGGGGGGCAGGCAGGAGGTTTTAGGGGCAGGCAGGAGGTTTTGGGGGGCAGGCAGGAGGTTTTAGGGGCAGACAGGAGGGTTTGGGGGGCAGACAGGAGGGTTTGGGGGGCAGGCAGGAGGTTTTAGGGGCAGCTAGGAGGGTTTGGGGGGCAGACAGGAGGGTTTGGGGGGCAGGCAGGAGGTTTTGGGGGCAGGCAGGAGGTTTTAGGGGCAGGCAGGAGGTTTTAGGGGGGCAGGCAGGAGGTTTTTAGGGGGCAGGCAGGAGGTTTTAGGGGCAGGCAGGAGGGTTTGGGGGGGCAGACAGGAGGGTTTGGGGGGCAGGCAGGAGGTTTTGGGGGCAGGCAGGAGGTTTTAGGGGCAGGCAGGAGGTTTTAGGGGGCAGGCAGGAGGTTTGGGGGGGCAGGCAGGAGGTTTTGGGGGGCAGGCAGGAGGTTTTAGGGGCAGGCAGGAGGTTTTAGGGGCAGACAGGAGGGTTTGGGGGGCAGGCAGGAGGGTTTGGGGGGGCAGGCAGGAGGGTTTGGGGGGCAGGCAGGAGGTTTTAGGGGCAGGCAGGAGGGTTTGGGGGGCAGACAGGAGGGTTTGGGGGCAGGCAGGAGGTTTTAGGGGCAGGCAGGAGGTTTTAGGGGGCAGGAGGAGGTTTTAGGGGCAGACAGGAGGGTTTGGGGGGCAGGCAGGAGGGTTTGGGGGCAGGCAGGAGTGTTTGGGGGGCAGGCAGGAGGTTTTGGGGGGGCAGGCAGGAGGGTTTGGGGGGCAGGCAGGAGGGTTTGGGGGGGCAGGCAGGAGGGTTTGGGGGGGCAGACAGGAGGGTTGGGGGGCAGGCAGGAAGCTAACATTATGGAAGGTAGGCAGCTGGCCTACCTGCTGGAAGTGGCCCTGTCCTCTGATTTGGGTTTGATGGAGGTGAATCCTGGAGCAGGCTTATTCCTCTAGTTTAATGCTACTGGCTGACTGTTGCACTGTTAAATAGATTATTTTAATTGATCAATCTGTTGGTCATCATCTCAATTCATGGATCAGTTATTTGTTCCAAATGTCAGAAAATGGTGATAAATCTTGCATCGCTGTGTCCCAGAGCCCAAGGTGACGTCCTTAAGTGTCCTCCATGGGGGAAATTTGGAGACAAGTTTTCCAGTCATGGAAACATCTGGAAATTGATCAAAAATAGTCTTTGTTGTCCTGGAAAAGGAGTTTTGTACACAAGCTCCTCAGATTAGAGTTTTGAGTCTTGGCCAAAGCCGATTGGACCCGACTCTACCCGCCGGGTTCGGGCCAAACACTGCTACTGTAGTTCAGGCTGGGACAGAATGAGGTTAATATTTTAATATAACTAATATTTTATGAATAATCCTACTGTAATTGAGTGAATTTGTTTTGATAATATGAACAACAATATATGCACAATGGATTTATTGAGTTATTTGTTTGAGCAGAATTTTTGGTTTGGATCGGGCTAGGGGCCAAAATAGCTGCTGTGGTTCATACTTGTTTTAGAGTTGGGCTCGGGTGGGGCCAGATCAAAGCTCGAACAGAAACCTGTGTGCTTATTTAGTTTGAAACACAACAGTTAGTTACTGCATTGTTACGCTTCAAAGTGGGTTAAACAGACATGAAGCAGAACGGAAGTGCTCCCCTTTCATTTCGGCCACGTCGGTCAATCTAGCTGTTCAGACAGAGTGGAACAGACTGGCTGTAATGAACCTGAGGCATAAAACTGCAGTTCAAGTCAATGCGAGGCCTAACTGTAAATTATGACGGTTTCACTGCGACAGCGAGCAAGTGCTGTCCTGAACTGTCAAGAAAGAAATCCTAGTAAATAATGTATTAACAAGAGTGGGAACCCTGAACCCAAAGATACTCAGTTCAGTCCAATTTGGAAGTTTTTTTTCTTAAATAAAATGACTGAAAACCATTAATTAACAAAATAGTTGGCAGTTAATGTAAAGCCTAATGTATTTGATACAGGTGTAATATGGTGCTCAGACGTTAGTGAGCGCTGTTCTTCGATATGGATGTGCAGTGTAATAATGCAACGCCGGCAGCTGCTGTCCGTGGTCCTGAACTTCAAATGGACACTGGTTTCTCAGGTTGACCTCCATAGGTGTAGGTTTGGTAGTTGCGATCTACATACAGGAGTGTACTTTTTTTCCTTTTTGGTCCAGTGAGGGGACTGTAGATAAAATTGTGCTGAGTTGCCCAACAGTGACTGTGTTGGTCATGTGGAACAACGCTTTTCCTGTTGTCTTGTACTGTTCTCGTACTGTTGTACGGCTCTCAAACACGAGTAGCTGCCATATACTGGAAGTCAACATCTGTGCCCTTCCTGTAGAACTATACGCTGGGGTCAGTAGTTGTTGTTGTTGTTGTTGGCTCAGATGACAGTAGAATAATAGTTTGGCTGTAAAGATTCTTTTAAAAATGTGTCCAGTATCAGCTTCCAGTGTGAACTGGTCCCAGTTCAGTACAGTGACGTGTAGGGCTGCCCCCCGAACACTTGATGATTCATGTCGAGAAGATCCCAAGTGGACTGACATTTTGTTAGTTGAATCTGTGTTTTAGCTGTGTCATTGTACACAGTGCAGTGTGTATGTGTATAGTTTACAAATGGAGAATGGAAGTGAGTGTGCTGGGAGAAGAGAAGAGTGATAGTTTACAGAGGGCAGCGTGGCGTTGGACAGCGGCTCCTCCACTGCGTCCACTGTGATTGAGTGTTTGGTGGACAGCGGCTGGCAGCAGAGACGCTGCGTGGTGCGCTCAGGTTTAAAACTGTACCATGGACAGGAAGCCGTCTCTACTTCCTCTGCGTGGGAGTCTGATGTCTCACGTCACTTTACTTGGACTGAAGCCCTTTGCTCTTCCAGGGACAAATACACTCCGTTTCTTGGTTGGTTGGTCACAGATGACAAAGACTGTGATTAAAATGGACAGAGGGCGATGGGGATACATTTTTAAAGATGGGTTTTGTGGAGCGGTTGCTGCTACTGCTGTAAGGAGGCGTTTTGTGGCGGTAGCACTGATAATAAAACGGTACAGTCAAACATCACTTCACTGTGAGATTGCATCTGCTGTCAAACTGATCATCTGGACACGGAAGGACAGATCAGTTCTGTATTGTTCCAGTTCAGGTGAACTGATGTGGTGTTCAGTTGAAATACCCTGCTGGGTTCAGACCTGTTGAAAACTACCTCAGTTACAATATAATTGATGTAGAATCTAACTTCTCACCCCCCTTACTTTTTGTTCACAGTGCGAGGTCTCAGCTGCCAGAAGATCTGAATTCAGCCAGTTTTCCTCGGTCTGATGAGTCTCTTCATTAAATCTGCCCCAGTCTTCTTCCCTCGCTGCAGAAACCAGCTGACTTTGCACTGTGGGGTGAGGTAGTAGGTTGTATAGTTTTAGGGTCACACCCGCACTGGGAGATAACTATTCAACCTACTGTCTTTCTCAAAGTGCCAAACGCACGTCTCAGCCTCCGCCCCCGCTGAAGGCCAGTTTTCTGACATCAGTGTTTGCATGGATCCAGATGTTTTAAAATGGCAGTTGTTTTATCACAGCTGCTCACACAGTGTGAGGTAGTAGATTGTATAGTTGTAGGGTAGTGATTTTGCCCTGTTCTGGAGATAACTATACAATCTATTGCCTTCCCTGAGGAGTGGCATATCTTCAGGTTTTTTTTTTTTAATGAAATGCACAATGTATATCTGATAAACTATTAGCCAGTAATGGGAAATGTATGTTCTATATTTATGTATTAAATGATCAGTCAATAATAATAAATGATTGAGAGTTCTTATGCAGAATGTTTCATAGGCTTTGTGTGCAGAAATAAAGGAACATTTGAAGAGTCAGAAGTGTTTGTTGTTGTTGTGTTAACAATAGTGCTGTCAGATTTGGTTAGAACAGAGATGTGGCATATTAAATCCTCTATCCCAGCCTTCCTTACCCTCAGCAGGGTTCCCACGTGCCCTGGAGAATCTGAAAAACCCCAACATTTAAATACTGGTTTTCCAGTCATTGAAAACTTTTGGAAATTGACTGACCAAAAATGCTTAAACATTAACTGTTGTCCTGACAATGTTAAATTGTATTTTAGGCAGAAGTAGACAAATCACGAAGGTAATGCGGAGTGTCCTGTAAATGCTGACCACCGCTGTGAGGAAGTGCTTTCCTGTACTGCCAACAATGACTGGATGACTGATTTCTTTAAAAGAGTTGGAACCCTTTCCAGGTGTGCATAAACTACAAATTCTGAACATCAGCAAAACTGAAGTGATCCAGCTATTCCAATCTTCAGAGAGCTCAAGGGACCACTAGACCTCTCCCAGGCCTCTACCACCAGCAGTGACCCGGCCTAGTTTTGAACCTTTCTGAGCATTTCGACCAAAAAGAAATTGGTTCGAACCCGAAAAGATGGTTCCCAACAGAAACCAAAGTGGGCGTGTCATTTCTTATAGTTTGCTCCTGTTTTTTATTTTTTAATTTTGCCTACATAGCAAATCATGTTTCCAGTTATTAATTATTAACCTCGGTTTGAATAGTTCTTTTGAAGGAAATTTCCATTACTACCAAATAATGTAACTCTAGAGCACTAGATATAGACAGTAGATATATTGTGATGGTCCTCTGGTCATTGTTTGGTCCCTTTTAATGCAGCAGGTACCTGAGCTGCCCCCGCCCTTCTGGCCTAGACTCTGCTCTGCATTAAGTAGTGTTCAGCCATCCAACATCTTACTCTCACCGCATGTGGCACTCATGCACCTTCACCACTGACAAACACATCTCATCTTATTCTTAGTTTATTTTGGGTTGCAGATATTCTTTTCTGTTAAAAATAAAAAATATACTAGGACTGCATGTTATGGTAAAAATGTCACATTGCGGTGTTTGACTGATATTGCGATATGATTCACAATTAGTGTGGGAATGATCCTTTTTGCATCAAAAATGGGATTTTCACTGCAAAAGTAAAATCATGTGAAATTAGTTTGGGGCATGTTTTCTTACACTCAGAACAAGATTTGTGGGCAGCACTACAGTTCTTCATTATAATGCTGTTTGTATAGCAAAAAATTGCAGCTTCTGTGTTGCATATTGCACTTGACCAATTTGTTTATTTCAGAAATATTTTGATGGATTGTGCAGCCCTACTTTATATAAATATATAACAGTATAAAGTAGATGGGCTATAGGTTCTTGACCCTGGATATCATTAAAGGGATAACATCCTGTCTCCTTCTGTGCAATTCTATTTTATTGTCTGCGATCATTTGGGGACCCCCAAAATTATGACATGACCTCCTTGGGGGTCCTGATCCCCAGGTTGACAACCACTGGTCTAGAGAACTTACTAGGATATTACAGGCTTGCATCATGAAGTATTACAAATAAATAAATAGTGGAGTAAAAAGTACAATATTTATTAGGTTTGAAGTGGGAGTACAGAGGATGAAAGTGTTATTCTGGCTGACCTCTGTTCTCTACTAGTAATGATAGCATGTTTGTGTCACCTGGTCGGGTGTAACAGAACTGAGTGGAAAATTACAGATGTCAATCAAACTCAGTCTCTACACACCCACTTGGTCCTGAGTAAGAGGTCTAATCAGGCAGGTCCTAATCCTGCACAGGTTGGTCCCTCTGGGTCTCTGCACAGTGTTCACTGCAGTTGATGGGAATTTGGAGGCACCACTTTTGATCAGGATGGTAGTAGTTACACAGTTGTGTCAGCAGGTGGTGTTACAGTCCTTCAGCTCAAACCATCTTCACTGAAGACCACCGTGAATCAGAAGCAGAACAGGGTTTATTGCCAAGAAGGTTTTCACATACAAGGTATTTGTAAGTTGGTGCATTACAATAAACGATAAAAAGAGACTACATGAACCTTATTTTAAATGAATGAGTGAAGAGCTCTACAGTTGGCAGGAATGTGCAATGTAGCAGTGTGACATAATGTATAATGATATTGCAGTGTGCAAGATACAAAGTCTGTGAATCACTGAACACTAATTAACTGTATTTTAACTCAATGTTTAAACACAAACTCCATTTTTTTTAGGTTAAAAAGAAGTGACACTAATTTAGTTTTATGAAACATTCCTGATTAAGTACTTTTTACTGGGTGTTTTGTTCTCACAATACAAATGACAATTACAAAATTAAGTCAGTGTCACCTAAAATGACTGAAGCTATTTGATCAAGAAGGTTTTTTAGTTACAAAATTGCACTGGTTTTACTTAATTTTAGATTTGAGATGTAATCAGTTAAATTAACTTATCTGGTTTTACAGTGAAGAGAAAGTGTGCTCTGATCCTGACTAATGGTTGCTGCTGTTATTATTCCTTTTGGGCCTGACCTTCTGTCCTTTGAATGCCTATGATTATACAAATACAACATTTTATGACCAAAACTCAACCCCACATATTAATTTTTTTAACTTCTTCATGTGTCTTTATGTGGATGGTACACTGACATGTACACTAGCTTGATGAAAAATAACTAAGATGTGGATCTGTCAGTGGTGGAAGAAGTACTCGTAATTAAATTAGTAGCAACACTGCAAATTAAATTACTGGTACCACTATAGACCGCCTACAGATCATTTATAGAGTATTTGTAATGTTTCAGCTGTTTTGCTCTGTCTGTGGATGTTTATCAGATTATCTATAGATTATGTGACAGTTAATGCACATGCCCTAACAGATGTAAAGATATTTTGTTGTGTCTGCACGTAACCAAACCATAACCACAGTGGGGTCATCAGAAAACGAATACAATCTCAACTAGTACTAGTACTAGTGTTAGAAATACTCTTAACGATCTGTAGGTAGACTATCCAAATAAAGTGTTATTATTGAATAAATCTATAATAAAATAGTTAATTATATAATACTATTTAACAATTTAATGCCTGCATTAAAAACTTTACGTAAAGATTCCCTCCAGAAATGCTTTAATACGTATATAAATTGCCCTGCTTTGAACAATAATTTCTGATGTTCTTTTCATCCACTCCTTCATTAAAAGTCCAGAATTTATAAATTGAAGTGTGCACTGGTGGCTTCAAGTTTCTACATCACACTGTACAAGTTGATACTGGACCAGGACTGACTTCCTAACTATTTGTGATGTCACAAATCCTGCTGGTAGACCCCGCCCCTTAAAATCAGATGTTCAATGAGCTCAGAGAAACTTTCCACTTTCAGAAGATGAATGTGAAAACATCCTTCTAGAGTCAAACTCTGCACAGACAGCATTCAAACAGCACACTGTAGGGACAAGGAGAAACACTGATTTCTGACTGGAGGGGACTTTAATAATAATAATCTATGAATAATAATCGGTTATTAACAAAATGTACTGAAAATAACAGCAGTACTCATAGACCTTTTTCACAGCAGGCATTTTGACATGAAATAGTCGGGTTAACCCCCCTAACCAAGTTAGTTTCATTTAGTGTAGCAGAGCCTTTCCAGTCAGCCAACATGCACAAAAGTTTCAACCTGACTCTCTTTGATTAGTATCATCGGTAACACCTGTGTTTACCCTACTATTTCATGTGAAAATGCTGCTGTGAAAAATGATGCAGACGCTCCTATTATTTATTTATTTTTTATTAAATCATTTGATTATTATTTGTATTGGTGCTTGTAAGTAGCATGTAATATAATAACATACATTAAACATTACATACATATACATTATAATGTGTTACAGTGGTTCCTAACATTTTCTTTAAGGGATCTCTTTTCTATCACTGAGTGAACTGACAAAGTGACATATTTTATGGATATTTCATATTCTATTTAATGCTTAACAGTAACAGTAGAGAACAGCTGATAAAGTGTACAATGAACCCAAACAGTGAGCACAGTAACTGCAGGACGTTTGTGTTGATATTTTTTATACAATAATCTGTATTATGTTGGGGTTTTTTACAATCATACATACATAATAGGGTTCTTTTTTTGACAAATGCATTTTAGTTTGTGTTCAGGTCTTTCAAACTTAGATCTTAAATAATAATCTAAACTCTAAAAAATAACAGTTTCAGTTATCATTAGAAATGAATGAAATGTTGAGATATAGACCTGCTGTATATATTCCTTACACTTACAATCAAGAAGACCTCGCGACCCCCTGTGAAGCTTTGATGACCCTTAGTTGGGGTTCTACAGCCTTTCTAGTCTTTCGACCACTCAGTGCGCTGTACACTTCATGCCACACTCACCCCATTCACACACATACACTGATGCAAACTGCTCATCAGAATGGAAACTCGTCATTCATACACTGCCAACCTTCCGATTAGTGGACGACCCGCTCTACCTTTGAGCCACAGCCGCAGTTATAGCATGGGGCATTTTTATGTATACAGCAGGGGCAGATCTAGAGGGGTGTCAGCCAGTTAATGTCAAATGCAGTCAAATGAATGAAAATGAAAATAACATGGTAAACTAAAATTCTCTGTTATGACCACATTTTATAGCTACAAGTGATCTGTGAATGAAAAATTCTGAAGATTTGGAAATAAAACAATGTTTTGGCTTCTCATGCCACCCTTAGATATTTCCATTCAATGCTTACATTTTTACAATAATGTTTTTGAGTTTAAATATCTTTATTTGGGGGCTTTTACAAGTAAATAGATATATGTGACTGTGACCTATTATTTCTGCCACCCCTTAAAGCAAACCTGGGGTTCGAGATCCCCTCTAGGGGTTGCCAAAGCTTCATGGGGGTTGCAAGGCCTTTTTGATTTTAAGGTGTGCTAGAAAACTTAAATAAATATACTAAATATACACAGTAGGCCTATATCTCAGCATTTGGTTCACTTCTTTGAAGAAAAGTAAATGTAAATTGAGCCTATTAAGTCTGTATGATTGTTAAATGCTATGATTAAAAAATACATAATATAGACAGAGAATTGTATAAAAAGTTACCTAAACAGGAAATAATCTGCTCAAAATTCCTCTAAAACACTTGTTTCACACAAACTCCTTGCAGTTACTGAGTTCCATGTTTAGGTTCATTGTACAATTTTGGATATAATATGAAATATACATAAAATATATCACTGAGTCTGGAGTGGTCGGGTTAATAACTAAGAAAAAAGGGGGTCCTTTAGGGAAAAAGATTGGGAACCACTCCATGCCACCCTCTGGACACCCCATGAATATCTCTGTAGATCCGCCCCTGCTGTACAGTGCAGTATATTTTATATGATGGTGTGTTTGTATGGAAACTGTAAGTAAGCTGTAGTGGAGTAGAAGTATAAAGTAGGATAAAAATGGAAATACTCAAAGTACAAGTACCTCAAAATTGTACTAGAGTACAGTACTTGGAATGTACTCAACTACTTTCCACTGGGGTTGCAGTTAATTGGTTTATCATGTAATGTGATCGGATGCACATGGAGGAGGGAGGGGGTAGCAGTGAATCGGTGGGAGGGGCGTTTATTGTTGGAAACTAAATAAAACGTGCCGGTGGTCGGCCGTCTGTCAGAGATGAAGTGATCCCGGATGATCCAGAGTCCGGGAGAGGACGGAGTGTGTGTGAGCGCAGAGCTGAAGGTCTGAGCGGCTCCTGGTCTCGGCTGTACCCGGGTCAGCAGCAGCAGCAGCTGTGTGTGTCACATAGAAAGGACAGATGAGCTGAGCGTGTACCTGCAAGCTGAGAGTGTGTGAGCGGCTCAGAGGCAGATCCTCTGCAGAACACGCCCTGATAGAAAAGGTAGACAGACAGACACACACACACACACACACACACACACACATACACTGATCACTGAGGAGCCGAGCTGCTTTACCTGAAAACAACAGCCCCAATGCTCCAGCTCTGCAGGCTCACACCACCGGACACCTACCAAATGAAATCAGGACGAGTGTATTCCCGCAAACTTTGGTTTGTCCCTCGGAGCTTTCTTCCCGTCTGCAGCCCGGAGCACCTGGACTCCCCGCGGGACTCGGTGGAGGAATAAGGGCTGGTCGTCGCAGCAGCAGAGCGCTAACACACCGGCTGGGCTGAGCACCATGAGTAGGAAGACACGGCGCTGGATTTTCCATTTTTTCCTGTGCCTTGGAGTAGTGTATCTGAAAATCGGGTGAGTTTTCGGGATGTCCTGCGGGTGGTTTAGGTGATTTTAAAGAAAAAGCAGGAAAAAGCTGGCTGATTTTAAGAAAATTGGAGATTTGTTGATAATAGTGAGTGCTGTAGAGAAATGAGGGCCCCTCAGAGTGAGGACTGGGGTCTTTTCTGGCTGTGTGTCCCCCTGCAAGTGGAGTGCAGTTAAATTCATTAACCTTACATACACTCTGCTGTAGCAATGTCAGCGGACCACAAGCAGTTATTATACATGTTTGATAAGTCAGAGCAGTGTCCACGTTCCCCGGAATGGTCACTTGTGAAAACACCTGCAGAACCTCCATAGGAAAATGCCACATTTTAACCTTCCGCCTTCACCGCAGGGGTCTGTCGTCGGTGGTTGCACTGGGAGCGAGCATCATCTGTAACAAAATCCCCGGCTTGGCCCCCCGTCAGAGGACTATCTGTCAGAGCCGACCCGACGCGATCATAGTGATCGGAGAGGGAGTTCAGATGGGGATCAATGAGTGTCAGTTTCAGTTCAGACACGGACGCTGGAACTGCTCGGCCCTGGGGGAGAGGACCGTGTTCGGGAAAGAGCTCAGAGTGGGTACGTTGCACTTTGATTTCATCTTAAAGATCTGTGCACCAAGGAAAACCTATATATTTACTAAGTGAATAGGGTTGTTCTTTGTGCCAATCCACGGGGTTTCAGGACAGTTTTATGTCAATTTTGTTATTTTATCTATGGAGTTCTGTTATGGGTTTAAAGTCATTTGATTGCACTTTATTCTCATATAACATGCACTGTATGCAGACTAAAACTACTATAGGGGTCTATACTATTACAGTGCAGTTGAGTATCAATCTAAATTTTACTATAGAATTATTATTGTAGATTTTGAAGGCAAGAAAGCTGCTAAATTCTCCACTTCACTGAGTTCTTCTGCCACAAAAGACATTGTTGCAACATGTCAGCATGCCTTGATCTTCATAGTTACAGTGCTCACAAGATTGTTTTTAACTAATAAAATAGTTATTACTGAGAAATAAGCTGTTTCATTTTGAAATTGCCGCATAATAGCACACCAGCCGCTCCATAATTGTGTGTTGCTTGGACACAGATAGTCAACACAGCGTGTTTTCTTCATGTATTAAGTTGTATGTTATCTTTACTGTTTGCACTGTCCGAGCATAAGTGTTTAGGAAGTCATAAAAAGTTTTGAAATTTGCCATTGTTTGTCAAAAAACTGTCCAAAAATGCATTCCTCTGAGGTACACGACCTCTGACTTTTTATTTTTTTGTTTTGTTTTGTTTTTTACAAAACATCTGTAAGTCTGTAGCTTGGACTCTCTGCCTCTGCTCTTGGTGGGAACATAAGCCACAGATTTGATCCTGTGTGTGTGGAATAAGGCTTGAGGCGACGCTTGCTCCAAAGACGGGACTGCGGAAATAAGCTGGGAATCATATTTAACAGGCTGGTGCTCCACTGTCTTGTCCTTTAACTGTCATCCCAGAGACAGACGCAGAGCTCGGGTGTCATCTTTCACGCCAAGTGTCATTAAGGATTACAGCTCACGTCTAGTTTGAGCCTTTAATTCAGGCTGATTGCTGCATTGTATGTGACGTCCTTATATTATACTGCCTGAGATGGTTGTAGTATTAGCTGCAACAAATACAAGTACAGTCTGAACGAGTCCTCCTGCCCAGATTACTTTGATGCACACAGTTAAAGCTGCAGTTGGTAACTTAACTTTTGGTCATATTCATTGTAACGTTCACTATATCCTGACAGTAGAACATGAGACAGATAATCTAAATTAAATCAGGTTCCTCTGGCTCCTCCTAGTGCTCCTAATGGCATTTGCAAGAATCCACAGGGCCTGAACGAAAATCAACCAATCAGAGCCAAGGAAGATAGTTGATTGTCTCATAATGGAGTCTCATTCCCAGGTTGTGAAATACTGATGATTTAGGACCCCAAACATCAGTATTTGACCCAAAGCACTGGTATTTAACACCCTGGGAATGAGATTTAACAATTCACTATCTTTCTTGGCTCTGATTGGTTGTTTTCATTCAGGCCCGGTGGATTCTAGCAAATGCCATAAGAAGCACTAGGAGGAGCCAGAGGAACCTGATTGTTTCACAGATTATCTGTCTCATGTTCTACTGTCAGGATATAATGAAAGTTTCACTATTTTCACCTAAGTCACCTACTGCAGCTTTAAATGCTGTTAAAAGATCTATTACCTGTAATGATGCAGGCCTGTATAAACAGCGGTAAAGCTTCCTGATCTGTGATTGTAACGGTTAAGATAATACATTGGCATCTTTTGTTTGATCATTTATACACACTGTGTGTGCATTCCCTCCACCTTCTGTTATATTTCTTAGTTGGTAACACACAGACCTACATGCTTTTTATCCACTCTCTGCTGAACCACCTTCATGTATGTTCATAAAATACTTTCCCCCCAAAAGCTTCAAGTTCAGACAAGTACTTTTTTCTAGGTTTACAAATCTACCTCCAGGTCCTACAGCTTTGGCAGGGGGATGTTTTATGTAGAATGGTTTTAGACCGCTGCTTCAGGAAGGAAGAAAAATGCATATTGTCAGATTTAAGCTCATTTCAGCATTGAGGAATCCACATTTTACCCAAATCTAGATGAGAATCAGGCTGAGTTCCAGCAGCCTGAGCAGGTTGGCTCAGGCGCTGCTCGGGTCCAGCTGCCCTGCGTAGAGTCTGTCTGAATCCATTGTTTTGTTTCAGCAGACTGGAACACTGATAACTGACAGAATACATCAATTTGAGATTTCTGTTGGCAGTGATGCAGCAATGTACAGTATTTTGGCCATAGGATCAAGTATCCTCCCCACCCACCAAGCTGGCTACTTGAAGTAACTCTCAAGTAGGTGGGTACTGGCTATAAGTTGGTTTACATATTCAAATGCCAGGAAACTTGTGTTTGACGTTCTATCTACTTTGCACTTTGAGATTGTCCTTTTAATAGAGAAAAGCAGGTGTGAGCATGGCAGCAAAGATCCACAGCTGCCCATACATTTCAGTGTTTAAAGGAGAACCATGACCTTAAATGTCAGAAAGGTTTGCATGGCGGCATAAACGTGAAGGATGATAACTTTATTGGAGTAATTTTTCAACTTATGGTCATTTCAGGACGCTTTCCACGTGTGCTCTGACTGGAATTATCTCCTGTTTTAATTAAAAAACACAGTTGACCTGAGGCACTCTGATTTATGGAGTGGAAATCCATCCACATAGGGAGGCTCTGCATGCCTCTCAGACTCACCTCCACAGGATGGATCCCAGCGTGACGGCAGCTGGGACAAAGGCCAAAAATTATGCCTAAACATTTCATGTTTTATCTCCCGCTGAATAATGTCAAAAAACATCTTTACCAATCAAATATAGCAGCAGATTGACTGTTGACTGGTGATTTGGTGAAATTATACTCTAAGATTTACAGATAAGTCAGAATTCTTCAGGTTCTTGGATCATAACTCATCATAAAGACAATAAAACCGACCTGCTGCCTTGAATTACTTTCCTTCCATTCTGCAAGATTCAGGTCATCCTGAAGTTTATCTCTTTAAAGAGAGCTTGATTAATGAATGGGACTTGGCTCGGCTCGTGTATTTTATGATTTGGTTTGAGGCAGCTATGCCAGGTATGTAAGGAGGCTTGACACTGCCTGAAATAGTGAATCCTGTTGTCGGCAATTGTGATTAAAAATGTCTTTTCCTCTTTATTGCAGGCAGTAAGGAGGCAGCGTTCACCTATGCTATCATCGCTGCTGGGGTCGCCCATGCAGTCACCGCGGCCTGCACCCAGGGGAGCCTGAGCGGCTGTGGCTGCGACAAGGAGAAACAGGGTTTCTACAACCAGGAGGAGGGCTGGAAGTGGGGCGGCTGCTCTGCGGACGTTCACTACGGCCTGGGCTTCTCTAAGGTGTTTGTGGACGCGCGGGAGATCAAGCAGAATGCCAGGACCCTCATGAATCTACACAACAATGAAGTGGGACGCAGGGTATGTTTGTCTTCTTCTGCAGTCTAACTTTTGAGTAGGTTCAGTAATTTTAAGTGACACTGATTTAATTTTTTAATTTTTATTTGTTTTGTAAGACCAAAATAGTAGAGTAAAAAGTACTTAATCAGGAATGTTTCTGTAACATACACGTTAGTGTTACATTAGGCTCAGAGGCAGAGCGGGTCGTACACTAATTGGAAGGTTGTTAGCTCGATACCTGGCTCCTCCCACTGCATGTTGAAGTATCCTTGAGCAAGATACTGAACCCCAAATTGTGTCAGTGTGAATGAATGAGTTTCTGTTCAGTGGGCTTTGCCATCAGAATGTGTGTGAAAGGGGGAATGTGGCATGTAGTGTAAAAGCGCTTTGAGTGGTCAGAAGACTAGAAAGGTGCTGTACAAGTACAGTCTATTTACCATTTATAATTACTAAAAAAAGCTGTTTAATCAGAGTTTTCTTAACTTAAAAAAGTTTGTGTTACTTACAATTCCAATGTAATCTGTTTCAACAATTCTTTTGAGTTAAAATAACTCTACAGTGTAGACTAGTCAGGGAATGTCTACATGTGTGTTCTATATGCGCTGCTTTAACCACTATTGGCGTTTGCAAGAGCTATCCCAGCGTGCACTGGCCCTGGACATGGCAGCAATGTGTCACAGGGTGGACTCTAGGGATGCATAGATCAGCCTTTTCTCCACTCAGCTCAGAGTATCTGCTGATACAGACTACCGATCTAATACCAGAGTGGTCTTTTTTCCAAGTTTAAATCTGTATACCTGACTGTATGGGAGGCCTGGGATCAGGTTTATGTAAGGTAACATAAGACCAGGGGTTGCTGTGGCACTAAAAACCGAGCAGGCAGCATGCCAGGGCTGAATGAATGTAACTGGCAGCAGATTTTATAATGACACTGACAAAGGAACTGTTCTTCATGTGGATTGGCCGACACCAGATCCAGAATATCAGATCAGTGCATCCCTGGCTGACACATATTCAGGCAAACACATTCACACTTACAGCCAAGCCGTAGTGTTCAGTTCAGGGCTGAGCCACCAAGCCAGGCGACTCCGTGCTGTCTAGAAATGATGGTGTTTGTAGTTGGCGTTGAACAGCTGACTTTAAGAACCTCTGTAAAGAATTGAGTATATTTAGTGTCTGATGCTCCAGTGGAATAGAGCTACAACAGGGATATAGTTGCAGTTTAGCTAAGGAGTTAAGTTGATAGAAACTGAAACGGTATTTGTTAATTTACTAACCAGACACCAGGGTTTCCACTCTTTTTAAGCAATCATCAGGATAGCACATGCTCACAAACGGTAGCCGGTACTACAGTTCTCCTCTCAATCCTCTAGTTCAAATGAAGTAGAAAAGAAAATGAATCTTCCAGAAAGTGAAAGTGTTTGTTTCTTGTACAATTAACATTGCTGTGCAGGTATTTATCAACCACAGAAACAAATGTGATCATTGCCGATATGACCGTTTACACCATTTCCACTGCGCTTTCCTGAGAATTACGTTCACGGCTACGGAAAAATGTGACTTGACGCTGAAAAGATGGCTGCAAGTAACTCTCGCGAATTCCCACAAATAATGTAAAGTGGAGAGGTAACAAGATGCCCAGTGAGGCGGACCCTTGACCATATGAGAGTGCATTAGCCAGACGCTGATGTTGTTTACCAGTGGACAGACATAGGGAGCCAAATGACAGATCAATAGAAACTGCAGGACTGTGCACAATGTGGCCCCACAAGAAAGCAAATTATTGTAAAAGCTACAGCAGGCACATCAGTGGAAGTCTGAGGAAGACTTCTAAAAATACATTGAACCCTATAGGGCCATTTGTGTCATTACATAGATATGAGAGCATGTCTGTTCACTGTGGTTTTAGAATACATTCTGTACAAGCTGATGCTCTGTGAACTGTGATTTTAATGCTAGTTCTAAAAATACAACCATTGTAGCGCCACATGTTTCCGATATATTCTGTTTGAGCGCCAAATATATCTTCAGTTGTTTCTCTTTGTGGAAATTCCCTAATATGCACAACTTTTTATTAGAGAAATATACATGAAAATGTGTATTTAGAGGGTGTATAAACTGAGAAGCTGAGCAGTGAATTTGCTTAGATAGATTTCATGTCAGTGTCACAGTGACAGGTTGATTCAGGAGGAAAGAGGAGTACTTTCATCTCCGGACTAGGCTTCATACTTGAGGTCTGGCATCAGTCAGAACGTGATACAGTGTGTGAATCTCTTAATATACACTTACAAAACTGATACCTCTGTAATTATTGTAGTAAGGCTTTCATGTTAAATTGGAGATGATGTCAGTGTGTGTTTTGAGTGCCAGCCTTCAAATTTCTTGAGAAGAATAAACAATAGTGTAAAAGGTGCCACGGGAGGCTTACAGGGGTTCTGTTAGACAAACAATGGCAGCTTCGTTGGCAGTTCACTTCACTGAACTCTGTGAATTCCATGTTTGTCAGGTCTCGGGGGCATGACCACCCTAAGCTGTATGCATCCAAGGCTTTTGACAATTACCCCACGAGACTCCAGAAAGTCTGAGGCCACATCAGAGTGGAATAATTAAAAAGCAGGGTGAGGCTTCTCTAATGCCAGCGAGGGTTCCCACTCAGTGAGGAGGAAGGAGGGTAAGCTGATGTCATTCAGCCCGAGGCACACAGAGAATACCCCGGCTGCTTTGCCAAACACGCCGAAAGGTTCCACTCTAACCCTGAAAAGGCCTTTCAGCGCTGCCAGTCTGTAAATGCCTCAACGTGGTGACAGACCAAACTGTCTCTTTAGTCAACGCAGGAACTCGTAAATTATCCCAGCTTCTGTCTGAATTCATCACCTTTACAGATTCATCTCATTCAAACCACATACGAAGAGAAGTTTACCACTATTGTCCATAGTAAAGCAGCTGCTCAGAGACCGTAGATCCATGAAACACAAACCAGACTGCTGTGTAGAGGCAGCGGACAAAAGATGCATTCAACTTTGACCTGCAATATTCAGTTTATCTGGTTACTTGAATTATTAAAACCAGGTTAAAAAACAATAATGCAGAAGTGTGGCAAAAAGAATCAACTGTTAAAAATACTATTTGCAGATTGTTGATTTTCTAACTGACTTACAGGGACTTCACTTGATTCTTGAGACATTTATTGAGCTGTGCTTTTCTCAAAAGACTGCTACTGAAAACAGCAGTGATAACTGTGTTTTTGTATTTCGATAAAAATAACTTTTTGTCACATTTACTGAAACTTACAGTATATCCTGACAGTAGTAAATGAGACAGATAATCTGTTGAAACATCAGGTTAAGGGGAGGCCCGGTAGCCTACCCAGTAGAGCTGGTGCCCCATGTACCAAGGCTAGGTCCTTAATGCAGCGGCCGTGGGTTCGACTCCAACCTGTGGCCCTTTGCTGCATGTCCTCCCCTCTCTCTCTCCCCCCTTTCCTTTCACTTGACTTTCCATTTAAAACTGTACTCTCCAAGCACAAGCTGAGATAACCCCAGGGTTATTTTCTCTGACTTGACAAAGCTCCTCCAGAGACATGGAGGACACAATGTAACTGCTCTCTCAGACTGAGTAGTACTCCTCATGAGTGGTAAACTGATCAATGAGATCAATGTTGTAATTGTATTGTTATTACATTTACTGACGTTTACTACATTATTATTGTTACAGTATAGATCACCAGCTTTTTTCAGACTGTATTTATCACATTCATATTTGTTATCTTTCTGTTGGATTGTATCTATAGCTCCTATACGTGGCTGCGTTTAATATATGAGCTATAGGATAAAAAAACCTGTAATGTGAATGTAGGGTACCAAAATGTCAGAGGCTTTAAAGATGTTTTATTGTTTATAACACTGAATAGCAGGCATGAATTTATTGAGTTTCCATGCTCGATGTATGTTTCTTCCATCAGTGCGTTTTGAGGCTCAACCTGTCTTGTGAAAAGAATGGCACATACATAGCTACTAGCCATAGGGCGACATACTGTAGCCGCTCTGAGATCCCCTGGAATGCTTACATTCATTTGGAATGCTAGAAAACTTTTGTCTCAACCTGTTGAACTATTCATGCAATATCTTTGAGACTTGAGTATTTCTGTGAACTCATATGTTTCTCACCTGCTCATTATGGAAAGACAGCAACAAACAAACTGTAAGAAATAGTGTGTAATCCTCCTAACTTTTATCTTTTTACAGTGGAAGACACCTTAGAGTTAACAGAGTTAAATGGGTTTTAGGTGGGCAGTTGTAACACAGTTTTCAGTTTGAGACTTTGAAACCCCGTCTTCATCTTAACATCTTCATCTTCATGTTGTAGGTCCTGGAGAAGGGCATGCGCCTGGAGTGCAAGTGTCACGGCGTGTCGGGATCCTGCACCACCAAGACGTGCTGGACGACGCTCCCCAAGTTCCGTCAGCTGGGATACATGCTCAAGGACAAGTACGACCAGGCCGTGCACGTGGAGCCGGTGCGAGCCAGCCGCAACAAGCGCCCTACCTTCCTAAAGATCAAGAAACCCCACTCCTACCGCAAGCCCATGGACACGGAGCTGGTCTACATCGAGAGGTCGCCCAACTACTGCGAGGCCGACCCTTTGACTGGCAGCATGGGAACACAAGGTCGCCTGTGCAACAAAACGCTTCAGCAGCCCAACAGCTGCGACCTGATGTGTTGTGGTCGAGGATATAACACGCATCAATACTCACGCGTTTGGCAGTGCAACTGCAAGTTCCTGTGGTGCTGCTACGTCAAATGCAACACCTGCAGTGAGAGGACAGAGGTGTATACCTGTAAATAGAAATATTTATTGGACAAGTATTAAGAAGCACAGCTAGACCGGACTGCGTGCGGGTGTGTGCACGTGTGTGCGTTGTTAATGTATTTCAGAATAAGACTGGCTGCGGAGCTACTACCTTGCTGGCATTACAACAATCACGACAACCGGTTTCTGCAACGTGTGTTGATTATACTGATGCCAATGGACATCTGCCATAACACTGGACGCAACCTATGGGCTCATAAATTGTATTTTTATTTTTCAAGTTGAATGCCATTTCATGCCCCACGCTTGACTCTGCAGGCCATACTGGTCTACTGGCACGACTCACCTCCAAACAGTGATTTATTTTCTAGACTAATAATTTATTCAATGAGAAAACTACTGATGATTTTGAAAACTCACTGTTGACTAAATCTGGTAAGGTCTTAAGTTGGTGTAGGTGCCTTTTAGGCATTTTAGTAAACAAATATTCAAGTGCACTTACGCAAAGAGAAATTTACTTTTTCTTTAACAAGACAACTCACACACTGGAGCTGAAAACTGAAACGACACAAACTGAACTCGACTGAATGACATATTTGGGACCATGCAGCCTATGTGCATTAAGCCTCGCAGAAGAACATTAAACTACTGATCCTGGGCTCGGTATGATAGTATTGTTTTCTACTTGTTTCTGTCCCCTCTGCCCTACAGTTTGCTGCTAGTTGTCTGGAAAGTTATGGAGTTTGTGACTGAGCAGCCATATTGACGGTTCAAGCTAAGTTGACACCACCAGAAGCAAACGCGAGCTTCCAGACATAAATTCCCCTTAATGTTGGTTGATAGAATATATTTTGTAAGAGATTATTTTTATATAATATTTTTTTTATTTATTTTCTATCTCTATGTAAGATATTTTTCCCTTAGCATTTCTAACTGTTCAGTTACTGAGTTTAAAGGAGATGACCCACTGAAACACTGTTTTAAAAATGTGCCTTGTTTCTCAGCAGCAGAATATAATGTTATACAGAAATATGCGGTATTGTGATTTGTAATACATGTCAGGAAACATTATCTCACCTTGCCTTGCTACCTATCGAGAGCCAAAGTCCTGACGTCACTTCCAGGTTAGCTGCTGTTCCACAAAAGTTTGTATGACTCAGTGCCATCGGTTGTACAGGGTTTCTTAAGATGTCTCTCTAAAAAGGTAAAACGTGTTTTTGTGGTTTACTATCCATATTCTAAAATACTCTAGTATCTATTACAGCATTTGGCATTACAATTTGAACCCTTTAAACCGTGATTCATTTGTTAGCATACAAAAACTACGACTACTATGCATTTTTAACAGCGCAGTACACCAGTAGCACTTATTAGTCAGCGTAACTGTGGTTCCTGACCCACTGTCTCTTTAGTCATCTCTCCAGCTGTAATCTCAGCTGTCTAACAAAACATTTCCGCCATTCTGCCCTTCCGCCATCGTTTTAGCCACGACTAGCCGCAGCCTTTCTGTTGAACTAACGTTTAAGTAGTGCTTGTTAAAGACCACTAAAATTGGATTGAATTGAACCACATTGCATACTTTTGACTAAGGTTATGTTCCAAGGCTGTGTTTTTAGACATTTGTGTTACTACAAATGTGATGAGATTTTTCGGCTGGATTCAATGGTGAATGGCTACGATGCATTCTGGGTTCGCCACCGCCGCTGTCGGAACTGGTCACTGCCATTGTAGACAAAGCGTGTGATTCCACCGGATGTTTAAAATATTCGCCTGATCTATTTTTGACAGAAGCTGTGTCAAGCTGCACAGAGCAGATCGACAGGAAGTCAGAAACAGGAACAGCATAGATACAGTGCTGTGCAGACTCCCAATTGTAAAAACGGACAAAAGAAAAGCAAATCTACAAAATCATTATGATTGGGTCAACAAAATGAGGCAGCAAAACGCTTGTCACAGAGCTGGTGGAATCAAGGCGTTATACTTCAGGAACAGAATCCGGGAGTTATGACTTTGCTTTGGCTTTCTATAGGGTTAACCATAAATCCACAGATATACAGTTTGTGCTTTTTGTCAAGTCTCTCACTAACACCAACTAGGGCTGGGTATCATTTCATATTTTCCGTGCCTTTAATTAGAGAAATTAAGGAAATGAGGGGAGAGATAGATTTTGATATTTTTTGAGTTTACCAAAACCAAAACAAAATAAATAACGAATAAAAAAATCAAGATCATGCATTCAAATCCAACCTTTGATACTATGGACACATTTCAGACAGTACTCAATAAAGGTTTGATACCCAGCCCTTATACTTAAATATAAAACAATCAGACATACCTTAACAGGGACATTAGTGACCAGTTGCATTAGTACAGTATCAGGACAGGTTGATTATAGATAGAACTGTAACATGCCTTCATCACAGGAGGGTACACTACGGTTATGGTTGCAGAAACAATGCAGTTTTTTCTCAGTTCTCTTGTTTGGTTCATACAGACAGTTTCTAGTGAATGGCAGTCATGACTGACTCAGTCCTCATTAAAGGTTGTTGTTGTATGCCATTGAACTGATGAAATGATATCAACCACCTGCTGTAGAGCTCTTAAATCAGAGGTCAATGCTGTTCATGTAAAACCAGTCTTTTTATTCGTCTTTGGTTAATAAATCTTGTCTGAGAATTAACAGGAGATAATTTTTTGTTTTCAAGTTTCATTATGAGGACAGATCAGAGTGAAGAAGGTGTGATTGAGGGTTGCGGTGCAGAGGGTGTCGCAGCAGTGTGTGCCTCAGTGAGCAGTGGGAGTGTGGAGCTACTGGCTGATGGATTACTCTGACATCTGCTTCATTCACTCCTCAACAACGTTGCTACAACAACCACACTGTGCCCCCCAAAAATGCTCCTCATCTCATCGAGAGGCCAGACTGCCCATTAACAAAATGGTAACCATGCAAAACCCAGATAAAATTTGGATGCTATTTATTTTGTGGAAATGGCAAAAGGGACGAAAGCGGGGAGGGGGCTTTACAATTGCAAGGGGATGATGTCAAGAAGGATTTCAATCTGAGCAATAGAAAAGGTCTTAACTCCCGGAATAATCGGCACAAAACATTCCTCGGCTAAACTTTGCCTCAATAGAGTGACGCTTTCAAAAGGCAGCTGGCCAAACAGTCTCGGTTAGAGTAACACCAAGGCTCTGTCACTGAGAGCTCAACAACATTATCGGACTGTCTCACAGAGCACTGGTTTGTTAAATGCTTCTCTTAATGGTCAGACACATAACAGAGACAAACACAGAAGGAGAACTCATACCAAAACATGCTAATTATCTATCATATTGTTATTATTATTATCATTATTATTATTATCTATTAATATAGTTATCTTATGATCATTTCCTCCTTTTCACTTACACCTCCTTCCATGTGTAACATTGGTTCCACGTCCTAATAATGCATCCTTCATAAAGGCCTCATTAAATTTCATTAACTAATGCTTTAAAGTTGAGTTCAAACAATTACTGTATGTAGAGCAATAATTGCTGGTTGATATTGAAAGTTCTCGACCTTGGAAACAGTAGTTATAGTATATATATATATATATATATGTATAATAAAACAAATAATAAAACAACAATTATGAAATTAGTTTACCATTCAATTTTAAAATGAAAATAAACTAAATTTGGTTCCCCTGGTTCACTTTAGGGTTCAAGTATTGAAAATAGAACTAGAAATGTTAGATATCTTTTAATTAACAAACAAATCCTTGTTAAATTACAAAACACATACTGACATGTAAATTCACAGGCCATTTTTATAATTTTATTAATTTGTTCATGTATTTTAAAAATACAAAAAATATCAGTAAAATAAACAGAAAAACCTTGTAAATTACTTTTTTACAGGCTGTTTCATAATCTGTTAAAAAACTCCCTGTACTATGTTTAAATGATTATTGATTTAAAAAATAAAAAAAGATTTAATATGATTATCATCGTAATTTTCTCAATTAAATAATTACTCGTTCAACTAATAACCTTTGCTGCAAGGCCAATAATCCAATAAGGGACCCTTTTCTATCGTTTGGTAAATTAGACAGTTTACTTTATATTTACCTTTCTTCACAGAAGTGAACCAAATGCTGAGATATAGGCCTACTGTGTAATTTTTAAAGTTTTCTTACACTCCCCTAAAATCAAGAAGGCCTTCGACCCCCTTATGAAGCTTTGGTGAACCCTAGAGGTCAGGTGGGGAACCGCTGTTCTGTAACATGCAAATCTGCAAGCGCAACCACTATATATGTCTGTACTACAATTGATGCCACAATTTCATTCAAAGTGAAAAATAATCTGTGTATCCACCCTGAGATTCGGATCCGCTCCAAAATGTAATGGGTTCTTCCCCATGCTACACCCTTCCACCAAGTTTCATGAGAAGTAGGCTGGAATCTTTTTTCGTAATCCTGCTGACACACAACAAACAAACAGCACCTTGGCGGAGGTAGTTAGAGGAATCCATGCAATCCCATTTTCTTCCATACACTGTGCCACATGTCTCCGATTTTTGTTTCCATTGCATTTTGTCATACATGCTCGTTAATTGTATATCAAATTATACCGTGCACTTCCTAAGACTGGCAGAAACTGACTACAAACATACACTGCAGTTATAAGTCAAAGCACAACACTGACTCATCCTCCACAGGCCTCACTCTGTCAAAAACCACACGCCAAAAGGGGATCATTGAAGCACTAATGAACTGCTTCATGGTGTTTTTCCTATAAACACAAGTGCGTCACTGCCAAGGTCCCTGGTGTTTAATGCCTCTGCTTGTTCAAGGGGTCTGCAGCTGCTGGTGCTAGCCTTTGCTGTGTCTCTCTGCATGCAGCAGTGCACCTGTGAACACCTGCATTGAGTTGATAGTCCAAAATTTACGACTGCCAGTCTGCAGCATGAGCTGGGACTGCCTGTGTCTGTTCCCAAAGCTGCTTGTGTGAGTTTTCTCCCGGACTAGATATTTCACTTCTGCACAACTTAATTCTTTAACTTTTAATTGATGTTTTCAGATCAGGGTCTTTTTGTATGAAAAGCTGACAGGTTGGTGCTCCGCTGCAAATGGCGCTGGAAGCCGCCACGCTTGGCTTGTGCCGAAGAGATTCTTTGTCAGAACGTTGATTATTTAAGACAGGGGCTGCTTAATAACTATCATTATGGCACTACCTTGAGAGCGAGGGCCAATCAGGGTCCAAACAGAAATCTCCCCTGCCAACAATGACGTCGTAGCCAAGGAATGAGACAGAAACAAGGTACACATACTTTGGAAAACCAAAGATTTTAATTGAAGGATGCATAAATCAAACAGTTCATATCACGTACTTTAAACACTGCATCTACAATAAATCATAATTTGGCTCAGAAGTGATTGAATAATGAATGATGTGTTATTTGTTGGTTAAAATAGGCCAAGGTTGGGGCATGCCAGATAATGATAAATCTGTAGCCCCGAGCTAAACTTCTGCTGTCTGGTTGTAAAATGTTTTCAGTACTGGAATGGCCTCACTGTGGAAGCAATGTAATACAGTTGTTTGTGAAGGAACTGTGCATGAATTCTTGCACAGTTTGGGATTTTAGAAGTTACATCCTCACTGTTAAGCTCTTAATTTAAAGGGTAGGTTCAAGAAATTGCAAAAAACAGTTTCTCACTTACCTCTGGTGGCGTTTAGTCATGCAGATAGTTTTGTTTTTATTTAATTAGGTTCTGAGATATCCATCTCTGAGATTTCTGCCAAATACATGGAGGTAAATGGAATTTTGTTTTTGCGTTTCACAACATTGAAAAATATAGCTTAGTTTGGCACATCATTATATTTTGTTACACTAACACACACTTGGTGGCAATATGGCCCACAACTAGAAAATGGTAATAACATCAAGGGAAACCATCCAAATGATGCAAAAAGTAACAGTTCACTATTTGTTTTTATTTTTACCCATCAAATACAAAGTAACTCACTTAGACAAACAGCCACCAAATCTGGCAACAATAGTCACGTTTCCATCCAAATTTTAACCACATTTTGTGAAAAATCTTCAAAGGGATATATTAGTTGACTAGCAAGGACCACACCATCAACAAGCTGATGAAGAAAGTGATTTATCCAAACAAAACATTTATTATCCTTGATATTGAGTGTCTTGTATACTGTTGAGTTGAGAAACTTCGCTGGGGAATCCTCCGTAGCACCCGGGTACAACGGACCCCCAAGTACCCTTTGGAGAGAAAGAGAAAGAACAAAAGGGGTTGGGGGGAGGGGCCTAGACTACGAGAGCGAAAAAGGAGAAGAGGGTATTCATGGGAATGCCGGAAAAAACATAATTGATCCTGCTCCTGAAACTCCACTAATAGCATTAATGAATGCATTTTTCCATCCACTACTGTTATGTGAATATTAGGAGTTGTGTGCATCGAGATAAACAGCACTAATTCTCCTGTTGAGTGCCACTGCAACACAACGAGATGATGTAAGTAAAAGTGCGCCAGTCAAACCCTAACAAAAACAATGTGGAAAGCGTGATGGAAATATGAGATTTGTTTGTGTCATGGAACAATTTGTCTCCTCATTGCTCCACACAGATCTGATATTGTCGTCTCTGGCAATTGTTCGTCTCCAGTGAAGAGCAAGATTCAGTGGATGTTTAAGTTACTTCATGTACTTTATGATTGATTTGGTAAGTCTGTTTTCACTGCACTTGGTGAACTCCTTCTGTGTTGCTTGTTAGCGCATCTAAGTCCACCTATTAGCTAGCCACCATCGACAGAGAAATGGTGGATGTCGCATATTCCTCCCACTGTACAAAAATGAAGTCAAAATATCCCAGATACGCCTGCCGCCATCTTGCACTGGTGACTTTGCAGTAGTGATCAGGGTTAGCACCGCGGTATCAATATCCACCCCATATGTTCGGTCAGTAAGGGCTCAGCTGTTAATCTCTTGATGTGAAACCATTATAGCTTCAAATAACTAATGAATACCAAACTTATCAGAAAAATGAGCACTTGAACAATTTCCATTTATTGTGGTCTAAAAGGCTGGTGGTATAGTGCTACACTGAGTGGGTCTGAATGTTATATAGCGCCTTTAATTTGCAAATTGTGCACAAAAACAGGTGGATGGCAACACATTTAGTGACAGGAGAGAGAAAGAGAAACATCTGGAGTTTCTGGCAAGTTTTGAGCTCAGTCTGAGGTATCAAACACAAACCTACTCCACCCACGCACACACAGTGAGAGCGTGTTGTTAGTTTGATCGAGATAATGTCTGTACTGTTAACTACGATGGTCATTTGTGTCCAATAAACACAGATTATTATAACACAAATAAACCAAGCTGTAAATTCACTTCCTGTTTCAGTGAGTACTCTTCGAGTAAAAGGTGGTTCCTGCAACAAACACACCATTTTTTCAATATTTCTTTTGGCATTTCCCTTTATTGACAGGACAGTAGAGAGATACAGGAAAGGAAGGGGAGGAAGGGGATGACAGTGGCATATGGCCTCGATATGCGCTCTACCTGGTGAGCTACCTGGACACACAGAATCATACGACTGACTACCTAAGAAGCATTCCTTTAACCCTGTGAGGTAACATGAGAATCCATCTTCAATCTTCGCCAGGCTTCAAACTGTGCATTGTTTGTTGGAGATTGAAGTCTGCCCGTGATAGATAGTTCATCCAATCAAGTATTTTTTTCTTTTTCCGAACAGTCAATGACTTCCCAGATGGTTCTGTGTAACAAACCATCTGATGTTCCACCAATGCAGCACAACAGTGAAACACTTCGTGGAGTAACACAAACGGGTACCAAATAGACAATAACTTTGGAAAACACCCACTTGAGACTGCTGAAGCCTCACATTAGCTTTGGCTCAACTTTGGAATACATTTTGCACGGTGGATTTTATCCATCTTTATAGTGGAGTCGAGTTATGGCACAATCACTTAGAACAAAAGGAGCAATCACAGTGACCAATATGGCTTGAATTGTTTAAAATAGGCTTAAACCAAACCCACCTTGTGTCCTGAATGACATCCATTTTCCATCTGCACTGCTAATCATACCTGAGTGAAGGCGTCACAGTGCTCTCATGATATTCGTGACAAAAGCACATTTTGTATATACTACTACAGAACTCAAAGGATTATACAGGTTTCTAATGCTTTTTCCACCTCAGTCCAAACAGAGATCAATGTGTGGAGCAGGTAGAGATCTCCTGCCATCGGCACTGAGGCGTCATGTATTGTGCTGTGGTTTAGCACTGAGACATGAAGCCATGCAGGAGGTCCCAGGCCCCCTTTGTTTCCTGCAGAGATTGACAGGCGGCTTAATCCCAGAGAAGCCAAAGGAAATAACATCAAGATGCATTTAATTACACTTTTTTTCTCCTGCAGGCCTTTCTACCACATGTGTGGCGTGTATCTGAAATTACACTCCACGTATGAAAAGGATTAGACATGATTCTCGTGCTTGTGTTAGCTTGCAGTTCATACCAATTTGTGGAGTATATAGAAAAGTATCACGCTGTTATTAGAGCTTACAGCACAGGGGAACTAAATTATGAGTTGTCCCTACAAAGGTTTACATCAGACACTACACCCTCTACTCCCTGCTTGACTGTAAAAATGTGTGAAGAATGCAGTAATGACACATGGTGTGTACCGTATGAACCGCTGTACTGACAGCACATGGGAGGTATGTCCCTGTGGCCATGCTGACATGAAAACCAAATAAGCAAGCATCGACACAAAACGACATCCTGCTTTATGCCCAGCAAGCTATAATTTTTCCACAAATAAAAGGATGTTAAGAAGTTCTTGAAGCATATAGAGCTATTAAATGATGAGAAACCCATGATGTCTGATGCCTGAAGCCAAGCGTGGGCGGAGAGGTTGAATCAACAGCTAAAACAAATCCTGTATCCTGTTGTAGTTTAGTGCATGAACAGCTCTGATTAATCACAGCAGAGATCATTCCTTATAGACAGAGCAGGTAAGTGAGGCATAAATTCCTGTGCAGAATTTGCTCATTCTTGATTGTTTCATCACCTCGCACCATTCACAGTTGATTTAGGCCGAGGAATGTGCTGGATCGTCCCGCAGCAGAGGGGGCAGCTGAACCTGAGGTACCTGAAAACAGTTGTGACAGTCTCGCTAAAATAAGTTTGAGTAATGAACAGCCTGACGAAAGACTAAAGCTATATCAGTATCTCCCAAAACAATTCTCCTCTCTCTCCCGCTCTTCAAATGCTCGGAATGATGAATGAAAAGCGTTTATAGGAAGTGGTATTGCACAATCGGAGAGCTTGCATTAAAGCAGCAACCAGTGATGTTTTCTGTCATTCTATGTCCATGTTGTGGTTCTCTATTGCTGATAGGTAGAACACAGTACTGATCCTTTTCAGTTCATTAAAGCTTGATATGGCTGAAAGGGGTCAGTGCACAGGTAGAGATTTAACTGTATTTAAATAATAAATGATACTGGTAGTTAGCATTCGCAATGATAAAGAAAAAAATACCTCAAACTTTATAATGAGAAGATTTATTATTCAACATTAGGATTATCACATACACTATTCATATTACATTTGACCCTTTCTAAGTCCCGCCCCTTTTTACGCTGTGCTCCAATAACATCCGAGCAAACCTTGGTCGACTTTCTCCTTTCCTGCAAAATGCTAGCTAACTAGCTAGTTAGTCTACATACATCATTAGCTAACCTTTTGCTACAGCTGGTAGCTAGTTAGCAATAACAGGTTACATCTGAGCGCTAATGTTGGCAAAACACTAGCCAATTAGCTAGCTTATTTGCATCAATCATTAGTTAGTTATTGTTTTAGCTAACATTAGCTAAATGGAGCGAAGCCTGCGAGCTAGGTCAGGCAGGTCAACTCGAGCTGCGCTGCTACACGCACATAACATCCCTTATTCCATAATCACTAACCAAATGTACCCTTTCAATCTGACGGTCTATTTAAACTGCACAATTTCCCAGCTCTCCCTCTGCTCTGTCAGTGCCGCTGTTGCCCTGCATCCATATTGCTACCTGCTGTGCTGTAAGCCCCACCACCACCCCAGCATCCATCCTGACTGAACTTAAGATGGGACTGTATATATGTCACTTTTATCTTCAAAGTGTGGTTGTCTTTTCAACATAGATTAGCCTAGCACATAGCATATGTAAGTAGCCTACAGGAATGGAGAAAGTTGACCAAGGTTCTGACTGAGGCCGAACTGTTATTGGAGCACAGAGCAAAAAGGGGCAATTTATGTACTTATAATGAATAATACTTATATTAAAAATATGCCTTTTAATTATTTACACAATACGATTCTAAACAATATTTTTTAAATCTTTATCTCTAAATGAGAACTGACTACATGTAGTGACAAACCTGACTGTGTCTCACACTATGGATCCGACACACAGACTGACTGGGACTAAGTTTTGCCAACATGCTTTGTTGGTGATGGCAAGATGGCAAGAATAGCATGAATAGCATGATCCCTGATACAGAAAAAAAAACCATTGTCAATATTTTAGAGACCCTCCAAAATTACAGTTGGTTACAAAAAAAACAACAAGCAGCAGAGCTCCCCTGTAATTCGCACCCTGTTTGGGCTATATAAATACTTTAACTTTATTTAAACTGACTTCACCTAACCTGCAATAATGGATTTCTTTGCCTCTTCTGGGCAGCGGAAACAAGTTGCGAACACAACACTTACACATTATGACTATTTAAGTTGATATGGTGAACTTGTTTGTTTACTTTGTTGTTTATTATTTACACATCCAGCAGTAATGGAGCCACATTATCATTCATTTGCAGTTATATTTGTGTCCTCCATGTTTTAGCTCTGTTTCTACCAACTCCTGAGAATAGCTCTTTAGCTGCTGCTTGATGATCAGTTCTGGTGATTGTGGAAGGAAGCAGTGCTGCTTCGCCCCAGAATCAGGTGTTTCATTCCACAGCCACAGACGCCAGACCAGACTACACACCAGTTACATAATGACAGATCAAAAACGTAAAACCTACAAGGGCTCAGTGGACTCAGTGTCACCTCTCTACCGTCTCCTCCTGAGAATCAGGAGCAGACAGGAAACCTGAGCTTTGTTTTCCCCTCAGTTCTGGGTGTGCTTACTCTACCTGCGCAGGACCTCACCACACGTTATCTTTACGTCCAATCACCTGTCTGTTTTCATGTATGCATTGCTTCAGTTAGGAAACTATTCCGCTCACATTCATCAAGCACATATCTTTATGAGCTTCATGAGGAATTACTGAGATAAGACACGCTTATATTGTAACTGTGCGTGACTCTGGAGTTTGCACCAAAACGGCAAGCTTCAACAGCCTCTGTGATAGAGCTCATAATCTCAGTGGAAGGAAGTCATTCTTTCAGCAAATTCTTTTTCTTCACATTCACATCTTGCATAAAAAAAGTCTTTTGATTTGTCAGTTCTGAGGTTCAGAGTAAGGTCACTACAATGGCACAGCCTTATAAACTGTGGAAACTAGGAGATTAGTATAATAATGATGATTGCAAGGCTTAGTCATTCGCGCTGGCAACATTAGCCCAGGATTGGATCTGTGAGTTCTCCGCTGTGTTGCTTTAAAACAACAAGTTTTAACAAGTGACAAGACATGGATTCTAAAGGGAAAAAAAGACCTCAGCTCCCTTCTGTGCCAAATGTCATGCTTTGGAAGCCGAGGCAGCCCTGACAACTAGTTGTCTGCGAACATTATGCAGCTCCTTTGCGGGTCTGCGTGACATATTAAAAGCCAGATTGCATGTCGGCTGTCAGGGTAATGATACTGCAGAGAAAACAATAGCAACAACAACATTACTGTACCTGTGGGTTTGGTGACCTTTCATCTCCCAGCAGCCTCTGATGTTCAGACAAAGTCTGGCAGAGGTAAAAAGGAGACAGAGATCAAAACCTTCTGAACATCTATAATGCAATTATACTCTTTTTTTTGGGTTGAAAGAGATTCCCTTGTAGTTTGTATGGGCCTCTGTCCTTGAAACCTGCAACTAGTACTGGTGGGATGGGTCTAGTGCTTGTTATTGTTTAAAGAGCAATTACATAAATCTTTTAAAGAGAGCAGGAAGCTGAGGCACTCTCACTATTTAACTCAACAACTGGAATTTTCAGCCCAGTGTCGAAGTCACACTTTACATCCAGTTTTCAGTGCCAGTTCTGGAAAATAGTGTGTGCTTCAGGAAGTGTACCAATAGGTTCCATTGTGTAAAAACCTTTAAATATATTACTGATACGTTTCTATTAATTAAAAAACTATACTGAGACTAGCCTTTATTACATGTTCTGAGTTGGAAACATGCTTCCCTATTATGTCCTTCTTCATCTGGTGCTCATTCTCTGTGTCGCAAATCAGCTGACTAATCTTACAGCGCAGTGTGACGTTTTAGGAAATACTTTAATTCAATTCAAGATCAATACCACACTACTGTCTATAGTATGAATGTGAGGCTACAACTGGCAGTCAGTTAGCTCAGCTTAGCATAAAGCATGTAACCCCTGAAAAAACAAGTGAATTTTTTCTCTTTATAATTTTTTACAAAGGGATCTTTGAGGGGGTTTCATGGTGGTTCCCAGAAAAAAGGGGGAATATTTCACTTTTATTTAACTGTGTAAAGTTAGAGAATGTATAAGAATGTCTATTCTGTTCGTAGGTTGCACACTCTTCACTGTTAATCTGCCAATCTATGGTATAAACAGTTATGGAATAACTCAATCTTAACTGACTACATCTTATCAATTGTATCACCCACAAATTTTGGGAACCAGTGTTTAGTTGCCTTACCATCAGCATACCTTAACCATGGTTTATTTGCCGTAACCACAGTCTTTCCCTAACGTTGACCATTCTATGGTTGCCATGCAGAAATATTGGAGAAAGCAAGAGTTTATAAAAACACTGGCACTGGGCGTAAAAACATAGTTGAGCTTAATGCAGAGTTTTGCTGAATCGTCTGAAATTGACGTTCTGGCAACAGATTGTGATTTTTAGAAGAGAACATTCAAATATTAGTTAAGGCCAGGAGATAAATTTTTTAGTGTTTGCCATGTAGTTGATGGCGGGTGTTAATAAAGAACCCTGCTATCAGCAGATTAACTCTTATAAGACTTTAATGAGAGTCAGGTGTTGACTCACCTACAGTGTTGACAGAAGACCATCAAAGTTTTTTTTAAACCTTCAAATACGCAAATTGTTTCCATCTAACCTGGCTGTCTGTCAATATTGCATGATCTTTTGACGGTATTGTCAATATTGTAATTGTACTGTGGGTTATGACAGTGTGTACATGTAAATAAGACAATGTAGTGACTCGGTGCAGCTCTGAACCTGGCGAATGTAAAAAGTTAAACACGTGGGATCTAAGAGCATATTTCTCAGAATAAGACAAATAAAGGCTATTTCTTCCTTCTGCTCCCTCAGATGTGCATTCTGCTTTCCCATGGCTGCCTCATGTTGCTTGTTGCTGTCCCCCTCTCCATCATTGTTTAGACAGCTTGAGGCCTCCTCAAGAAGGGAAAGTTGATATTTATGTTGAGGCTTTCGGACCGACCATAAGCAGGAGGAGCTTTTGCCAGGACCCAGGCAGCCTGCCACAGATACAAACTTTTATTCATAGCACATTGGGGAAAAAACCGGACAGGTTCAGACAGTGGCTCTCAGATTTAACAGGTGAGGCTTTCTCTTTTGTATCTTGCTTCACAAGCACTGGCAGGCTGCGTCACCACATGCTCCACTAACACACACTTTCCACAGAACTCCTCTCGATGCTCCTCTTTTTCCGATTGATCTGGAAAGATGTTCCATCTCCATTTAGCCCTTTAGTGTGTTCCAGTGATAGCTAACTGCAGGAGCGGATCCCTGCTGTCGCCTGATTGGCTGAGAGTGTAGTTCAGTATGAGGTCAGAGGTGTCTGTCGGTGTCATCCTCCGCCCAGAAAAACACAGCTGGCCAGACCAGTGATGTCAGACAGAGGATGATAATTAAATAACTGATGCCGGCCAGGCTGATTGACATGGAGCTAATATGGTGTACGGACACAGTGGATGAGCATGAAGAAATGTACAATAACACTACTACAGAGCATTGGTTGCAAACACACCTAATTGATTAGCAATTAAGTGCATGCATGTAATGTATGCACACATTCCCGTTTCTGTGGCTCCTCAATCAGCTTCACTTACAGTTCATCTTTTAAAGGATGTTGATTGCAACTTGAGTTATATTTTCATAGTTTTTGTTGTCATTTACATTGGTTATTTTAACATTGTACTCATCCTAGTAATTGCTGAGATTTGGGATCACATCTTGTAAACGAGCCAACTATATTTGGAAGTCAAAAGTGAGTGCACCCAAAATGTTGATAATTCTACCACTGAACTTTGGTTGAGGTTCCAAAAGAGACCCTAACTGTGGTCCCAGATCGCAGCAATTTAACTAGTTAGTGTTATTACCAGTAGGAATCATGGCCAGAATAATAAAAACGAGACTCAAAATGTAATAATTACAATAAACTGTCTTTTCTATTGTAGAAACTTAAATCTGCAATAATACATTTTTTGGCCATTTGGACGCATCAGGACATGTTGGCAAACCCTTGCCTGTTTACACGTCTGGCAAACAGAATGCAAGAGTAATATTCACTCTCATGGTAGCCAATAGCGCTGTGTTACGTCACCACTCGGTCAAGCAGCTGTAGCGGAATTATTAGCCAACTCTGCTGAACTGGGATCTCCCAGTGAACCGCACAGCCAGACGGGGCTGAATACAGCATCCGATGCCGACGGAGGACAGCTTGACATTAAGATTCACTTTATTAATCCCCAGTGGGGAAATCATTTTTTCACTCAGTGTTTACACACACACATAGGCCCAAACTACAATCATACACACACAGGGCTGATAGACATGCAAATGTGGAGAGGTGGCGGAGTGATGGGCTGCCACGTAGCGGCAGTTAGGGGTTAGGTCCCTTGCTCAAGGACACCTCAGCAGTACACAGGAGGTGGAACTGGCACCCCTCCGGCTATCAGTCCACATTCCATATTATTGTCTGTGCTGGACTTGAACTGGTGACCGTCCGGTTCCCAAGGCAAGAGAGGGAAAACAAGTAAAATATTTTCTCTGTAAAATATGATCCAGTTTAACCAAATCACTGATGAAGTTGTGTCTTTGTACTGTAATCAGTAAGCAACACTCTGCTTCAGGAGAGAGCCCTGTTGTTAGCTAGCTTGCTAACTAATGAAACACTTTTTAATGCTAAAAGTTGAATTGATGGGTGAATGTCATGATATAATTGGTTGAAACTGATTAGTTCATGCTTATTATCATGCTTTGTTTGGCATGCATTGTTAAATTGGTGTACAATATGACTGAGGATGCAGTCTTAAAGGATTCTAAAGTTATTTTTTATTTGTGAAAGTTTTGGGTGAGACATCCCTTACTGATGTATATTCCTATGTACAGTACATTATAACACTGAATGCAATGCTATAGTTGTCTTATAGTTGTCCTATAAACACATTCCTCTACAAATGGGGCTCTAAAGTGCTGTGTGCAGATTTATAAGACAAAACTGTACACCTGTAAGACTGTACTCCCATTGTGCACCTGACTTAAAAGAGAAAATCAGATCAAATCCAGCTATTTACAAACTCGTCCTTAATTTCTGGGCCACATGATAGTCCGACCCAGCAGAGACACAATGGCTGTTCCTCCCCCCTGGAATAATGTAGTGCTCCTCTGGAATGCTTAGCAGGTTCCTGGAGGCCATTCCCCATTCAGCAAACAATCACTGCCAGGTAATAAAAGAAGCATTTGTGTGATATGTCAGCAGTGTGCGCGAGGCTTAAAAGCAGAGAGATGGTGTGGCAAGATTGCATTCACTTTTTTCCCAAAGGGGAAAGCTATACTATTATTACCAGTAGCCATTGACACAGCTACAGTACTTCTTTGAAATAAAATGTGGCAAAGGCACTGTCAGACGATACTTGTGCGATCACAACCGCCATAAATTGCAGTTCCTGAGGTCCAATGATTCTCTGGTTACAGCTGCAGGTACAACAAAGGCTTGTCCCCACTTCATGTGTCTATAATAGGAAAAATTCTAGAGAGAAATATAGCAGAATCCAACCATGAGCTTGTCTTGTTTTACAACCATCAATCCAATCAGTTAACTTATTTTAATAATTTATAAAGTCCGGTGAAAATCAAATTTCTAATTTTCCATTCTATTTGGAAATGTACATAAATTAAAAATAAAATTATCTCTTGTATATCAGAAATCTCCTGTCAATCAAACGTTGTGGGCTCATATGTAATTCATTGGGCTTTTCTATGATATAATCTGAGTTTCTGGGCTGTGTTACAACTCTCTGTGGGCTATTCAGTCGTAGTGGCTATTGCTATTTAACCTTATGAGGCAGCTGGACTCAGAAGATCACGAGAGAATCCATCTTGCCAGGCTTCAAGCTATGCGCTTGTGTCCAAACCGCAGTTGTTCAGACCAATCAGCGTCTTCTGGGGAATTACTGCGTCTGTGGCTCAGGAGGTAGAGCAGGAGGTAGAGCAGATCGTACATTAATCAAAAGGTTAGCGGTTCGATCCCTGGCTCCTCCATCCTTGTACAACATACTGAACCCCAAACTGCTCCTTATGCTGTGCCATCTGTGTGTATGTGTGTATAATGCGACATTAGATGTAAAGTGAGTGAGTGATTGGGAGACCCCTCCAGGATTTTGGGGCTTTTTTGGGAATGTCTAAAAGATTTCACAGAAAAAAGGACAACGTTTTTAGGCTTTTTTGCAACGAAATTGCAGGGGAAAGTGAAAATGATTTTTCATTATCATTTTTCTTGATGTAAAGATTTTGCTCTTCTCCTGACTGGCTTCAGTAAGAGTTTGACTATTTTTTATGGTCCGTTGATGATTGGTTGAAGTTCGCCTGTGATAAATGGTGATAGATAGATGGTTCTTCCAATCAGCTGCTAAGTATTTTTTAAAAGTGTCGGTCCTTTTCCAAACAGTTTCCAACAACGATAGCTTCCCAGATGGTAGCACAGTCAGGTCAATGGCTGCTTATGCTAATTAAAACAACAATATAATAAAACTATATAAAAATGTCAGTTAAATTATGACAACAACTACATCAGCTTGTGTAAAAACTGACTTGAGATCCGCCAGAAGTCTACAAGACAGGGTGCCAGAGAGCCAGAAAGCTAGTCTGTACATGTGTGTTCTCTACTTCCTTAAAACAAATAGAAACACACAGTTTTGTGTCATCTGCCTGTGGTGTAACCGCGAGCTACAGACTTATTAAACCCATTCATCAGACTGTCACTGCAGTGTAGTAGCTGAGGACAGTGCCAACACAGTATGTGGTTTGGAACAATCAGCATTTGTTGATATTTCCTTTTATTCTGTCCTGATTGGGGTGAACTTTGTAGTCATTATGCTATATTCTCTCCATAAACATGACCTTTTCCTCCTGCTGTTTATAGCCATCTGAAAATACAGTGTTTCCACTGTCTGCGGAAAGTAGGGCTTTACTAAAGTTTGGATGTATATTTGAATGTGTTGAAATATATACAATACAATAAAACACCTCAGATCTTTCCAGATAAAGCCTCTTTAGGAAGAATATTTCATTTCTCAGCAGTCACCGGGAACACACATGGTTTACATATACATAGTTATATTCGTCTATTGCATCACAATTTACTACTGAGCCCCCACATCTGGACCTTCAGTGACTCCCAGTTAACTAATGACCTCATCATTGTGTCAGTACAATTATGCCTTTGGCAGATCGATGGGCACATGGTCATTGTCCGAATAACAAACTCATGCTTTCCTTTATAATTAAGTCAGACAAAGCTGTTGTGAGCTGTATACATTGATGTCAGTGGAACAACCATTGAGTTAAAAGCTGCACCCAACCTACAGTATGACGCAAAGCTGTAGAAAAAGTGTCAAAATGTGCAGCAAATCACATTATTTTTATATCATCTTAACAGGTTATTTCACAGAGTGAAAAAAAAGTTCAGTTTATTAGTCAGATTTCTCTTTCGGAGAGGACTGTTTTAGGGTTAAGGGGTTCTATATCAATGAATGTATGCGTCTGTTGACTGCTTGATTGTTAAAGTTAATCCTCTTAGTTCCAGCGCAATGTTAAACACTGACAATGAGGCCCCATAATGTGGCTATCAGGAGCAATCTCATGGCTGTGGAGATGCTAAACAGCCTGGTGTGTTGGGTTAGGCCCCCAAAAAGAAGAGTGCGCCTTGAAAGAGGCAATATTTTTCAAATTGTCCGGCTAGTGAGCAATGATAGAGCTGCCTGTCACATTTTTCTCCCTGACTACAGGGGCTCCCTTTCAGAGGAGCTCTCAGGCCCTCCGATGTGACACACAAGCACCCTTCCGGCCTTGTTTGCATTCAAATGTGATAAAACTGAGAGGTGACTTTTCCCCACAGCTGGGCAGAAAACGGATTAGGTCAAAGTGACAGGCTTCTTGGGGTTCCTGCCTCGGCGGCTAGTCACACTGAGGAAGAAAAGAGGCCTCACTAAGCTCAGCTTTGGAAGCCAATTGAGGGGCTTTGCTATCCCTTTCACACTTCCAGTGTTCCCAATGGCAGCTAGCCAGCCATGGTGACCCGCTCACAGACAAGGTTAGTCATTCAGCACAATCTCCTCCCAGTGCCAGGGTGCAAACCCTCCCAAACTCTGAGCTTGGACTGCAATAATGTGGGATTGGATTTGAAGCAAAGATACCGTCAGTGTAATTTCAGTTTTGCTTTGCCATGAATCTGTATCAAAAGTCTAAAGCTACAGATGCATCTGCCACATTCAAAGTATATTAAAGGATCAGTAATATGTTCCTACTGTTTTCAAAAACATGAAATAGTAATGTACAGTAATTCATACATCATAACACTGTCACTGTTTTATGAACTGCACACCTGTGGTTTTAGTCGTCACTAGCATTGTTAGAAAAAAACACTTATAATATACAGCTCTGGTCAGTACTGCATTAATAATGTTATGTATGTCTGCTGCAAAAGATTTTAACAAAATTAGATGTAAAGTTAGGCCATGAAGCACCACCATGAGAAATTGCTTTATGTTTCGGCTCATAACTCCAATAATCTAAGACCAAGCTACCTTCGGCAGCCTCTCTGCCCGGCAAACTAAGCCAACACGGAAGAAACAATAACTGCAGTTCCTCAATCGGCCACCTGAGGTTGGCTCCAAAGGTGAGTTAATTACTAACTAATTTCCCTGTTCTTGACAACTGCATGGTGAGTCAAAGGAGGCTGTTTTCAGTAAGCAGTATGAGCTCTACGTTTTTAAATATTATTGGATAAGCCAGGATAGTCAGGACTGCCAAGATGGCGACGGCCAGAGCTCTTCAGAAACCTATGGGTGATGTCACAGACATTTTAATTTTACAGTCCATGTTCTGGACAAATCTTTATATAAATAGATAGATTTTTTGCTATTCGTTTTTTCTTTTTTGGATTATGCCGACAGAGGCTTATCAATCAGTTAATCACAGTTGCTCCTGATGGGCAGGCCAGTGCCTTGCAAGGCTGCTGTGTGTGTGAGTGGGTGAACAAGAGCCATTTTCCATAATCCCTGTGCAACTGCAACCAGAATTAGTTGATACATACACATATCAACTAAATATGATGAGCTCAAATGGCCATAACTCATAGGTCATAGGCATTACTCACTTGAACTTTTGCACAAATCATCAGTCCCAAACATCATCAAGCATTTGATCCAGATAAAAAAGGTATTATGAAAAAAACAAATATAGAGGCTTGTAAAACCTTTTTTATTTTTAGAAAACCTATTTTTAGGCAACAGTTGTCTGTTTATTAGTGACACATGTTTCTCTTTTAAATGTATGCCATGGTGTATTGAAGTGTTTATTTTCCAATAGACCCTTACTCTATGGTTGTTGGCCCCAGATTACAACCAGTTGACTGTCCCTAAAGCACAGTTTGTTCACAGCTCAGCTCTCTGTTGACTTTGGCTTAATCCACTGCAAGACACAGGATGCTTCTATTTGAAAACAAGCAAACATGGTTCCATTTACATGCTATGGGACAGAAGTTCACATCACCACATGTTCATGATTTCTCTGCTCTTTTTTCATCACTGTGTACCATGTGATCAAATATTTTTACCTGAGGCCAGGAAGGATTTTCCAACACCATAATAATAACAATAATAATAATAATATAATGACAATTTCAGGGTGCATTTAATGGCCAACATATTGTTAGACTATCTCTGTTTAGATTCATTGAATATGGATCAAACACGGCCCTATATTCCAAGTACATGTTGGTGCATACAGTGTCCTCAGTACTTGGGTTGATTAGCAGAGGGCTCAGGAACTGGGGCGCCATCTGCAGGTTGACCCTGTCTGAGGCCTGAACCAATTTTTCATAAGGCTCACTCAACAATATATTCATTCACACAGTCTGTTCAATTCAATTAAATTCACTATGCTTTATTGGCATGAGTGTAACATGGACAATATTGCCAACGCATGAAGAATATTAGAGAGTAAGAAGAAAAACTGGAAAAGTTATGATTCATAAAATCAAGAAAATGACAGAAAACAAACACTAGTAGTGTGTTTTTCAGAAATTGTAGAAGTGTGTGTTGCAGTTGATGTGTGTGTGTGTGTGTGTGTGTGTGTGTGTGTGTGTGTGTGTGTTGTTATTCTTGTTGGAAGTTGATGTGTGTGTGTGTGTAGCATAGCATCACATATATAATCAGGTTATTATAGCACAATATAATCTCAGTTGACAAATTAATAATATCAATAACAACAATTAAATTGAAAAAAGAAAATGTAGGTCACACTCACTCATATCTTTAGTTTGCTATAAAGAAAGTTATTAGTCTCATCATTGAATGATGAGTATGAACTTCATGTGTTATGCTGATTTATTACCCTTTTTTTTAACTTAATCTTACAGACTAGACACAGAATAATTAATTGGATGTTGTGATTTATAGTGATCAATAATTTAGGTATTTGAAGGAAAGCTGTTTTGAAATCAATCAAACAAAATTGCATATTTTTAAGCCTACTAACAGTTTATTTAAAGCTGCAGTAGGTAACTTTTATAAAAAATAACTTTTTGTCATATTTGCTGAAACTTTCACTATATCCTGGCAGTAGAACATGAGACAGATAATCTGTGAAATAATCAGGTTCCTCTGGCTCCTCTTAGTGCTCTTAATGGCATTTTATAAGAATCCACCAGGCCTGAATTAAAACAACCAATCAGAGCCAAGAAAGATATAAAGACGCTTTTGGTTTGAAACTTGAACACAGTTGATGGTTTAGTTTCATTCCCAGAGTTCCAAAGTGTCTGTATTTAAAGCACTGGGAATGAGACTTAACAATCAACTATCTTCATTGGCCCTGATTGTTTTCGGTGGATTCTTACAAATGCAAATTCTTACATTATATATTTTTTTTTACAGATTATCTGTCTCATGTTCTACTGTCAGGAAATTATAAAAAAAATGTTTTATAAAAATTCCCTACTGCAGCTTTAACGTTTTTTAAACTTCATATGTCATCGATGTGGTTCAGTGAGTTGTTCGTACAATTAATAAACTAGTTATAATGCCAAAGGATCACAAGTGAGAAAACTATTAAACTATTACTTAGGAAATCCCTCCAGGCACATTCAGACAGTCTTTTGATGATGCTTCAAACGGATAATTAAATATGATTCAGAGTTTGTTGTGTACTTGGCGTGTAACACATCAGGGTGATACAAAGGTGATTGGCTGTTCGGTCATGCTATTATGATCGGTGCTGGTAGAGCAGCTGCCATTAAACCTGCAGGTACGATCACACTGAGGTGAGTTTGGGGAAGTTTGATGTGTGTTTATTATTGCAGCTCTTTGAAGAGCTCCAGACAACATATGTGAGAATGGATATCACCTCAAAGCTGAAGTGTCAAACCACCAACTAGGCAGCTGTGTGCCTCATGTGTCATCACTCACACATTACCTGTCCACACCTTAGAGACATACATACACACACACACACACACACACACACACACACACACACACACACACACACACACACACACACCACCTGTAGCAAAAGTAATTAAATTGTTCAACATGTTTCACAGATCATTTAAAAGATAAAAGATGAAGTTTAGTTATTACTTTTAGTTGTACTGTATTAAAAGGAAGATGCCTGGGGCGCTCAGGTAGCTGGTGATCCATGTACCATAAAGAGTCCTTGCTGCAGTAGCCATGGTTTTGACCGTGGCCCTTTCCTGCCTGTCATCCCCTCTCTCTCTCTCCCCGCTTTCCTGTTGCTCTTCAGCTGTCACTGTCAGTTACAGCCAATAAAACAATTGGTACCAAGGAGCAGGGTGGACAGTACATATAATGGACAGAGCTTCTGGGTCTGCAAAGTGAAGCCAATGCCGAAGTGTCTTAAACCTGCATTCTATGTAATGACCAGCAGGGGGCAGCGCCATTGGCTGCAATAAAATACAGAGAGCATGCAGTCTTATGTAGAAATGAGCTGACTTCTGACTTGATTTATGAGCTCAGTAAACAGTTTCCTAATGAGGTTATGGTCTCAATCTCTAGTTTCAGTCTTCTTCTATACAGCATGATGTGCATTTAGTAAATGATGGTCCCATTTACAGTAAAATAGACCATAAAGCAGGGTATGCTTTAGGGCGGGGCTACTTTGTGATTGACAGGACATTCTCAGTGAGTCTGTCCAGCTCAACGCACCAAACTCAGATCAAACTGTCAAACTAGGCAGTGCTGATCAGATATGGATCCAGATTTTAGTGTACTATATATTTTCAAAACCGTTATCTTTTTCGCCTGAATATGCTTCATCACAGTTTTACGGAAATAACATAACATTGGTTCTGGCTCTAGGTGTCCCGGTGCATCAGCTGCCACCTGGACTTATGTAACACTTAACCTCCTTTTTCGCACTTGCAAACAATTAAACCACAGACGCAGAATTCCCCTGACATTAATTTAATATTGACTGGTGTACAAAGACTTGTTTTATTAGTCTCGGTGCAAAGACTGAAAATCCTCATAGACTTAGGGGAAAGAAGAGAGATGTATATATTTTTTGTGAGTGCCCAGAGCTTGTTAGACAGGTTTTCTGCTCCTACACCAGAATAGTTTCCAGGCCCCCAAGGCTCCACATTCATCTGTGAGAGACATCGTGGAAGTACAGGAGCTGGCAGGCACAGCACCAGATAAAGATGACAACCCTCCCCAGTTTAACCCCTAAATCTGCCATTCACAATCACTCTTTAGATCTACAAAGCCAGCTGCTACCTCCCAAAGCACTGTCCAGATCTTTATGTTACAGTATCTTATCCTCATCGCTCTCCTGGTTCATTCTTAGTGGGGGAAAGTCTGTTCAAGTAAGTAACCATGTGTTTTTTTAATTAATTATTACTTTTATTGCTTTTAATTGATAGTGACAGCTGACAGGAAAGGGTGGAGAAAGAGAGGGGATGACATGCAGCAAAGGGCTACAGGTCAGATTCAAACTCATGGCCGCTGCAGCACGTACTCAGTGTTGGTACATGGGGCACCAGCTCTGCCAGGTGAGCTATCGGAATGCCCCCCCATGGGTTTCTTTTAAAGATAATTAACTGGTGATTGAGTGGTTTGACAAAACCCAGGAGATCTTCTGTTTCCGTTCAAATTGTTTCTCTTTTTCAGAATAAACATAACTATCTCCCTACCAAACAGTTCTGAGGCCATTCCATGAGAGGAACAGTTTTTTTTCTGTTTTCGTTCACTCTGCCAAAGGGGAACAATAAGCCGGTCGGCAGTTAGAGACATACAACCACCATTTCTCTGACAACAATGCAACAAGATGGAGGACGCCATGGTTGGAGCGGTATGTTTGCTGTGTGCTGCCTTTAATGCTGCAGTGTTTAGTGCTGCAGAGATGCCCTGGCTTACAATTACTGTTCTCCAGATGTAAGAAAGCATGTTTGTTTGGTACTGACCCAACAAATGTCACATCATCACAATTTGATTTGTGATGCAAAAATGATCATTCCCACTAATCATGAATAATTTTTCATATTGCAGTTTTTTTTTAACCTTTTTCTTTGTGCAACACTCTTGCAAATTTAGACTGAAAAGAGAAAGAATAAGGAGAGCTAAGAGGCAGAAACTCATGGGACAATTGACATAGCATCAGAAGCTAAGAGTAGAACACAGCACTGCATTCAAAGGAGAAGGGTCACTTTAATATTATCTTATTGTAATTGTATTGCCATAAACAAAATATTTCAGGGGAAATAAGACGGTGTAAAGCAAACACAAAGTGAAATACAAAAATGTACGCCTGGATGAATCACTGTACACTTACGTCACTCAAAGTCCCTCTTGGTAAATGGACCTGTACTTGTATAGCGCCTTTCTAGTCTTCTGACCAATCAAAGCTTTTACACTACATGCCACATTCACCCTTTCACACACATTCACACAGTGATGGCAAAGTCCATTGAACAGAAACTAACGCATTCATACACATTCACACACCGATGCACAGCATTGGGAGCAATTCGGGGTTCAGTATCTTGCTCAAGGATACTTCGACCTGTGTCACCAGGAGCCCAGGATCGATCCAACAACCTTCCGATTAGTGGACGACGCACTCTTCCTCTGGACCACAGGGAGAGTACCTACTCTGAATAGGAGCTTAAAAATATGATTGTTCATAGTTCCTGTGGTGCAGAGTCGCAACCCTAACAGTTCATGTTAAAACTAATCATCAGCAGTGTTAACACCAGTTCAGACATTATTATCATCACCCAACCCTCAATAACCTGCCATACACTGCAAACAGACTGATGGAACATTTATGATACAGACAATATCCCACACATCGGTCCAGACCTATACTGCCAATAATAACACAGTCACTGCTCGGATGGCTTTTCTCTTTCACCTGCCGTACTACACCAACGGTCATGCTGGCCATAGATTGAAGGCACGAGGGCTGAGAAGTACCCAAAGAATATGTGTGGTGTGTGGTCAACCTTTGGTTGCTCTGAAAGGAAGATATAACAAAACAGAGAAGTCTAAATCTGTTTCAGCACCTTGGAGAGAGACACAATGTGCCACAGAGGGTTAAACTGTCCGAAGGGAAAGACGGACTGGGCCATACGTAGGAACCTGGAATGGACAGTTGGTGGGATTTGTCTCTGGCCATGAGCTGTACAAATGGAGACACTTCAGCAATTTAGAAATCCACAGTATAGGGCCCACTACCAGGGTCATCTGGTACACCACCTTGGAGGTTTTTCTGACAGAACAATTTTCTTGGTCACTTTGGTTCTGGGAAAGATGCAGGCAGTTCCAGTAACGGGTTGGGGCGTCTCTTTGAAGAACTTACTGCCTGATGTTAGGGACCGCTAAGATTACACATCTACACACATTTTGTTTCTTCCTACCCTTTGGACGCAGGGAAGAGTCTCATGCATTCTTACCAGTCCCATGGAAAGGTTTTCCTTCAGTTTGGTGCCTCTCCCTGACAAAACTTCTTTGACCACTGGTACTTTTGTCAGAGCACTGTGAGCTGCATTTCCAGGGTTACCATATACGGCTTTTATTAGCTTCATAAATGCTCTCACATATGTGCAATTCAATGAATTCTAAAATAAGCTCTGTAATATCCACACAGAACACAAAGCAGCAAAAAAGATATGACGGTAAGGAGCAAATTATTACATTTAAATATACTAAAATTCAGACCATGAAAAAAATGTCCAAGCTAAACCTGTATGTTTCAGCCATTGTGCCACTTCATATTCTTTCATCTGTTGCACTGCACTGGCATACAAATACCTAACTGGTAAGATTCTCATAATCTCACACGTCTATGTTCATACTGTAGAAATTACAGTACAGAATACTTGAATATCAAAGCATTTCTAAACGCTGTTGCCTGACAATGATTTGCTGTTCCTGACCGTGTTATTACCGCAAATTCTTTGGAATGCATACGGCAAGGAGTAACAATTATAGGCTATTTAAAACAAACTATTTAGAAAACTGAGCAAAACTGCTCTGGAGCTGTTGTTCAGTACACACAGTAGGGTAAAAGCAAATATTAATTAACTAAAAACATAAATATTACAAATATTAGGGATATCCCGATCAAGGTTTTTTAGCCCCTGATCTGATCTGAGAGATCAAGGTCACAGTTCACATCTGCACCTGGTGGCTTTAATGACATAAATGATCTGAATTACAGGGCAAATGTTTTATCTCTTCTATCATCACCTGCATATAGCTGCACTTTGGAGCTAAATGAATGTCTTTATATTGAATGTGCTGAGAGAAGGAACCTTGCAGGTGAACACACTTACATAGAAGCACTGCACTGAATAAAGTACTTCCAATCATCTAATCTGCAACAGTGAGATGTGCCTCCGCACCTGTTTTTCAAAGGGAATCCTTCAGTTAAAAAAGTGAGATGTTTGTGGGGAGTGTTGCAGTCTGAACCAGAGCTTGCCCTTCGTCTGAAAGCTAATTATGTCTTCACATACTCTGAAGACTCAGACAGCAGGAAAATTACTGAGCTGTCCCCATTAGTCAAAGGGCCCGTCTGGGGAGGAATGCTACATCACGGCAAACTGAGATAGATGTGAAGCAGAGGCCCTCCTCCTGTTTCCTGCCAGGGGGCCGATGAAAGAACTGTCACTTTCCTGAAGCCTCTGGTAGCACAGTGGCTGAGAGATAAGCGATAACAAAGACAGTGCGATAGAGCCTGATGGTACCCAGTTCTACATCACAGCTCCGCTACTGTTCACACACACAGCGGAAGGGATGAAGGCCAAGGGCTGATCTCAATCATCAGACATCTACAGGCAGGTTGCTCTCAACAGCAACAGAAACAGAATTACTATTGACAGGACGAAGAAGAGTGATAATTAATAAGGGTGGAATACCCTGCCTGGCCTCACATCAAGCAATGGTTCACCACAAATTAGCACTAAAACAGCTACAGGTGTGTTTGCCCTGGGAAGCACTGAGACTGACAGTGGCAGTGAGAGGCAATAGTTTATGTCCAATGCCAATGTAAGTGGCTGGCTGTAGTTTATGCTGCCAAAAAGTAGATTTTCTGTAAATGGAGAGATAATGCAGCTCCGCCCATTGCTAAACATGAAAGTCATTTACATTAATAGATTTCAGGATAAGTAGGCTATTAGCTATAGCCCTTGTTAGCATTTGTGTCCTGAAGACTGAGAGAACCTGACCCTATTTTTTATTGTTTGATTGACTGTATTAGATACGGGTCATAATGTTTTTTATTTATACAATTATTTTAAAAGGAAGAAGTTGTGTGACACTGTACATAATTTTCAGTGACACAGGTTTTGCGGAATCTTCCAGTGTCAACATTCTTTCAGGTGACGATAGGAAAGCCCTGGGCTAGACAACATTACTGGGGAAATTGTTGAGTGTCTGTGTGACATTTTCATCTGTTTAACGTGTCCTTGCAGCAGCAGGAAGTCCCTAGAATACAGGACCATGATGGACCTCAATGGTTCGTGGAGCACCATTTTAAAGCATTGGGACTGGCATTATGGTTGTTGCCATGATGGTTTGTGGGAGGTGACGTACTGCGAGTTGAACTGCTCTCAATGGCTGCACAGTTTCTACTCATCCGTAGCAGGAAACTTGAAGGAAGTTTCCTGGCGGCTCATATTCCAGATAAACAGTACACTAAAATATGTTTCTAAAACGGTTTTAGTTGAGAAATAGTCAACACAGTAACAGAATCTGGATCCATATCTGATCAGCACTGCCCAGTTTGACAGTTTGATCTGAGTTTGGTGCGTTGAGCTGGACGGACTCACTGAGAATGACCTGTCAATCACAAGGTAGCCCCGCCCTAAAGCTTACCCTGCTTTATGGTCTATTTTACTGTAAATGGGACCATCATTTACTAAATGAACATCGTGCTGTCTGGAAGAAGACTGAAACTAGAGACTAAAACTTACTTGCGAATCAAATTTTCCTTCCAAACCATGTCCTTTTGAGGGCATCACATGTGCTGCTTGTCAACCTCGTAAATTTGTTTCTCGTCATAATGGTTTCTGGCCCTGCAGGCAACCTTCTCACACGTGCCCATGTTGACTGCTGACTGGTCTCGCATAACCAAACCCATCTCCACACTTTCAGCAGATTTGAGGTGAAGCAAGTGTGCGAAACTTTGCAAAAATATAACTAGTGACATGTTACATGTTTGCTGACGCACAGAGCAGGTTAGGACATCTTCATTGGGAAAAAACTGAAACAATCTGGCATTCGCTCATTTGCACAGTAAGGAAGTGGTGTAATATTGTATTTCCTGCAGAGGTTTAATGTTTTAAAAGACAGACACCTGATGGTGTTATTTTACAGGTCCATTACAGAATCAGTCCTTACCATCAACATATATAAAAATGGATGAAATGACAGCTCTCCAAAAGTGAAGCCAAAACATCTCGATCACCCCCTGCTGACTGACTGTCACTCTGCCTCTGAATATCGTCCCCAGCAGCCGTATCCAGGATAATTTGGCTTAATTTTTGTACAGTGGTAGGAAGTGGAGACGCAATATCCATCTTTAATGTTGATGGTCCTTCCCTATCCTGATTTGTTTATATGGAAATCTAAATGTACGAAACAGTAAATATCGTCATGGCAGTCCCTAAAATCAATGGTGACCAGCGGCCTTCTAGCAGACAAATTACACCGCGAGTTAAATCCACCACTTCGAATCCATCCCATCATGTCCTTAAGAAATTTCACGTACTCATCACGGTCAGAGATACAGGTTTCCAAAAATAAAGTGCAAAAAGTTTTCATTCATCTCTTGTGCTGTTAGTGCTCTTAATTCCAATATATTATAAAGTAGTTACCTTGAGCCGGGTAGGCAAGAGTAGGCAAGTCAGCGTCTTTGTCAGTGTCAGACTTTAGAGTGCGAGCATTTGACTGTTTCCTGGAGGCAGTATGTACCAGTGCAGACCCGGGATGAGTCAGAGTCACAGTGCATAAGATATTTATTATTTTTTTGTCAGCACTAGTATACAAATGCGTCAAGGTGACACTGGCACTTTGGAAGGCACTGGCAGTTTATATAAGAATGTTTACTACAGCTTAAAGAAGGTGTTTATACATTCAGTCATAGCTCTCGATCTGGCTGGACAGGGTTAACCTGGAGGAGGTATTTGTGGGTAATGAGAGGGAGGGTGACAGCCCTTTCACAAGCATGCTGAATATCTGTATTCAGGAAGTTCAACACCTGGTCCATGTTGTTCATTGTCACAGTGAGCGCATGCAAGCTGTCTCCTTAAATTATCATGTCTTCATAGACGTCCCCTCAGTGATCCTACCTCCATATTAAGTCATTAAGTTCTCAACCTCTCCCGTGCAGGTTATTAATAGACATAATTTGGACTTAATTACAGGTTTATAACTCAGCAGTAATGATAGGAAGCACTGAGTTTCTCTTTGAAGTGAGATCCCAATCGTCTGGAAGATGGATAAGCACCGGTCCTGCAGATCAAGCTGATACCTTCATGTCAACAGCCTCAGGGGTCATGAAGAGAAAGGTTTGTTAATATGTAAAAAACACTGCTTCAGTTTGAAAGATTAGCAGCCAGCCTGTGTGCTGAATCAAATAAGTACTACTTTTATATGTGTGTGAGGGTTTTGAGGGGTCATTAGTTGAGTCCCTTGGCATGTGTGGCCTGTTCCAACATATCTGCAATGGATAATTCAAATTTGGGATTTTAGATCTTCTAATTTATGTATTAAAGTATTTTAAAACATTTCTCTTTTTTCAGATTTTTTAGGGTAGCTCAGATTAGCTGGATTTCTACCGTCAGTGGTTCATTTGTAAACACAGATATACAATATGAGCGGCTGATTCAGAGGTGGCCTATTTTGAACAATGTTCCCTTTATGTGTCCCCTCCTGTGATCGTTTGTCAGCTCCCCCCTTCACCCTCCCTCCCATTTGGGTTTCCCAGCAGTCAGACAGCTCCGGGTCAGTCTGTCAGGTAAGTTTTACCTGCAGCTGAACTCTGCACCACCTCCTGCTGTAGCCAGCAGCACCGGCAGCGCTCTCTTATCCGCTAAACAAACGGTGAATTCCAGGTTCATGTCCCGAGGCTGTGATACTTCCACCACACAGAGCTCTAATATGTTTTTACATGGAGCTGCTAATAGAAAAAATGGATGATTTGTTCCTCTGTTGCGGCTCATATCTAGGAAAGGATCATGTAGCTGGTTGTCAGAACATTTCCCTGCTTAAAATGACATTTTACATCATTTTACTTTCAAGGATAAATTCAGCCTGCTGAAATATTTGTTCAATTTGTGAATTCCTACGCAGATCACTCGTCGTAGCTGTTTTTCAAATGAAACATAGTCAAACGAACGCTGTCTATATATGGCATTACAAGATTGTAATTCCAGGTGTGGAAGTGAGCACCAATTTTAAGATATAATTTTGAAAAATTAGGGTTACATCTCTGTTTAAAACCCTTGAAAAATTGGCTTTAAATCTCAAGTATTTCCTCATAACTTCAAATATTCATGACTTAAAAAGCAACAGAGTAAAAATAAATTAATAAATAATAAAATCTTTAGGTATTATTTGCCATGCCATGGAAAACACAAATGAAAAGTGGTTCAAGAGAGGAAAAGTGGTGAACTTGACATGGCCGTCCATGACCCTGTCTCCGGTTCACCACTTTTCCTTCCTTGGAGCACTTTTGTAAGATACTGACCTCTGCAGACCGGGAACACCCCACAAGAGCTGCAGGTTTGGAGATGCTCTGACCCAGTCATCTAGCCATCAGAACGTGGCCCTTGTCAAAGTTGCTCAAATCCTCACGCTGCCCATTTTTCCTGCTTCTAACATCAACTTTGACGACAAAATGTTCACTTGCTGCCTAATATATCCCACCCACTGACAGGAGCCATGATAACCAGATAATCAGTGTTAGTCACATCACCAGTCGGTAGTCAGAATGAATGGCTGATCGATGTATGAAATGGATGTTATATGTACAGAACAGATCAATATAGTAAAATTACAACAAAGATGACAAAATTCCAAAGACTTGAAACATGTATGAAGAATGGTAGTTGAGTTTCCTGGATGATGGTGGATCCAAGCTATTGTGAACTGAGGCAGACTGAACTCTGGTTGGGGTTTACCTTGTGCTTAGTTGAGCCTCTCATATTTGATTTAGAGGGCAGTGTGAGTTCTAAGCAGCTTGCGACAGTCAGAATTAATATCACTGTGCATCCTCCCCAGGTCAGTGTATTCCTGCTACAGGTGGAATTTAACCATTGTGCTCTCATCCAGGGCAGTTTTTGTGTCTGAACTGAGAGTTCAATCATGCCAGCTTTTGTTCCCGAAGCCTGGAGTAGCTGCCTTGAGCTTTCTGGAGTGCCACGGCAAATTTCTGCTTTTCCTACAGAGTTTCTATCTGCTTGGTCAAAGTTTCCTTGAGCTCGACACACTGATTCTCACAAATGGTCCTTAATTTTTCAAGAGCAGAGGAAATTTGATTGACTCTCTGCTTTAACTCAAAGTTTCTTGTCTTTTCCTGTTTTAGGGCGTCTTCCACTTCTGCCTGTCTTGTCTTGCTCTCTGACTATTGAGCTTTGAGTCCATCTACCATGCACTGGAGCGTAGCAATGGTACATTGACTCTCAGGGATGGTATCGTTCTTCTCAGACATCCTCTCTTTGTGGCGTTCAGAGAGAGAGCAGTGTTTAGATTTTATTCTATCACGTTCTGTCTCTGTGCCCTTGAATTTAGCTGCGATATCGACGATCTCCATCCTTAATGTCTGCAAGTCGTACATCAGGCACTCTGAGGCTGCAGTTGGTCTCAGCTGGGTACCGAGGGACGTCAGAAGATCGACTGCAGCCTGCTTTTGTAAGACCATCTGCTCGATGGAGCAGTCTTTTGTTCTCAGAAGCCAGTTGTTGGTTTTCCTGAGTCAGACGATCCAGTTCTGCTGCTTCCTTCTACTGCTGGCAGCATCATTGTCCCTCCAGAGGTTTATGCTCTCTCTTCTTCGAGGTTTGAGGCCCACTGGTTAACTGACTCCTGCAGTGAGGAAACAGTGTTGTGCTTGACTTCAGTATTGTTTAGAAGATCCTGAATATTGAAGTGCAGGGATTGAATTTCCTTGTCTTTCTCCTGCTGCTCAATGCAACGTGCCTTGATTTCAGCACAATTCACCCTCTCACACTCTGCTGTTTCTTCTTCGTGCTGACTAGATGACCATTATTAGTTGGTGATCCATGTGCAGAATAAGGAGGTTCATCCACTTTGTTCAAAAGATTTTTATTTCACTCATATGGTGGGATAAATTGTGGAATAAAAATCATAAACAGGATAATTTAATTCAATGACATATAGTAACCATCACCAAAGATCAAATGCTGACTAATCTCTCTGGGAAGTTATGTTCGCAACAACTGACAATAATTTATAATAATATAAGTTAATTTAATTTTGTATCTTTGCTTCTGGAACAAGTTGCTGTCTTTAATTAAAAAATAAAGAATAATTTTTTGTATGATGTGTTTCATGTATGATGTTTTAGTGTACATTATATATATTCACTCCCTTAATATTAATGTTTTTGCTGCTGCCCGTCCACTGCCCATTTTCCAACTTTGGAAGCATTTCCCAAACAGTGCAAAATATATTACACCCTAGGTTCAACACAATGATCCAACATAACATGTTTTGCCTCGCTGTATCACAATTGGATATACACAAGAGCTCTCACATACTTTGCACATAAAGGTTTTCTGCTTGGCACGCTTTCAGATATTTATAGCCAAAGGAACAATACATCAAGTTACAGGCAGCAGTATGAAAACAAGGCAGGATTATGGCAGCTGCTGCCAACTTTGAGGCCCATGAACCCCAGTTTACCTGATCTTTCTTTGACTGGGATTCAGGAATGTCCCATCATCTTCAGACAAACACCTAAACACATCTGTTTACAGAGTTTAAAATAAGGCCTGTACACGCCTGGACATTTAATCTAGGGATAATTTGAGTCTATAATATGGATATACCCTTACAATGTGTACGGCAGATGTACAAAGCACACTATGTGCTGAGGACTAGCAGTTGCAGTGCTGTAATGGTGCAGCAGTGTAGAAGGTGGATTCCAGTGGAGCAGCTGTACAGCAGAGGAGTCAAGAAGGAGGTGTCAGAGGATTGGTCAGACTTTGGCAGTTGAGCCAAGTCCATAAAATTAACTCCTTCTTCTTCTGAACCTCTTTGCCTTTTAATAGTGTGCAGATATGTGGCAGGTATTTGTGCGCCAGTTCACCACCACTCCAATGGTTTTACACATCAAGATCAGTTTACTCATCATGGTGAGAACTACTCACACTTTGGAAACAGTTGTACAATGTTTTCTGTGGCTCAGGAGAAGCATTGTTGAGTCAGAATAACACCTGACAATGTCTTAATGATCAGTGCTCATCGAGGTGTTGGTTTGGAGAATACACATTTTCAACAAGTGTTTGTGTTATAAATTGGGGGTTTGGAGTTTCAAAGCTTTTGGTATTTGGGATTTTGAGTAATCTGAATTTTAAATTTCATTGTTAATATTGTTCACGCCAACTTCCAAGTCTTGATTATGACTGTGAAACTCTGCTCTGATATATCTGATTTATATAGGTATAGATGGATGTAGTATCATATTGCGATATATTTAGCCTTTGGACTTGCATTATGGGAAGTGTAGGATCCAGCATTTTTGGAGCTTGACCCATACTAGGGACCAAAAATCATAACATCTGACCACTCTACAATGCTACATGACTCCTTAATCAGTGATAAGAATGCACAGACAGCAAAGCAGTTCATCCAGTATATGCTCTGTACCAATATTGTATGTGCATGTTACAGTGGAGTGCTCACAGAGTAAAACCAGGGTACAATGCCCATATTAAAGCTTTATTGAGGTATAAAATGCATTAAACATAAGTGACATGCTCTAACCGGTGCCCTAGGAATAAACCGAGATCAATGTAATTACACTCCAAGGGTAGCTAATGCTAATGCTATATTTATATAAGTATAATACAATGTTATCATCACTGATGATTGAAAACAACAATAAGACAGTAATGATTCAGATATATATTTTATAGTTACTTCTTGTATATGTTTGTGTCAGTGAATATTGGATATTTATCTGCTGTGAGATGCCATGAGGAAAATGACAAATCTGAAATCGGACAAGGTGTTAAGAGAAGGCAAAGTTGAAATCAGGACATATTTGTAGATTTTAAAGATTCCTCCTTTGGCACGGTGCCAGCTCGCCAACCAACAGGTTGACATACAGTAGATCATATTTATTTAAAGCACACATTCTGTGCATCATATGTCAACAATGCAAGATTTAATTTAACATCCGTTTAAAAAGGTCACTGAAATAGTTTACACATGGATCTGCAAGTACTTTTATTAAATACATATTTGATATGTTGAATTATCATTGAAAGGATTTTGCACATATAAACAACTTAAATTTCCATGTTTAACAGCCTGTTACGACCATTATCCATTACAAGTTAAAACGGCTAAACTCATATATGATGTTTAATGAAGTATGCATATCTATGATCAGACTGACAAAGAACCCCACATGCCAGAGAAAGAGTGCACACCTCAAAGTGCGCACACAGCTCTACCTAACACTCTTGGCACTCACATAAGGAGTCTTTCACATGGGTCCATTGTTACACATAACTGTACGGTGTGCAGGTTTAAATTGCTCAGAACTGGCTGAGAACATAAAGCATAGGGTTACAGTAGTGACACTGTTACCCAGCATGTCACACACAATGACAGGATTCATTATATTTTATCAGACAGGGTGGCAGGAGAATGAAAGGAGACCAAGCTCAATTATGTTTTTCCACCTCAGGTTTTGGTAATAATCCTCACAGATGATCAAACAGGTAAGTTTCCTGCAAGATTACAACTGTTCACAAAGAAAACACTATCTCATCTGAGTAGTTTTATATCAATAACAGCAGGTGGAGATTATATAAAAGCTTTCAAAATAAATGGTCTTGTAAAGTCTGACCTTTAAGAGCAGCGTTTCATGATCATTCTGCTGAATCATCAGCACTGAATCATCAGACTGTCTGCAAAGCCTCCAGATTCTCATAAACAACTCCAGTTTCATGAATGCAGCAGGGTGTTGCTATTTGTTCGGATTTATTCGGCCTTGGGGAAGAACACCTAGTGATGTGTTCATGTGACAGGTGGAGAAAAAGACGGCACTTGTGCTTTGCAGGCCCCTACCACAGACAATTAAACACATGGCTGTTTGGAGTAGAGCACACAAGCAGGTTTTACTAGTGAGGACAGGACTGCGCTGGAATTCCTGAGGTGTGCACTAAGTCGGCAGTAAAAACACTCCATGTATCTGTCCAGGACTCCCACACAGAGGCAGCCCAGTGTAAAGTGGTCATGCATCCCGACGGATCTGTCACCAGATGCTTAGTGTGTCCCACAGTTGCTGACGGCCCTGGCCCGGCTCTTTGTCTGCCTGACTGCCGCACAACAGAGCAGATTCACATTCCCCACATCCACGGGCAGCACTCGGCACCACTCTCTGGGAGAATACTTTATGACGACCTGACACACATTTTGTCTCCTCAATTTGTCACCCAGTGAAAGGGTGTTCATTAGCTGTGGATGGGAGCTATTTCCAATCTGAAAAGCAGAAGCGGATAGCATCTGTCCTTTTTGGTGTGGTTGACTGCAGGCAGAAACCCTACCGCTCTGTCGGGTCAGGCCACATTTAGCCTGCAGTACCTGTTCATTTAGAGGGTTTTGTCTGCCGCACTGTCGCTGGGAGCGGGTGAGGTGTAAATCACAGAGGGGGCTTCCTGCTCTAATTCACAGAGAGCTGGGGCTCGGCACAGGCTAAACCCCAGTGAAGATTCCACACTAAAGAGAGAAAATGCCTATTGTAATAACAAATACTCCAAGAGAACTCAATACTGCAGAAATGTTGTTTCTCTCAAGGCAAGCCCCAACTCTTCATCATTATGAAGCGCTGTCCATTACTTAGCTTTGGGAAATTTATTGGCCCTAAATCCATTTGCAAAAGACAACATGCATTCCTGGGATGATTTGTTACTCAAGGCAACAACAACTCACTAGAAAGCATAGAGGAATGTCCAGCTGAGAGTAAGATAGAGATAGACACACAGATAGACAGGGAGGAAAAAAGAGCACACGTACTACTGGTAGAGGCTGAGGTTCTGTGAATATGAATAATTCTGGTTTATTACATTATTATTTTCATAGTTTGGGTTATTATTTCTATGGATAATAATAACATTGTATCTGTATTATACAGTACATATTATCACAGATCTGGTGACATGGCTACATTGCTAAAAATAGAAGAAACAAAAGCAATGAGATGATCAGAGATCCTCCTCAGATTCATTTGAAAGAGTAATCTAATGTGAATGGTCCAATTTTAGGATCTATTGGTAGAAATTGAATTTAAAACCTTAGAATGAGCCGTTTACATCTACAGAGTATAGGGTTAGCTTCCGTGGAGGGCGTCATCATGTTAAACCACCATGTTTCTACAGTAGTTTCTCCCTTGCTCTTGGATATACTATACAGCTAGATGCCACTAAATCCTACACTTTGGACCTTTGAGTCTTGGTCAAGCCAGAAAACATGACAGGGTTGTTATAAGCTTGGCGAAGGAGCCAATTGTGGAATGACTTGTCCAAATCTTCTTTAAACTGGTTGTGAAACTCACAAAAAACTATCTACAGCCAGTGTTTGGTTTGTCCATTCTGGGCTACTGTAGAAACATGGCATTCTGTAGATAGATTTGAAGTCAATTTGACACAGTGGTTTTTCCTATAAGCCTAGATTGTGAAATGAAAAACCCAGCGAAATGAGTTGTTTCACTATCAGAAATCCATTCTGTCCAATAAATCAAATTAACGAAGAGCTAAACCAGAAGTTAGCCAGCTTGGCCACTGGAAGTCTCTAAGCTGAATGTGCACTAGCAGTATGTTTTCATTTGGCTTTTTTGGCTTCATGTGCCACTGAACAGCTTTCATAGAAATGAATGGAGCACATCCTTTTCAGACAAAGCCTATTATATGATTATAAACTATGTTTGCATTCCATCATTTATACTCCAAATGGAAATGTTTCAAAATAGATAAAAAACAACCAAAGATATGCCTGCAAATGCAGATGTGCTGCTTTAGACCACTACTGATAATATGCTCAAGTAGTTAAGCCAAAATAAATTGCTGACACCTACGGTATATGATGAATACCATCTACATGAACAGATTTTATATTAGCAAGTTTTATATGTCTTGTAACATATCCATAAACATTTGTTTCTGTATAAAGGAGCTTCAGTATTTGACCTGAAACTCGACAAATCACTCTGAAATTTCTGTATTATGATTCAAAGGTCCAAAACACTACATTCTAGGGCTATGAGTAACTCTGCTTGCCATTGCTTGCTGTTTTTTTCTGTGCGTGTACACACTTGGGTGAAACCCTGCAAGCGTGATTCACTTGTATCCAGTGGAGTCTGGTGGAAGTCTTTTCACATAAGAATAATAAATCACCTTGAAACTGAGATGATCTTGGCAGAGCTCAACAAGTAGCTCTGATTGAAGCATTAAGTATAATGTCGCAGTCTGTGTGTATGTGTGTGTGTGTGTGTGTGTGTGTGTGTGTGTGTGTGTGTGTCACATCAGTAGCACAGAAGCAGACTGCATGCCACACAGTGAGACAGCACTGGGATCCGTCATCAGAACCATTATCCTTTGTTGTAGCCAGACCCACCTACGTCAGGCGATGAAAGTTCAGGTTAAAGTGCACTCAACTGAGAAAAGCTCTCTGCTTTCTCAAATAACCAAATTCAGTTGGCTTGATAGGACAGAAATGTTTGCATCCATTACATGACATGTGCAACTGTTTGATGCTTTAATACAAGAGAGGACATGTTTATTTCTAATTGCTTACACTGCATAGATTTTAGGGATGATACATTTTAATATGGAACAGTTCGATGCGATAAGATGCAATGTGACACTGTTCTTAACATTTATTTAATGAAGACATTTATTTTTCATTCTAAATTAAAATAAGCCAATTTTATAAAAGTGACATGCTTACATTCAAAGACATATATTTTATAAAATACCAGGGAATCCCAACTATTTTATTTCTTTGTGGGAAGAAAATGGAAGACAAATGTCTCATTTCAGAATGACCTGTCATTGTATTTATTGCTTTTCCAACAGACACAGACAGAAAGACTTTCTGCTGAGATTGCCTTCGACCTCCCAGAGTTGCAGCTACAGTAAGTTGTGACTAGAAAGTGTTTAATATCCATGTGCTTACTTGTGCTAGCTGTATTAGCATCCACAGACTGCTCATCGCCAGAATAGGTGTCACCATGCCGTCTCACCAGGTGAGTGATAAGATTTGTTGTGCTACCGCTGGACTTCATTGCTGCATTACTCTTGTAACGAGACCCTGACATTGGCCTTTTACCTTTCTCAAGAATGGAGACTGTGTTAGCAGCAAAGTTTCAGTCAACGAATTCCTAGCTTAAGAACTGGACCATTAACCGGTCCATGGTACATTTAGATCCATCCAGGGGTTCACTTTCTGATGTAGTTGCATCTATAACATTAAAAATTGTACAGTGAAAGCTCTTCTGCTGAGACGCTAGTACCTGGGACACAAAGGTATCAATTTGCCAGCTTGGCCAGGAAAGGGTGGACTTGTTCATATGCTTTCCACCAGCTTAGAGAGTCTTCTGTGTGTGCCAGTGGTGTGACCTCCTGATATTTTTTCACTTCTAGCCTCAGCTATGGCAGAATTTGGTTGGTGACAAAGTCAGCCAGGGTCTCACACTTGTAGTGCTTCTTGCCACCACAGTCATTGTCATCCCAGAAGTTTAATCAACCCTCCTGTCCAGTGCAAATCAGACAATGGCAACACAGTCCTGCCCAGGTCTGTTTCCCACAAGGCCAGAAGGCTTTTTGGCTCCAGATGCTTGTAGTCAATGACATCTGAACGGATGGTGTTGTCGGATGATGGCGCCCAGTCCTGTTGAGGGTGTTGCTGTACAAAGTAAAAAGTCATGTTGGGCGTTAATGCCTGGGTTAGGGTGCCCACTTCTTTGGTTTTTTGGGATGAAGAAGCAGCTTGAAGAGTGCTCGGCCAGTGCAGTGTATTCCTGTCACAGATCCTCCAGGAAGGTTCAGAGGTCAGAGAACAGGAGAGATAGCTAGTGCTGATGTTCTCCTTCCAGCTGTGTGGAGGTTTGAAGTTTATTGCTTTCAGCACAAGCAGGGTGATGGTGTGCAATCATATCATCTCTCTCTGTCTTCTTCATCTGGATACAAAGACTCGTGAAAGCAGTTCACTTCCTCTTCTCTCTTTAACAACCTCCCTGTACATCGTAAGAATGAGGTCATCCTCCCTGTTCGGATTCAGAGCTCTCTCCAACCTGTTGACTTCCTGCTGAGCATGGAAACACTTTCTGGCCTCTGTAAACTTTTATTCTCATTGATCAGTTTGCTCTTCTAATTGTGTCATTTATCATGAATATGAATTTCACTTTACAAACGTTGTACGATGTACTATTTGTACTATGTTAGTGTTCTGGCCTTATTTTATCAAACACTTATTAGGCAACACTTAAGTGTTGCCGCTCTGAGCCCCAACAACAATTGAGCAAGCCTTGGTCAGAACCAAGCCCATTTGACATTGTGGCCGTAATTACAACAATGGCATCCGTCACATGATGCACACTGGCCCATAGAACTTTTTCCCATAAGGTTACATTGTGAAGGTAGTGGCTGTAAAACACAAGTCTGGAAAATTCACAAGATTAAATTTATCCCCATTCAAGTTAATGGGGGCTAAACCTGAAGTTAGCCGGCTCAGCCAGCAGAAGTCTCTACTGTGGGCCACAGTGGCCCATAGACGATGTGCAGTGGCTTTTTTGACTTAAGCTTCAATGAACGGAGCATCGCCTCCAATGCTCTTTATACATCTATGGTCAGAACCAAGGTCAACTTTCTCCTTTCCTGTCATCTATGTGTCTATGTGTGAAACGAGGAAGTTGGAAGCGTCAGTTGGCTGATGTTGATGCTGGGCAAATCATTTCACGCCTACGTCTATTGTTTATACACCAAAATCATTTTCCCTCAATGTGGCCATTTCTTAACTGTCGTTACACATTTTGCTGTAGGTTTTTGCAATATTCTGGAATCAAATACATTTAATACTTAATATAGCAAAACAACATCTGTTGAAAATAGCATCTAATACAAGAAATCTCTATGTATATGTTTTCTTTATCTGTTGTGTTATGGTTTTGTGTAATCCTGCAAATAACTTCACGTTCCCACAGCACAGAAGAGCTGAGGTGATGTGAGGGATTATTGATCGAGTGTGCAAAAGGACAACAGCAGGATACAGATGCACACAAGACTACAGTTAATTCCCTCCAAGCTTTACAGCCAAACCACAAACACTGGAGAGGCCACCCACAAAAATGTTTCTCATAACAGCTCCAATCTCCACTGATAAGCCCAGAGCCAAGATAAATAAGAACACGCTCCTCTGCCAGCCTCCTAGTTTACACTGTAAATACTGCTGGAGTGTGCTAGGCAGTTGGTCAACATTTCCTCTTTTAAGTCTGCCACACCCCAACTAGCATTACAGGTCCTCAGCTGTGGGCTTGTCACTGCCAGAGGTAAAAATCCTCTTCTTGGAGCTTTCCAGAAATGTGGTTCAGGGATCAGTTGAAACCTGTGAATTATCCTGCTCTTTACACTGATGCATTGTTTCTTTAGTTGGTATTAAAATACCGGATGGAAAAAAACTCTATTGGAAAAATAGTCTATTTAAAACTTCACTTGAGGTCATACCATGGTTAAATAATGACAGTTTTACATTTAAAACTGAAATATTGCAGCTTTCAAGATGGCTTTATGCATAACTTCACGTGAAGCCGCTTTCTTCTTGAACCTGTGTGTTTGATGTGTCTGTGCACATTGCTAAAGCTCTAAATTCATTATCACCTCTGATGTGTACATGTCGAACGGATGAAACAGATCCTTGAACCCCTTTTTGTTTATCAAACAGAGAGCTTGGTAAAATATCTGCCACTTCAGAGGGGGAATACCGTCTGGCCATTCTTGAAGGGGGAATTAACAGGAAACACAAAGTCGTGTGTCGAAAGACGACTGATGGAACGGAAGCAGAGTTGTGCTTTGTTGGCTGGTCAGGTGTCGCCTCCCCTCTGACCCCAGTGTAAGCTGGAGCTTTCACACAGCAAACACACCCTCCAATGGAACAGCTGGAGTCATTTTTTTCAATATTCTTTATAATTTGGATGTGGGTCAGCATTTCTGCCTGATGATGGAGGCTCTGCTTTTACCTCAGCAACATTACAACTGAAAACCTGAAATTAGGCAGTGTTTTATTCTAAGCTGTCCTCTCTCTGTGAATGATTTTCAACAAACTGGACGTCATTTACCATACCACCATCTGCTTTGTGACAGGTGTCCCTTTCTGCACTCATCACTGCACCCTGTACTCTCTAGTCAACATTTCCAACAGTAACCACAATTTGCGTTTTGCAAATTCATTACTTTGGACACCTCTAAAGTCTGTACCTCCTTTGGCTGTCACTGTTTTCAGTCTTCCACTCCCAGTGACTGGAACCAGTTGCAAAAGTTGCTAAAACATCACACCCTTATTCCATTAGCCTCCTTCAATAACTCAGTACAAGCAGTAGTTACTTATCATTGCACCTGCTTTTAAATCTACATCTCTGGAACACAGTACTTTGATATCTGTTGTGTACATACTGTATATATTGGGCTGTTTTAACTCAGTTTAATTGTATTGTTTCTTTGGGTTAGCTTTATGTTAAAAAAGAAAAAATATATAATGATTTTTATTGGAGCTACTTTCAACTTAAGAAATACATAAGTTCCTCTGAAAACTTGTGTGAGTTATTTGGAAAGAGACGTGGTTGCTGAGAGTTTTAGATTCAAATTTACTGTGCTGAGTGACTGGGGTGACATTCACTTTCATTGTATTGCAATGGACACAGACACAGATATCTCTCAAAGCAGTGCAAGTAATGCAGAATTACCTTTAGTTGCATCCAATGGGGAAGTTGTAGCTGGCAGCCATTTGAATACAGCTCAGCAAGTACGGTGTGAAAGGCCTTATCAAGAGCCAAACACAATGATTCTTATTTTCAGGTGATTATACACCAATGAAAGCATGCCTATGAATATTATATTCCATTTCTGATCCTCCTAAATGTTACACACTGGACCTTTAAAACATACCCTTTAAAAAGCTTAAGGTGGTAAAGGTATGGAGAAATGTGTAACCTAGGTTAATATTAAACAAATAACAGGTTAAACAAATAATAAACATGATGTAAGCAATAAATAACATTAAGTCATTAAGTCGTAAAAGTGATTTACTCTGTTGATTTTAGTTTTTTTACTTTGTGTGCTGCTCCTTTAATTAGTGCAGCGGTAACAGCCAATCAGTGTAACTATAGCGAACGGGCAAGCGGGAGCAGTAGATTGTAAGATGGAAACAACAGAAGTCAAAACGCATGAGGAAAGACTGGGAAAATAAGGATTTTGTGTTCACCTTCTGTTCACATCACTGTAATCTGTTTTTTGTTGTTTTGAACAAGGATTTTTATTGAGTGAAAACAATTAGCATGATATTTCCTTGTTTTTCTAGCTGAATGTGTGTGAATGTGAATGTGCCAGTAGCTAAGACAGTGAGAGTTAAGGATATGATGTGTATTTTATGTTTTGTCTTTGTGTAAAGTGAATTGAAAAGCTACGTGCACAGGCATGGGTGTGAAGAGCTGTTTGGTATTTGCATACCTGAAGGTGGGTAATGAAGATGGTGAGCCAACCGGTAGGAGAAATCGCGTCGTTATGGTTCCGCTTCCAACCTACACTCGACTGACTCACACTCCTGAATCGTGGTAGGACTGAACCTTCATCATTTTGCTGCAGCCTGCAGTGAAGCTCATTGGACTTGAAAAGGACATAACAAAAGAGAAAAAAATGCTGTGAAACTCAAGGTTGTTGATCATACAAATCATCTGTACACTTATTTTCAGTTTTGTGTTTTGATTCTATATTACTTGGTGTTTTATTTCGCCGTTTATTTGTGCCAAATTTGTGGCTCAAAAAGGTTTTTCTGTTACTGCAAACTCCAAACTTTTTAATTTCAGAAATTTTCAAGGAATTTGAATACAAATTTCTGTGTGTGTATATGAGGTGTGTGATTTGGTGTCATTTTGTGTATATTAACTACTAATCTCTTCTACATAAATAAGACGGCAGTTCAAACTTACTTCTTGGTCTGTGGTCTGTTATTGTTGACTTTAATTATAAACTGCTCCTCTGAACCTACACTCTGGTCCTAGATATCTGTAATATCTACAGCGCTCCAAATGGGCTTACGAGTGGGTCCCTATTGTGTTCGCATTATGCATGAGGATTCCCATGCACGCCTGCCATTGGTACACGCTATTCAGATGATCAACAGTTGATGGCGGTAATGCAGCAACAAACATGCACTGTAGAGCTGTTTGTCTGTTTTGGGCTACTGCTAAGCCAGCTTGCATGTAAAGGCCAGGACACACCAACCCGACGGCCAACCGTCGGCAGAAAAGCAGTCGGACTGATCAGTCGCCTCCCATCTCCCTGAGTCAGTCAAAAAAGTGCCTCCGAACACACCAAACCGACGCCGACTGGAGCGTTGTTCTGCGCGTGTGCGAGGCGTAATACGTCCCCATAACAGCAGGTGGCGCTAATCTGTGTTGTCACCCAAAAAAAATGAAAACCTGAAATGACGACCACTCTAGACCTAGTAAACACAGTCGTCAGTCATTGTTTTCATCAGAGAGTGTTGATAGAAGTCAAGAAGGATCGTTATTGTCATTACTCGCTGAACGGAAAATACGATGGCTAATAATAACAAGATACTGGCGCTAGCGTAGTATGTTTACCATCGTCACTTCCGGTTTTCTCGTGATTCGCTAGTCAAGGGCTAGCACTCCACCACTCAGATTGGTCATTGAGGCCGATGGCCACTGGCCGATTCTACATGTCGAATTGGCCAAAATGAACGCCGACACCGACTGATGACGGCACGGGACACACCGAACCGACTCGAGTCACCGACCTCGCCAGACTGTCCGACGTCGTCCGATAATCGGGTTGGTGTGTCCTGGCCTTTAGGGGACATGCTCTGTATGTTCACACTGCACATTTAATTGATGTGCTTGTGTCCTGCTTTGTGGACTGTGCAACAGTGACCCCACAATAATAAGCCCTGAATCATTACTGTACAAAACACCGCAGTCTCTACATCCTTGTTGGTTACATACACAGTTTAATAATACTAATAATGCACATACAGTTAATTTTTTCGTGAGCCCTTTTGAAGCCTCGAGTTTGGCATTATGGCTGTTACCATGACAATTTGTAATTTGACGTACTGCTCTCATTGGCTGCGCAGTTTCGACTTGTCCGTAGCGGCTCATATTTCAGATAAACAGTACACTAAAATCTGGAACCATCTTTGATCAGCACTGCCTAGTTTGACAGTTTGATCTGAATTTGGTGCGTTGAGTTGGACGGACTCACTGAGAATTACCTGTCAATCACAAGGTAGCCCCGCCCTAAAGCATACCCTGCTTTATGGTCTATTTTACTGTAAATGGGACCATCATTTACTAAATGAACATCATGCTGTATGGAAGAAGACTGAAACTAGAGATTGAGACCATAAACTCAAAAAGGAAACTGTTTACTGAGCTCATAAATCAAGTCAGAAGTCGGCTCATTTTTCCATAAGGGGAGCCTTTTCTTCTCCATGGGATTTGTTTTTCTGTTGCAGCCAATGGAGCTCCCCCTGCTGGCCATTACACAGAATAAAGCTCTGTCCATTATATATTCTGTCAATGGTGTGAACCGGAACCAGACCGGAATTAAAATGCAACAATGTATAACTTTTTCCCTTGGTCCAGACCAAATGGACCCAGCCACGGGTGTGATACACCCTTAAGTTTCAGTGATTTCAGGGTTTCAGTGGGTAGTTTTGGCTTTAAAAGAAGTCATAAAGAATATGAGTTAAAATTATTTAACTCTAGATTCAACCTATTAAATAACCATTATGTGTAATATTTTGTAACTCCCTAACAGGTTGCTAAAGTTTTTCTGGAAAAAAATATGTGACCAAATGTAGCTTGGCCCTGCACAACATAAGATATCAGTTATCCACATCAGATCAAACATTATGGGATGTAGAAACTCTGTCTTGGATCAATTCCAATATAAATATCACAGCAGAAGTGTAAAGGAGGATTACAGGATCTTTGATAATGATTTTTTAGGTAATAAAATGTATAGACAAAGACGATCAAAAAAGTAGTACACAAAATATGAGATACAGTATTTATATAACAAAATACAGTCGGCCTGTGCAACACCGGAAGGCTCTTTTTTTGGGGCCACATGTGCAGTACATGTTCTTCTGTAAATCTGACAGTGCTGTCTCCTGTGGCAATCGTCATTCATGACTGTCTGTGTATTCCCCCACAGTGATTATCTCTCTTTGCCGGAGGACTCGAGCTTAATACTGCTGTTTATAGTCTCACCTCCTTAGAATGTACAAGATCAGACAAACACTGCATGACCAGCAGGCTGGGGTTTTGTAAAAGGGGAAAGTGGGAATTCCCTGTAGTGCTGCTGGTACTAAAGAACGTATTATGTTTTATAATGGCTGTTAGCTAATTGACTTATAAAAGCATAGGCCTTATAATAATGATCATCAGAAAATAAGCTGCTTTCAACATAATATGGATGATGAAAGAACAATGTAAAGGCACAGCTGGGGGTAGGAGAGTATCCTGGCACCCTGGGGCTAATGTTAGCCGCCCAAGCTAGCAGCTAACATTACAGTTAGCAGCAGTTAGCTGCTTTAAGCAAAACAGCTGGTGAACATAGTGGAGCATTTAACAGAAAAAGAGCTATATATTGCTGTTGGCAGCAGGCAGCCCAGGGCTGAGTCAGCTGGTTATCTCGGTACCAAACGGGCGTGGCCTCCCTCTGTCTTGGAGGCTGTGTTCGGTCCCGGTCCGACTGTGTTCACTGGGAAGTTGCTGAGACCTATTCTGTTACAGAAGCAGTTAGCAGAGTCGAGGCAGAGCAGTCGGAGGATGTCAGAGCGAAAACCACAAAATGTTCTCCATAAAGGCCCGGCCCCCGGAACCACTGCAGAAAGCCATGCTGTTGGTAGCTAGCTAATTCATCTTAGCTCTCAAAAGTTGACGATTGATTGACACGATATTATTGGTTGAAATTGGTTGCTTCAATGTGTCACATTTTGTTTCACAGGAAGAAAAAAATATTGGATATAAAATATATAATTTGATTTGAAATTGATTTTTAAAATATTTTTGGCATACCTTGTTAAATAGGTGTACAATATGACTAGAGATGTAATCTTAAAGGCTTAAGACTCATCAATCTTGACATCAGTCCTAATGCTAATGCCACTAATTAATTGTTATTTTAACATTAGCGTTTGGCTTAAAGTACATCTGAGCCTAAGTACAGTTGAGGCTGACAGTGTTCAGATTAGACTAATGTAAGCTGAACTGATGGAGCCTGACAGTTCGGCCTACAATCATCATCGTACAGGGTTCAAACTTTCTTTAAATATAGGTAAAAACATCTTTCTTCTGGCACCATCTGCAGGCCAAACTTTACATTTGGAAGGTTCTGTGTACAGTAGATCTGATGAGTGGGTAGCCCTTATTGATATCACCTACCAGAACTTCAGGGTATACATCTAAAACTCAAATCAAGTTATTTGAAACACATGACAGTTCCAGAGTGCTTCACAACAATAAGTAGTTTGAAATCCTAGTGAGATCATATTTGCATACGAACACCAACAAGCACAAGCAGAAGCCCAGGCTTACATAAGTCGGTCTTTCATCTCTCCTGTACCACGAGATAGCGATCGTCAGCATCTACCTTGTGCTTCGCATCAACGCAACCATGAGCGCCGGGAATTCCCAGACACCTCAACACAACACCAGGCTTACTAAGAATCAATATAAAGCAAAGTTTCTCTATGGTCTGGAGCTCAATACCTGTTTATCCCCCATCACATAGCAGAGTTCCTTTCATGATTTACAAGGACCCCTACCTTTGTGTCCCATAGCAACTGAAGCATACACCTCTCTTGTACAGTATTTCACAACCACTGAAGAATGCAGAATGAAAACAAATCAGTAAGTTGGACAGAATCACAGACCTGATGAAGTGCCTTTTTTAATTGCTTTATCTTAAAGTAGTGTTTCAACAGAGAACAAAACCATCCACCTTCTTTTTCTTTGATATATTTCAGACTCACTAAACTGCTATAACAAACACTTTAACTTAGCTGTATTGAACCCTTATTAGCTGAAAGATTCACTGTTTTATTGAAAACTATCGTGGTTTCAATACAAAGCCACTCCTAACATCCCATGTCATGTATGTGTGTGTGTGTGTGTGTGTGTAAAATTGCCTAAGATATGGCGTATCAAGTCTTTTGCACACATGTGACAGCTAGCACCCACATGTACACACACACACACACACACACACACACATTCATGCCTGCTACACAGCTCTTCAACAGATAAGTGGAACAGAGATGAGATAGGCTGAAGTCACTGGGATATGAATGAGTGCACAACAAAAGCCAGAGGTACAGTATCTGGATGGAATTTGTGCGTTCCATGTATTTTTCGGTGTGTGGTGAGTGTGCAGCACAGGACATCCTAACCTACATCCACGAGGGACACATCAGATTACCAGAGCTCATCATCATGCTGCTCTGCACCATCCAGTCCACAAAATCATTTCAATTTGTTGAGCTGTTGACACTGATACGCTCAGTTGTTGGATGAGAATGTGTCTACTAATCACTATGTCCCCTTCACCCAGCCCTTTTGTACTTTACATTCATGAACTATGCATTGCTCGTTGTTCAATTAAAATAGGCTGAATGGTGTTGAAAAAGGTTGGGAACCGCTGGTATTCCCAACCTTTTTCCTTCAAGGAGCCCCTTTCTATCATTGAGTAAATTGATTAAGTGACATATTGTATGGATATTTCATATTATATCAAAATACATAACAATAACAGTAGAGAACAACTGATGAACTGTACAATGAACCCAAACAGTGAACATAATACAGTTTGTGTAAAACAAGCAATTTAAATGAATTTTGAGCAGAGTATTTCCTGTGAGCATCAGTTTTCCTAAAATATTAATTTTAGGAACATTTATTTTACATTGTTTTTTACAATCAAACCCTTTTTTTTCACAAATTCAGTGTTTTCTTCTCATTGTTCTATCAGCTCTTTGGTTGTTTGAACTTTTCTAATGCAGGATGAGGCTGTTTATCTGAGTGATGGCTCTGTTAATGTAGCTTCTATTCAAGTCTTCAAAGTTTAGATCTTAAATAAAAATAACAATTTTATTTAGTTTCCTTCACAGAAATGAATAAAATGCTGATATGAAGGCCAACTGTATATTTAATAAAAGGTTTTCTTAACACCCCCGTCGAAATCAAGAAGGCCTCGCAACCCCCCTTGAAGCTTTGGTGACCAGTGCTTTATACCATGAAGAGGACTTGTAGTAACAGGTGGTGGATTTTCCATACTCTGCTTTGCAACAGCGCAGACTGCAGGCATTGGGACAACCCACACCTTTCACTGTTCTACCTGAATTGCTTTTTTAAAATCTCATTTATCAGACATGCCAGGAACCACTGACACTTAATTATTAATCTGCTGACTGGATGAAACTGCATAAACAAAGCCACAATTTACCATGCCCACTCTGCACTGAAAGCAGCAGAGATTAACACACAACCAACAGAGACAACGCTGTCACTACGCTGAGCAGAAGGTAATCATCTTTCAATTACAAGTGGGTCACTCATAAAGCCAAGGGCATACACCATATATTTGCATACTGCTGCTCTGTTATTGATGGACACTGATATTTACACATGATAAGGACACAGACAAAATGAGTTTCCCTCAGGCCCTCAGTTAGCTCAGTGGGTAGAGCTGGTGACCCATCTACCAAGGCTGAGTCCTTGCTGCAGCAGCCCAGGGTTCGAGTCTGACCTGCGTCCCTTTGCTGTGTGTCGTCCCCTCTCTCTAAAATAGATCATTCATCACAGCAGTTGATATAGCCATAACACAGAATATGCACAGCATTTTTAAATCAATAACACAACATTAAACTGTTTCTGTTGCATACTCGATTTGGATGAAAAGGATGTGGATATAATTCTGAGAGGTGAGGCCCTGAAAGATTGACAGAGGTGTTCACATAAAGAAACTCCCTGTTGTAATCACAGCAAACTCATCATGTATGTCCTGTAAACTAAGGAAGAAGACTTCTGGAAGAAGAGCAGAGGGAATTACCACAGTGCCTCAGGGGTTGAGACGGAGCTGATAATAGCTGCACTGCACTCATCATGGCATGCAGTGAGTAATTAAAAAGCTACCTGTAGTTTCTTGCTGCCTTACAAAAAATGTGACCAGCTCTGAAGGTCAAGGTTAGGAACTATTTTCCACTTTCTGTCATAAAATCATGCGGTCGATTTATTTCATTATATAGGAAATATATACATACATAATCTATAAACCGTTATTTATGCCAACAGTTGATGTTATACAATTGAGGAGATTAGATATTTTTAAAGCTGCACTAATCAATATTGTTGAATTAACAATGGATCAGATGACTGTGTATTGTGAACGGGGTTGCTCATAGTGACAAAACCCACAGCATTTATCAACCAACACTGCAGCTCTATTGAGCTCTTTTAGCTCAGTGTTTTGGTTGTGCTGCTGTAAGTTTCTGCTCTCATCATCCCCGTTTTAAGCAGGAGCAGACAGCACCTGATAAAGCCACTACCTGTCAAGCACAAAACAGAAGCATTTAGGATAAAGAGCCAGATATTTCCCTCAAGAGGTTATTTAAGTCCCCATTTAACAAAATGCAGAGTGCTGTTGGCTTCAGCATATAAAATGAAACCGTTTCAGAACGCTGTGGGGAGAAGTTGCAGCAGTGTGAACTGGTTGTCTCAGCCCAACTCAAGCCGGCTGATGCCGTTACCTGCGACTCAGCTTGTCAAATCTTCAGTGGCTGCTTTTAGAACATAATGCATGTCACCTGTTTCAACAGCCAATCAACTTGTTGCAGTCAGCTGGTCAACTCAGTCACAAACTGAAAAAAAAGAGTTTTAGACGGAAGAAAGAATCACCTCATCAATCTGTTTGACAGAAACCTTAAAATGTACCCATGCACCCATGGATTGGCTCCAAATTCTTGCAACTGTAGCCAGTCACTCACTATCACTATGCTCATTGTATATTTTAAGATGCTACAAATGATATCCAGCTACAAAAAGCCTGAAAAGCCGCCAGTTAGAATGAAAGTACAGAGAGTCGTTGCTATGGGGATGATATACCGCTAGTTGCATTAGTGTGAACTGGTAGGTTTCAGAATGTTGCAGACCACTGCAAGCAAGTAGTTGCATGTTTCAACTTGTCTCATGGCGAGTCTTTGGTCTGAACTGGGCTTTAGCTGCAGTTAGCTACTTTTAGTGTCCATCAGGAAACTCCATAAATCACCTCGGTACCACTGTGGTCAAACTGGCTTCCATCTGTCTCAGAGGCCATGTTCACTGGGAGGCTGCTGAAGCCGGTTCCTTTGGACACTAACAGCAGCTACAGTAGCAGTTAGCAGAGTTGAGAGCAGAACAACCGGAGGACGTCAAAGGGAAAAACCGGACAATATTTTGTACATAAATTATGAACCAGTTTCATTCAAATCAGTAATAAAGTTTTGTTTTTGTACAGTAATGAGTGAAGCCCAGCCCTCTGAAACACCACACTACAACTGAAAGCCAAGCTGATAGCTAACTATCTAACTAATAAAAGTTGAAGATTGATTAATGGGTGGATGTCATGGTATTATTGGTTGAAATTGATTGGTTTGCGCTTGTGTAAGCATGCATCACATGTTGTGTTACCGGAAGACATTTTTTTTACAATTAGATTTTAAAAGATGACATAAAACAGGTGTATAATATGACTGAGAATGTAAAATACAAGGGTTAAAAAGGCTTTTTTAATTTCAAATTGGCTGAAGAGCAAAACACAGATAAAAGGAAAGTAAATTGGGCTTGCATTATTCAGGTTAACAGAAATGTGACTCCAGTATGAATGCTAATGTGCTCCCGGTCTTCTGGATGTGTAAATCTGCAGTGATTGCTAACACAACTTTATAAGAATATCATATGTCTGAGTTGAGCATTTTTCACCTTTTTTGTGTGTGTGTGTATGTGGCCAGTCAGCTTTAAATAACCAACATTTCTGACTTTAGCGACTCCTAGTGGAAGACACTTTTGCAATTCATGCCGAACAGTAAGTACTAAAAGCAAAACACAGACTGAAAAAAATAGAATAATTTGAAAGCCATCCCTAAAGCGTACCCTGCTTTGTTGTCTATTTTACTCTAAATGTGACCATCATTTACTAAATGAACATCATGCTGTATGGAAGAAGACTGTAACTAGAGATTGATTGTGAGATTATACAGTAGACCATAAACTCATTAAGAAACTGTTTGCTGAGCTCATAAATCAGCTGAGAAGTCTCCATTAGACTGCATGGTGGCGGTTTTTATTGCAGCCAATGGAGCTTCCCCTACTGGCCTTTACATAAAATGCTAGTTTAAGACAATGCGTTGGCTGTAGACCCAGAAGCTCTGTCCATTATATATACTGTCAATGGTTGGGACATAACACAGGGAGTGCATTAATGAAAGAGTTATACACAATTCTGCTATGTCATACAATTCAAATAGCTGAAAATGAATACATTGCAGCCACTGTGAGTTAACTTTAGTAAAGCAAAGTGGGCATTTGCAGCTCTACAAGGCTATGTTTTGACTGCATGTGTCAGTGCAATTCACTAGAAGTAAAAATGATGAAATCTTGATATAGTTATAAAAGGGAAATTCAAGGGGACAACTTCTTTGTAGATCTAGATTCTTTGTTCTTAGGGACTGAAACATATCTTCCTGAGTACAGCTTTCAGCTTAATAATCACAGCTCTGGACTGACCTGTGAGTCATTCAGCTGACCCGAGGATCAAAGCAGCACAGCGTACCTGTGCGAGCATCCCTTGTTAAGTACAAAGGCCCGCGCTGTCAGACCGACCCTCCATGTAGCTGACCTGCAGCACCCAGGCCGACTGAGACGTGAACCCACCCAGCCTCAACAAACACACTGCTGGACAACTTCAAACACAGCTCTCAGCCCTGAACTTCATTACCTCACATGAAAGACAAAGATTTATCTTTCATTTGAGCCAGACGTTGTGTTTGATGCAATGCACTGACCTATATGGGCACAGTGCAGATTTGCTTCTCAACAATCCAGCTCATGTCTGTCACATTACATGACTACAATGCCTGTACAGTACGACACAAAACATGAGCTTTTCTCTTTCCATAGACTCCTCTTTGGCTGCTACAAAGATGAAGCTCTTATAAAGTCATCCGACAAAGGTATTGTATTCATTACACACCACTGTGGATATGAATGGGGGAACTTGCTCACTTCCTAATGTTTGTGTTGCAGTAGCTCTTATGAGGCAGTTACTCCTCAGTGATCCTGGGAAGCAAAACATTTCAGAGTTGGGGCAAGGTAATTTTTCTCACTTAGCCAAGGTGAGCAGTGCAGGGCTGTGTGAAGCAGAATGGGGGTTTAAAAATGATCTGTCAAGCCACTACAATTTGTCAGTGGAATGCACGTTTTCCAGTCCTTCAGCTACAACACGTGGTCCTAAAATGAATTTGATTTGCCAATTTAACTATTGAGCTGCCTGAAAGAACCACAGGCTTTTTGCTGAAATGAAGTCAACTTTATGATTTTACTGGTTGTATTGGTGAAAAGCAGCAATAATTGATTATAGAGCAACACAGAGCAACATTTACATTTATATGAAGTCGTGTTTCTTCCCACCTGATGAATGAAAGCCCAATATTCACTCTCCCTTTAGCTCTGTTTTGTCCCACAAACTCCTGAGGGAAATATCTGGTTCTGTAGATGCTAAATAGCTCCACTATGTTCACCAGCTAGTTGCTAACTTTGTCTGTCGTTTTTGGTGCTAGTCAGGTAGCGTACAGCGGATTTATCGAAGCCTAACTAAATAAAAAAGAAATCTGCCTGCTGCTACTGAAAACTAGGTTAGTGAGAGCCGTAAGATTGAACCAAACAGTAAAGTTGGTATAAAATTCAAAACAATGAGCTGAAAGACACTAAATTGGGTTGGATGGTATTTATCTCATCTGATGCAGACGGAGGCCACCAAGATGTGTTTTCTTTGCCGGGTTTGGTTTTTGTACAGTAATTACTGAGAGCAAAAAACACCTTGCACTTTGCACATCTGGACTTAAAGAGCCAAATCAAGCCAAAAATGAAAACTAATAAATGAATTGACTAATTCTCTCAGTTGTTTATGTTTTTCTTTAGAATACTGACTCAGTCTCTGTGGAAAGTTTTACGATAGACATTTCCTTTGAACCATCTTGTACACGTAAGGAACATGAAACTGAAGCAAACAATGATAAGTTACATGTCAGCCAGGTTCCCTGAAGGCCGGAAACAAGTATGTTGAGAAATGATGAAGTGAGCTTTCAAGTCTTTTGCCCTCTTTTTACTGTCAGTGCCGTAGGGAAAGTCAGCGCTTGGTATGTCAAGGAAAGTCTCTCCCTTCCTCTGGTCATATATCTATGTACATAATGTATTTGCACTCGTTCCTCTTGGTTCACACGATACCAAATCAGTTAACAGGCAGGGTTTAACATGTTTGACTCGTTTCAGCATGGAATGTTCGTGGAGCACAAAGCCTTCAGAATGTTTTATTGGCTCTAAGCAGAAAATGACCATAATTTGTAGGATTGCAGGGTTTCGCAAGTGTTGTTGATTGTTATCACTCCTCTGTTTCCTCAATTTTTGCTGTGATTTTAAGCCTTCCAGAGGCATAGATGGACCTTGGTTTTTACTGGGAATGCTCCAGTCTCCCAGGCCCAACTGTGAATAACAAACTGAAAGCTTCTTTAAAAGCCAAATGCACATCAGTCCTACGAGGTGGGTATTGCTACAGAGTCTGAAAAACATCAGTACCGAGGTGGAGTTGGCACAGCCTTGCTACCAATAGACCTTTTTCAGTGAGTTTCCAGTAAGACACCATGCACAGTGGAGGCACCCGGACTCTTATAGACCTGAATGGAACAGAACCACACACACAAGCACACAAAACTTTAAACTTTATTCACAGATTTTGGTGAAACTAAAATATTTTATGAAGAAAATATTTTTCTGGTCTTCCCTCTGACTTTCAGTGATTTGTGGAGTTTCCTGATGAAAATATAGCCTTAGCTACTCTTCATCACCATCACTGTTTACATTTATGATGTCTTATTTATTCTCCTGTACAGCACTTTGCTCAACTTTGGTTGTTTTTAAAGTGCTTAACAAATAAAGTTGGATTGGATTGTTAGCAGTTAGCAACTTTAGTCGCTAACTAGCTGCTGCTGTTAGCTGGTTACCCATGTAGCTAACTTAGCCATCCTACTTTTTGGCTTCTTCTTAAATTTAAGAAGCCAAAAATGTTTTGTTATGTTAACTTTAGTTTTATGCAAGGTTGAATCAACTAAGTAAGTTCATAGTCTGATACATTATTTTGTTTTTTTTAAGTATTTTCTGGGGCTTTTATTGCCTTTACGATAGCGACAGCTGAAGACAGCCGGGAAAGGGGGGCAGAGAGAGGGGATGACACACAGCAAAGGGGCGAAGGTCAGATTCGAACCCTGGGCCGCTGCAGCAAGGACTCAGCCTCGGTAGATGGGTCGCCAGCTCTACCCACTGAGCTAACTGGGCGCCAGTCTGATACATTTTTAATTGTAAACTGCTGTTGACTAATACTCAGTCACATAAACCTGATTCTGCTCATGCCAAAAATTTTGATGTACCTGCACCTATTAATAACATAAAGGTTAAGCAATAGATAACATGTTGGGAGTATCTGCTGGGAGGTTGACATTTCTCTCCTCCTCGGCGGTGGACTCCTCCTCTTGCCCCTGCTCCCTTGATTTCATTTGATTACTTCCTGCTTGACATAAACCATGGAAAAAGACATAAACCATCCTCTGCCTCACTCTATCAGTTTCATGCTAAAATTGCTGGCTTATTTTCCAGTTTTTGTGCTACTCCTAACTGATTTAGTCTAAATTCACCTTAAAAAAGCTTCCAGATTCTGTTTTGTTAGTGCTTCTGGCAGATGTGTGATAAAAAAAAAAATAATAATTCACCCTGATGACCACATTAGATTTTCCACCAGTAAAAATTCCACATGCTGCAAATCTTATCTTTTGTGTTATTATTATTTTTTTGCATAATTGCATTTTTCAATATGTGTGCCTTTCCACATATACTGTATAATTAAGCGGAGCATTGGGAGCAATTACGATGAAAATGAAGGGGAATTTTCCGTAAAGGGCCCATCCAAGAAAAATACTCACCTGAAATAGCATTTCATCGTGATTGCAGTTATGACAAAGAAGAATTAATCAAAATGAGACGATGCCTGTCACATCAAGAAGCAACACATCAAACGTGGGAAGACTCAGATGAGTATGACTAATCGTGAGTGTCCCGACAATTGCACACCGCGGTAAACAAGACGAGGATCTTGCGCTAACAGAAGCTCTTTGATTTCTCCGTGGGTTTCGTTCGGCAGACGCAGGCCTCACAGACTGGTACAGCATGATAAAAGAGCACTTTCTTTCGTATCTCTGTGATTAGCCAGAGTGGAAGATGAATAGCGTATAATCAGAAAATCAAAGGCGTCATTTAACCAGAGTCCCTGACGAGACCTGGCGTTGCTGTCACAGAGGGAGTTCTCTGCTTTGGAAGAAACACATCACATCTATCCATGGAAAGGCTGACTCATGATTTCACACAGAGCCTGCATGATAACCATCCACTAATAACTCGGGCTAACACATTATTACACTGGGAATGTGACTGAACACAACAGTTAAGTGGAATCAGTGGTGTGTCAGTGAGGAAGCCCCCGTGAGAAGAATGGGAATGTGTTTGCGTTCATGTGCTGGAATGGAAAATGTTGGCATGCTCAAATGCATTCAGTCAGTGCTGTGTTACGCAAGTGTATTGTGCAAGTTAACATTCTTTCAACAGCATACTATGGCTGTCGAATTGGTACAGTCTGCTGCCCTCTATTGTCAACCTGGATGAAGGAACGTTCAAGAGCACTGCTAAGCTGAGGGCCCGCATTGCATACATGACTCAGACATGAGAGTAAAAATGAAATGTAATGTTCAGGTTTTGGCAAGGCTACAGTCATATACAGGTAATGTACTTAATAAATAGGCTAAACAAATATTTACTTATGAACTTCTTTAACCAGATTGAGCTTAATAAAGTGAAAACAACAACAACAACAAACAAACCCAAACCCTTCATTCAATTTACTTCAGCTAGTTGTTGTGTTATGTTATTAGCTCCACATACTGTACACTTGTCCTGTTATGTAAATCAAAGTATCTTCTGTTGAAATAAGGCCTACATAATGCCTGTGAAAACTGAGCTATGACGAAAGCAAAAGTGATGGTTTCAACAAACAAAAAGAAAGTGGGAATATGGATGCAAAAGATATAAAAGAAACAATAGAACAGTAAAATTAAGGATGACAAACAAGAATATGGCCCAAACATGTTGCAAACAGTTTTTAAGGAGGCAAAAAGCACATAGACCACATAGGTGGTAGTATTTTAGATACGGATTACAAATATATCGATTCATTTCAATTTGTTATCAATGAGCCAATCATTCTCTTACCTAACTTAAAGGACCAATGTGTAGGATTTAGGAGCATCTTGCAGTGTAGTTGCAGATTGCAACTTCCTATGTTTGTCCCTTCTGGGCTACTGTAGAAACATGGCATTTCAACATGGCAGCCTCCATGGAAGACATCTGCAGATAAAAACAGCTCATTCTAACATAACAAAAACACAATGATTCCTATATTCAGGTGATTATACACTAATGAAAACGTACCATGACATTATATTCCATTTCTGACAACAGATCCTCCTAAATCCTATATACTGGACCTTTAAAGGGCCACTATGTAGGATTTAGTGACATCTAGTGGTGAGATTGCAGATTGGAACCAACTGAAACCCCTTGTTCCAAAGAAGGGCGAAGGAGAAACTACAGTGGTCGCTAAAAATGGCAAAAGGCACTATCTAGAGTCAGTGTTTGGATTGTCTGTTCTTGGCTACTGTAGAAACATGTCGGCCTCTGTAGAAGAGGACCCGCTCATTCTAAGCTGACGAAAGCACAACAGGTCTTATTTTCAGGTGATTATACACAACTATGTCTTGCCTAGTTGGTCAGTCATTACAAATATATTCTGTGCATCCAAAGATTGTTTCAACCCACATAACTTTATTCGGATATAACAAACTCATACAAAGTCATACAACTCATACCACTCAGTGCACTGTGTACATCAAATTTTATAACTTAAAACAAGCTGATATAGAATGTATATGATTCATGATTTTTCTGACCTTAAAGTTACCTAAGGAGAAGCAAAAGGTGAAACTGGGAGTTAAGGCACTACTGAGGCTACTTTCCAAATCTTAATCAAATAACACATAACCTTCTCCATTCTGCTCATACATGATATCACATTGACATTCAAACTTATGTATTTTGATACTTGGACAGTTAAATAGGTTTTCAGGAATAAGTGAGTACACCATTATAAGTACTCATACTTACAATGGAGCTTAAGTTGTTAGTCATGGAAGTTATTGCTTTTTATTAGCGAGCTATATACATAACAACCTCAGATGTTTTTTCATCTTAAGAGTAAGATAACAAGTTTTTTTTTAACTAAAAGTTTATTAGAAAATGGATATTGTCACATTTTACTCTGATGATACTCTATACTACTCTGTACTATTAAGAACTACGGGGTCAGGAAACAAATGTATGGGGTACTGAACTCCCTTTAACTGCTGATCAAACAGTTAATGCTGATAGAAAGGTGTCAGAACACACAGTGCATCACAGTTTGTTAGTATGGGCTGCAGAACATTATGACCACCAGGGTGCCCAGGGGTCACAATGTTATGGCTGATTGGTGTAAGTTGTTATAATGAGAAACTTTCTCAAAATATTTAGAAACTTTCTCAATATCTTGACTTAGTTTCTCAAAATAAGGACTTTGTGATACTATGTCATTATTTTGAGATTCTAATATAAAATATTGAGAAAGTTTCTCATTACAATGACTTATAGAAGCCCCATCACATTGGCGGAAATGGGCTTCCATACATATGAGCGTAGAAGAACCAGACTCCAGGAGCAGTTAGGGGTTAGATGCCTTGCTCAAGGGCACCTGGGCAGTGCACAGGAGGTGGAACTGGCACCTCTCCAGCTACCAGTCCACACTCCATACTATGGTCTAGTAGGTCTAGTACCAGCCCATATAGTGGGTGCAGTGGTTACACTCCAGCAGCTATTAGTTAGCATACAGTCTGAAGCAGTGAAGCGTGGAGCTTCAGTTCATCTGGTAAACTGCCTGAAGCTGTTTGAAGTCAAATCTGCTGGATTTCTCTACGACACAGTGCTTAAGCTCTGAGCCTCTTCACCGTGTACCCGTAAGAGCCGAGCTCCACTTCCTTCACGTCTCCGTTTAAGATCAAAGCCGGTAGGCCTCAGCGCTCAACGTCAGGGTCACTGATCACTTTCATTGCATTGCCTAAGCTCTGATGTGCTTTTATTAGACTTTTACTGATGTCGCTCTCTGAAGGCTGTCTTTTTGGTAATGGAACCGCCATAATTTAAGGGGTCTGTCTTTTACTCTCAATTTTATTCTTACGAGCTGTCAAATCCTCTCAATCGACATTTATGTCTCATATATACATTTATGACCAGCATGAGACACTACAATGAAACCCTCCAGTGAAATCAGGCTAATTAAACACTTTTGAAGAGCCAGCAGCTCTGTAAAGAGGGATAACCCTTCTACACACACTGAATTTTATGGGAAACTCTTACTTAATATATCGAAATAAAATGCAAATACCAAATAAAATATTATTGCAGGTTTGACAAAATGTAAAACAAAGTGCTTCCCACATTAAGACAGCCCCCCCCCACCCCCAACACACCCACCCACACAAAGTAATGCATGTTTTTGTGATCAATAAAAAACTAAATTAGAACACAAACTGAGAAAGTGCTATCTCATCCAGTTGCAGTGAGGAAACACTGGAGGCAGAATTAGAAAGATAGGAAAAAGATGTGTATATTTCATAATAATGAGTCAGATCAAATTAATAAAACAGATTAAAATGTAGAGATAAATAAATAAATACACAAAGTAAATAAATAGAAAAGTAATAAAAAGAAAAAGGATTTTTAAATTCAAACAGATAAAACAGATAAATAATAATAGATGTATTGTAATATCTATTATTATGATAATAATACTAATAATATATAAACGGTAATTACAGATTAAGATGTATATATAGAAAAGTTTTTAGAAAAAATAGCCCCAATGAAAATACTTTGTTTCTTTTCAACACTGTTAGTTATTTTTCTCTACAACAATTAGCAGATATAAAACTCTTCACATGACATTGGGAGTATTTGGTGTCGAATGTACGAGTCAATCTTATGTCTTATAAACAGTTTCTGACAACATCGACTTAATTCAAGCACCTTCCACCTCTACCTGCTCCTGATGAGGGTTTCAGAGTAAAAGCAAAAGCTTGATACCTCTGTCATTTTAGAGAAACTAACCGTAGATGTGGTGAAAAGCTGTTCGCATTAGGCGTTAGCAGAATAATGTTAGCAGAGGTCTGGTTGTTGTCATGTTACAGTAACACAGTGGGACCTCATCACGTGTATTTAGTTGTCTTGATAACCCTTTGAAGCTGAGATAGATAATCAGAGGTCACACCCTAACGTGTGTGGGACGCCACCTCAATAGCCGGATGTGTTTGGGCTTCAGCAGAGAGGAAAGAGGCCGCCCAGTGCAGACCAGTGTCACCACTGTACTGGCGTAGCAGTTTCCTGAACAAACTGTCCAATCACACAAAACATAGCAGACCTTAAGGGCCATTTTGTACTTCTAGAGATAAATTAAGATGTGTGTCGAATTTTTTCTGCTTTTCAGTGAGGTAGGTTTTTCACTGGAAGTCATTTTTTTGTGGTTTGTAATAAAAAGAACTGGGAACAATCAGCAGAAACTCCTAGTTCAGAATATTGCACCAACAGATGATCTGCAGCGCAAAAACACCACAGCACCAAAGACTGAGGCAAAATCAGAACAGTGATGGAGATATTTTAATGAAGATAAGACCATAAGAGCTATCAGTCAGTACTGTTTCTCTGATTACAAAACATAAAACCACATCATAAGTCAGTGCAGTGAGGTTATCAGGGGTGAAACAGAAATGTGTGTGGGCTGCTGGATGAAAGCCTCTTGGAACTCTACATTCAAGACTTTCTGTCTGTTTCTTCAGAACATTAAAGCGGCCATGAATCAAAAGCAATAGGCACAAAAAAACTGCACAAATCTTTTATCTCATTGATTTGGTTTTATGGCCCTCAAGCTCTGCCCCATCAACTTTGTTTCCAGCCACAGCAGGCAGCTGTTTTCAGCAAAAACAGTTCTGATAAACCAACGATACCATACTTGCTCAGCACCAAACAGCTGACAGACAAAGCTTGTGAACATAGTGGAGCATTTAGCATTTAAAGAGACAGATATCTTCCTTACGAGCTGGTGGAGACCAAAACTGAGCTGTCAGAAAATATTACTGCAATAAAGTTTGGACGTCTTTATTGTTGTTCAAATATGAAGTTTCTTATCTGACAGATAAACACATAAATGAAATGTTTTTGGCATGTTATTTTCCTAATGTCAGTGCTTCATTATTGTTGCGCAGTTTGAGGTCTTCTGGGGCTTTTCTATCCTGACAAAAGTACAGATCAGGTGCAAATACTAACTACTAATGAAAACCTGCAGATGGGTGACAAATTAAACAGAAAACCTAAATAAATAAAAGAACATAGCGGCTAAAGGGCGTGAGGGCTCATTGAATGGTCTCAGTATGAAAAGGATGTGAATCATATGCTTTGACCTTTACAGTCACCCAATCTCAACTCAGCTGAACAACTATGTGGGATTTGGGAGCAACAGCACTCTCCACCATCACCAAAACACCTCGGAAGAATGTTGTTCATCCCTCCAGTAACAGAATCTATGCCAGGCAGCAGCGCTCTGGAGGTTCAACACTTTAGCAAAAACATTTTATGCCGGTTTGTCTGTTAATTTCTCACCCAAAAATATCAGTGATGATGTGATCTTCTAAATAAAACCTTGTATTCGTCAGACTGTGGTGTTTATGTATATATGGTGACCTCCCTAATTTCCATTTGAGAGGCTATCTGTTGGGATGTATTAATAGGCTGAGGTAGAAAAGCACACACACACACACACACACACACACACACACACACACACACACATACACTTTCCGGGTGGGAATGTTTGAGGGTGTAACACACACTAAATGTTCCTTGTGGCGCAGTGGAATAGGTGATAAAAACAGTTAGGATAAGGACTGCTCAGACTAACTGTGAAGCAGTTCTTTTCAAAAGAAGGTCTTAATTAAAACGTGGTGACACATTTAAACCTTTTCTTCATGAAATTCAGTCTCATATAAAGCACTTTGAATTTCCTTGCTGAAAGATAGACCTTGAATAGAGCAGTATTAGGTGGTTTGGCCTTGACCTGTTCACAATCTGACCATCAGATGGCGATATTGGCTCACTGTTCACTCACAATAACGATACCACAGCACAAGTGTACAGCACTGATGTGGAAAAACTGACACTCTAGAATCAGATTTGTGCTTTTATTGAGCAACTGACAACAGTTTGATCATCATTTATTGATTGGTTTATTGATACAAGTGTTGTGTGGCAGCTGAAACTGTACAGGCTGCGTGAGGCCAGTCTGAAGTTACGACAGCAGACTGATTCATTCCTGCAAACTACACGGGAATTTGTCAAGCGTATACAAAATGACATGAATTTTACCCTGAGATAATTACAACACAGTAACATAGAAAGATATGTCCAGTAATAAAGGAAAGAATATGACACTTCAATACAATGACAATACAATGATCAACAGTTACATTAATAATTCTCAGTGCTGGAATTTACCATAAATGACTCGTTAATGTTTCTAGTGTGATTTGCACTGAATTACAACACTAACATTTAATCAGATCACATCTTTAAAAAAATAATATACACCAAATGTTGAACAAAATGCACTATTTGACGATTCTGCTACTTTTTTTCTTAACCACATTCGCAAATTTGGATGGTGAATGTGGAGGCTCAAAACTGCCAAAAGTGAATATAAACTATAACTGAATACATCAATACATGACACTGTTTGTTAATTTAAAACAAATTAAATTTGTTATTTGTTGAAATTTATTTTACTTTTACAGACTCCCAAAATGGATCGATCTTTGGCCTGGATTTACATGAACACACCCATCTCATTCTCATATAAGTGTGAGGTATATAGGAAATGTTGCATTAGGGAAACAGATAAATGATTACATTTCTGCCAAAAAAAAGTTGAAAAATAAAATTAGCAAGTGGAAAATAATTTCAATATAAATAGAGTTTTCAAAGACATACTGTCTTAAGCTAGAAAAAGAGAAATATTCTCTACGGGGCTCCGCATATACTTTATTGAGTATAGACTCGCTTTCTTGACCATACTTAAGAGAAAAAATAACTATCAATGTGCTCATTTAACTCACTTACCACAGTTATCCCTGCCCTTACAAATTAAGTTAATAATTTTTTTTCTGTTAATGGATTAGTGGTAAAAGAAAATAAATATTTTGTTTTTCTTTTTAGCAACCAATTGGAAAGAAAAAATATAATTTCTATTCATAATAATCTTCTATTCAAAAATTAAAAAATAATAATATTTCAGTTATGAATATTTTAAAAATGGATGTATTCAGTACATGTTTTTGACTCATCTTATAGGCTTTAACTACATTTAGTCAGTTTTGGGCCTCCATAGTGACAAGTGCCCTTAAATTCTAGTGCTGTAAAGGTTTATTAGTTTCTTCAAACTTGAAATTCATGAATAATTGTCTTAAAAATGAACATTTACATAGGGTGGTCAAACAGTTCCGTTCTTAAAGAGAGTGGAGCAGAGCACAAACCACCCACCCAGACTTGTGCAGCAACCTATGCAGCACCTTGCCACCGTTTGTATAAACTAAGAGGAGTAGAAAACCCTGTCAATACTGGTGCATACAAGCTAAATTCTGTTAGCAAGAGTTGAACTGAAAAATGCTTTGGTAAATAGAAATACAAAGTTTCTCAGGAAATATAATTGCCATAAAAAGTCTGCAGAAACAAGCAGATAACCTGCCAAAGACAAAAGAAGCCAACAGTAAGGTCTCTGGCAACATTTTACAAGATTCTTGAATAATGCTTGATTGTGGGAAGGCATTACAAAAAGAGTCTGCACATATAAAAGTTTAGCACCATCTGAAATTTCCAGTCCCTCTCTCTGTCTCTTTCTCTCCGGTGTTACACGGTGCTGGACGTGATAAAGACGTAGATTCTGGCGAGGAACGACGTGAACGTCCCCTGCCTCAGCAGCTTCATCTCCACATCGATCAGGAAGTCTTTGGGCTCGCGGACTTGTCTCTTCAGGTACACAGCGCCTGTGAAACTGTTCAGCTTCCTGGTGCTGAAGTAGCCCTCCTCGTTGCCCTTGATGATACCGATGACGATGTGATCGCCGGAGTAGGCCGGGGACGGTCCGATCCGGAAGATCTGGGCGGGGATGATGATGTTGGTCTGAAAGCTGAGTTGGTAGTACGTGATGCGGACGGGGGAGTTCTGACAGTCTACAGAGTTACTGGGACAGCTGGTTCGCTCACAGCGTCTAAAGAGGTCAAGAGAGACAAGAGGGAAGAGGATGGATGAGCGAGACAGTATTTGGAGGCTAGGTACTTGATAGACTATGCACTGGTACTTTAACAACAGTGTTTGTAAGTGTGTTTATTGGTAAAAACAAGTATGTTCAGTATCTTGCTCCTGTCGAGCTTTGAGTCTAGTATCTGTTTCCAGTGACTAATTTGACTTTTAAAGCACTTCATGGTCTGGCCCTAGACTCTCTGAATACTAGCTACCTGTTGGTTGTTCTCATGTCAAAGTGCAAAACTAAATGCAACTACACCACTAGATACCACTAAATCCTACACACTGGTCCTTAAACTAAATGTTTAACTGTGTAATTATTGTTTTTTTTTTACCAATGTACATTTTATACTTGTATATTAACTATTATATATTTAATATATTATTTAATATTATATAGTTAATACATATAAACAAAGATTAAATGGAGGTCTGGTTTTGGTTGTCATGTCCTCCATGTTCTGTGTGAAAAAAAAAATATACCAAACTGTAAATCCTTTGCTGGGTGAAACAATCAACGTCGAGATTTAGCAGTCCGGTTGGTTATTCTCTGTAGTGATCTAACCACTGCTCACACTGTAGCCTGTAGGTTTTTAAAATGGTTGTTCTGCATAATGTTTGATATGGCCAGTAAGTCAGCTCTAAGAAAGGTTTCTGCAGTATGGGACATTAGTTGTTGTCATTATTACAACAACTGTGAGAGACTCCAGTTTGCTGTGTAGTTCCACACACTTCACTGATTAATGAATGCCAAGGACTTAATTAACACAATAAATGAAGTTAAGTTTCAGTTTCACTTCCCTCCTTCTGTCTGCATACACAGACCGACTCAGCTGAATCAGAATGGGGAGTAGTGTGGATGCAGAATCTGTGCAGCAAATAAAATGTAGCAATACCCTGCTACTTCATAGAAAACTTGATTTCACAACTGAGTGCTGAATGAATGCTTCAGAAAAACCTTAATTAGTTAGCATTTTTGCACTTCCGATTCTCTTGTCTGGAAGTCAGTGGGCTTTTTAATGGGTTTTTTGGTTAGATGCCTAAAATACGGTCTGTGTTTAACACAGGCTGAAGAGATTTTCATGTTTTGACCTACCACATAAAGTACTAGGGCTGTAACCTTTTATTCGAAATTTTAAAATTTGTTCCAATGTGGCTTTTTTCAGTGTAAGTACCTTTTTCAAATAAAAAATGTACTGTCAACACATAACAGACCATTTGTTCGTTTATATCCTAACGTTAGCTTTTTACTCCAAAATCCCAAATCTACTGGAAAAATCCCATTGGCTTTTTGTCGTGGGAACTAGGGCTATACAATTATAAACTACCAGACTGCAACTGGGAAATGGAATTAAACTAGTCACATCGCTATACGTAGCATTGCTAGTCCCCATCACTGCACAGATTTAAGGAAAACAAGACAGAGCAACAAGTGCCAGTGGAGAAAGCTGGCGTCCTCCAGTGGCCACTTGTAGCTCTTTCCCAGTCTGTATTCTGACTGCTTTTCCATCACATATCAGAATTTACAGCCCGGAATAAAGTTTGATGTAGTGCACCATAAAATTTGCACATCTTAGGGTGGCACTAAAGGCAGACCAGGAGACGTTTTAATCTCAGCTGTGTCTGGGGCTGCCAAGTCCACTCATGAATGAAAGATGTCTCTACGTGCCGATCCAGGCCACGTCACAGCGAGGTTAATAAGGTGTCTCTTGATAGCATTGATAAGACGCCTCCTGTGGGCTGTGTCCACTGGAGTGCAGAGCAGGGAGAGCTGTGGAGACGGCCCCGGGAAGCACCAAGCTGATGAAAGCCATCTGACTTCATCGCACCGCTCGATGGGAGTCATGCTCAGTTACCGGCCAGCCTCTACAGCTGCAACAGGTTCACAGCTAACAAGGCTCTTCTGTACAGCACACTGCACTGCAAGGGCATGGATGTACAGTACTAATCATTAGAGGAGCACAGGCAGAGAGAAAACCTCGAAATCCAAAAATCCCACAGAGACAGGTCAGTGCTTAAAGGGGCAGTATGTCAGGGTTTAGATGGCCAGAATACTGCAAAATAACCATAAATAAAACTTATATATAATTTTAAAAAGCTAAGAAAAAGGCAACATTGGAGTTAAAGATTTGAAGAGTCTGAAGATGTCGAGAAAAAGATGTGACTCACGTGTCTGAAACCTTCTTGTAGTTGTGAGGGCAGTCAAAGGAGAGACATCTGAAGCCTCCCTGTAGGTTGTAGCAGGTCTGTCCATATGAACAGTTGTGGGTGCCAGTTGTGCATTCGTCGATATCTGGAAAAAATAATAAATTAATGAAACAGATAACCACACTGACAGGTGGGACAACCCCCCTAACAGCATGTCTCTTCTGTCAGACTGCAGTTTAATGGGAATTAAAACTTCTTAGTTCCCTTTTTTTAATTGATAGTGCAAGATACATGATTAACTTTAAGACAGGAAGACATATGAGACATATCAAGGCAATACAAATATTGACAGCAACTGGGGTATTTAAAAAAATAACACCAAAAACCAAACACACACATAATTATAAAACATAGAAGAAAATATAAAAAAAACCAAAATACAATAACAAAAAGTGAGTAACTAAGTAAATACAGGCAACTAGAAGTACAGCTATGGTTGAGACGAGATGAGACTTCATTACATTTTCTTATTACAGTGTGTATGAGCAAGATTAATAAAAAATTAATAAAATAACTAAATAAAAATACTGTATACAATACTGTATGTTCACTGAAGGCTCACCTCTGCAGGTGCGTCCATTGGCGGACATGACGTATCCATGAGGGGGGCAGGCACACTGGTAGCTGCCTGCAACATTAACACACTGGAAGGCGCAAAGGTTCCCGATGCTCTGGGAGCACTCATCAATATCTGTTGAACAACACACGTCTCATCAGTCAGAGCACAGCCAACGGCAGGTTCAAATAAAGCAGTGGGACTTTTTCTCTTGCTTGCACACACACACACACACACACACACACACACACACACACACACACACACACACACACACACACACACACACAAACACACAGCTGCTGTCAATCTGGTCTCAGCATTCATGGATACATAGTTTGGATCAATGACTAAATAATATGTCTCATTAACAGTGTTTCCAAATTTTAACCACAGTTTGAGTAGTTTGGTAAAACATGATGTAAATGAATGCCTGTTTCCATCCTCTACTGTAATGCCAACATTAGGAGTTGATTCATTGAGATAAGCAGTAGGTGGCGCCAATTCTCCAGTCAAAAAACCAGAAGAAGAGGACACACGATGACATAATTCAAAGAGTGCTAATCGATCCTCAAACAAGTATGACATTTCTGTTTTTATTAATGTGAGGAAGGTTCCATCCGATCTGTGTGGAGTGATCACAGGAGCGATGAGGAGAGCTGAAACAGCTCATCAAGTGAGTTAATATCACTACGTCAGAACATATTCAGGTTTCAATCTCCCATTAAGTGCATTAACTCAAGCACTTTTTTGCGAAACTGTTTCTATTGATACTTTAGAATAATGTGATGGAAACACAGCTACTGATCATTAGTAAGCAATGTGAGTTGTTTTAGGTGGTCAACCTTTCAGTTCTGACAGTAAAGTGTCCACTGTGTTTCCTATGTTCTGTTTCCCTCCCTGCCCCTACAGAGCTTCAGTGTTGAATAGTTTTCAGTTACTGCTGAGGTACATCAACTAGAGTCTCTGCAAGATCATCTGTTGGGTGCTGAAGCGAGTGCCCAACAGCTGTTCTGTTCCTTTACTGTGCTACGCTGCACATGTGTACAGTATATGTTATGAATATATTAAAACTATTTGGTCTGCTTTCTATTTTGACCAGTGTTCTGCAAAATACCTTGTACCTTAAGGTGCAGAAACTGACCTGATCTGCATCACTTTTACAACCATTGCATTGGCATTGAGATTTCACTGCATTTTTGCACAATTGGAAATATAGTCCTGATTTGGTAAATATTGGTGGTTCCATAGTGATTCTACTGCCAGGGTTTGTCTATTTTTTGTACTGTTTCAATACAGAGAAGAAATACAGAGATAGGGCTACTAGCTAACTACTGCTGAAGGCTTATTTCAAGCGTCTCTATGTAGATTTGTTACGTGACTATACCATATTTTCCTTACTAGATCCATGAGTGCAGGACGAAGGGTGTATGTGCTTGTATCAGCGTCTCCTGCATTAATGTTTCTGCTGTTGTAGTGGCTTGCATTTGATTTTACAGGAGTCCCTGCACTGTAGAAAAAAACCTGTGGTTACGGCAGAACTTTTTCTGCTTTTATGGTAAAATCATATTAGTACTGTTGATTTTAAGTTGGATTTTTTACTCCATATATTAATGTACCAGTTTTTGCCATGACATATGATGGTGGTTTTGTGTGTAATTTACATGCTGTAATATATAATTTTCAATATGAATTAATTTAACATGCTATATAAATAAATGTTTTGAGATGAGATATGCCAGTGTTTCACTGTCACAGAAACTGTATTTAACCTATTCACAATTCATCTTTTACTGTTATAGTGTGTCAGTTTTTGTAGTGTACCTTTATAATATTACTGTCTTATAAAGTTGTAGTGTGTGTTGGAAATCCTGGAGCAACATATTGTACTGCACGTATAATATTCATATGAAGTAGTGTCTGTCCAACTGGCTGATGCAAGTCATATATTCACTGTCCTTTGAGAGTTTGGTCTCCACCAGTCTCTACCTAGTGACCTTGGTAGAAAATACCTTCACATGTGCGTCCGTCCTCTTTCAGGTAGTAGCCTTGGCGACAGTAGCATTGATATGAGCCGTAGATGTTGGCACACTCTTGGCTACAGGGGTTTTTGTCACATTCATTTACATCTAAGCACAGAAAAGATAAAGACATGATTAGAATTCTTCCCGATTCGTAACATATCATCATCAACGTCTTAATGCTCTGCTGACCAAAGAGAGTACCTCAACCCACTAAACTCAAAATGGCAGACTTCTTGTTGGGTTTGGGGTATGGCTGCAAGAGACTTTTTTTTTGTTTTTTTGATTTTGCAAAGCCCATGTTACACCATACGTAAATTTTTGCCACTGCTGACACGTGTGCTGAATTCTTCCCCAAAAATGTGTTAGCTTGTCTCTCAGTACTCTCTGGCAGCCTTACCCAGTCTGTGGCACTCTCCTCCAAGCCCATTGGTTCCTTCAGAAGAGGTAAAGCTTTAAAATCAAAAGCTTTTTTTTGTTATAGTTACATTTTTAAAAGTTTAAAAGTCTAGGTATTTTCCAAAACTGCTGGGCATTGTAGTTTTTAGCAAACATTGCTCAAACAGGAGGTTATTTGTTGGGGACTATTTTCAGCTGTGGATTAATACACATCTAGTGCTCTAGTGAGTATTTGGGTCATCAGGACAGTGCATGTGGGGTTGGGTCAAAATGAACTATATATTCATTCGGTATTTCCAAGGAATCAAAAATATAAAATATTGACAGCCTCATGCTATGATGTAAAAACTCCACCATTTCAGAAGACAAAGAAATGAGCACCACCAACAGAAACATCATCGAAAGGGAAAGGGAGCTACGGTAGTGTTTTTGGGTAAGTGCATTGTGGAATATTGTAAGGTGAAATTATGATTTCTAACACTCTTTGGTATGAAACTGCTTCCCCAAGAAAAGAAAGCTTCAAGTGTCTGGAACAAATTAATCTGAAAAGCACCAATCAAAATGTAATCAAGTCGCTCAGCAAGCTTTTATGAAAAAAAACCTGAAAAATGCTTCACCTTTGGATCGTGAGCAGAAACCTTCACAACTTGATTAAGTTCCCTGAATAATTCCTGTGACAAGCTGAACCTAATGTGAATCACGCTCCTGGTCAGCTTTGCTCTCTAAAGCACAACCACATCTTCAACACAGTGATAAGTGACAGCACCTGAACCTGGGGGCCATTATGCATGCATGCCAGACGCCTCAGCATCCAGGAGATGGAGACTAAATTAAATTCCAACAGAAAACAGGTTTTGCTGATAACAAAGACTTCCAAAAGACTCATAAACAGTTTCCTATCAATATATACAATCTCCAAGGTCTGTGTGAAGGCTGCATTTAGCTTCTGATGCCAACGCTCTCCCCAGAGGCTCACCTCTACGTCTTACGTTCTTCAAGGGGAATAAGACAGACCATCTAAATGAGGTGGCATTTAAATTCTCAATATGTTAGAGAAAAAAAAAACAGTCTTGTTTACCTTCACAGTTTTTCCCATCAAATGCTAGGGAGAATCCTGCTGTGCATGAGCAGTGGTAGGAGCCTGGGGTGTTTTCACAGGTCTGGGCACACAGCCTGCCAGGATAGCGCCAGCACTCATTTACATCTGTCAGTGCAGGAGTAGGAGCCATTAGACAACAGACAGATACCTCCAGGCCACAGAGGACTCAACGCCAGTTCCCATTCAGCCACGTATGTAGAGTGACTAGAGTGAAATCTTTCATACTCCTGCATACATCTAGTTAACAATTAGCCAAACATTTCACAGTGGTTTTAACTGTGGATGGGTCCCAAACCATACATGTGTTAAAAGAACAAAAGCTTATGTTACTGAATTTGTCACCTGTCGTTTCGCAAAGTGGGCAGTTCATATACAATCTCAGTCCAGTTCGTTCAAGTCTCGCTGTAACGTTGTCTGGGAACCCATCTATCTTGGATTTTGGAACACATCTTCAAACCTAGTCTTCCTCCTCCACAAACTGGTCCACTGCCTCCTCCTCATAGAGTGATGGAGGTGTTGTGGGAGGAATGTACACTAGAATGTACTTCTTGGCCCACCCATACAAACATTTTTGTAATATTTTAAGTTTTTATTTTTATTTTCAGTGTTACCACTTAGTAACACATGGATGGAAACCCACTCCTTCCTGTTGCCTAGTACCTTGAACTGTAACAAGAGGCTCTCTTGCCTTTTTCACTGGGCTTTAGACTTACATTATTTATTCTGTTTTCCAGATTGAAAAAAGGATAAAAAATGTGACATCCATACCCAAAAATACTAGAATGTGCAAACATCAATAATCAATCAATCAATCAATCAATATATATATATATATATATATATATATAATATAATAGCAATAATAGCAGAACCTTTCTTGTTTCAGTGTTTTAACTTAATCTATATTTTTATCACTGTGCTGCAGTTCCAAAAAATGTAAACCCTCACACAATTAGCACTAATTATCATTAAAAGTCTGACAGAAGTGTCCACCCTTGTTTTAATTAGTCAAATCTGACATCACATTTAAAGCAAAAACTTTTTTTTCTTGGCCCTGCACACTGAGGCTTAACTGAACCAGTGAGATTTTCTTCTGCCTCCAGAGCAACGCTGGCTTCAAAAACAGTTTGACGACTAAACCTCCAATCTGCTCGTCATCATCTCACAGACCTGACACAGCAATACGTACCGGTGCAGACTTTGCGGAGGGCATCATACTGGTAGCCCGTCTGACAGTCACAGCGGTAGCTGCCAGGGAGGTTGTGACAGATCTGGCCCACTCCACAGCGGTGCGTCCCCATCTGACACTCATCAATGTCTAGACATGCAGAGAGAAAGATAAAGCACCTCAGCAATGACCCACTCTGCACCTGAATGGGTTGAGCTTAAACACAGCCAAACTCCTACTCACACAACCAGACACACACTCAGAAATGCATTCACATATCTTTCTTTTGCTCACTCTCTGGACCTATTTAAACAATCGAAAGTGCATTTAGGACACTTTTGCTAGTTAAGCGTTGCATAATCTGGTTGCAAAGTAAGGCACAGAGAGTAAAGGGGTTGTATTTTGTTTCTTAATTAAATGACCTGCAATGAACTCTGTGAAGAAATTATAATGATGAGGTGAGTTACTAAAAACAATTATCATTACACAAGTTATATCAAATAATGTGTCTGTATTTATCCATATAATAATTTGTATTAAAAGGTATTCTTTTTTTATTTCATTTTTGAATGATTTGGCCTCCATATAACTGATCCAGCCCACTCTTGATCCAGGGGTTTTAGCCAACTATAGACCAATTTCTAACCTCCCCTTTCTCTCTAAGATGTGGAGAAAGTAGTCGCCAAACAGTTGTGTGACTTTCTACATAGCAATAGTTTATTTAAGGATTTTCAGTCAGGATTAAGAGTTCATCACAGCACAGTGACAGCACTGGTTAAAGTTAATAATGACCTTTTAATTGCATCCGACAATGGACTTGTCTCTCTACTTGTATTATAAGTTCTTAGTGCTGGATTTGACACCACTGACCATCATATTCTATTACAGAGACTTGAGCATCTAATCAGCATTAAAGGAACTGTATTTGGACCAATTCTATTCACTTTATATATGCTTCCCTTAGGCAATATTATTAGGAATCACTCCATTAACTTTCACTGTTATGCAGATGATACCCAGTTATACCTGTCGATCAAGTCCGATGAAATTAATCAGTTATCTAAGTTACAAACATGTCTTAAGGACATAAAAACCTGGATGAGCTGCAATTTTCTGATGCTATACTCAGAAAAAAATGGAATTCTTGTGCTTTGCCCCAAAAACCCTAAGAGACTCAAATTCTAAAGATGTAGTTACTCTAGATGGTATTTCCTTGGCCTCTAGCACCACTGACAGAAATCTTGGAGTTATCTTTGATCAGGGCATGTCCTTTAATTCCCACATAAAGCAGAACTCTAGGACTGCCTTTTTTCATTTACGCAATATTACAAAAATTAGACACATCCTTTCACAGATGGATGCAGAAAAACTAATCCATGCATTTGTCACTTCTAGGCTGGATTACTGCAACTCTTATTATCAGGCTGCCCCAATAAGTCTATAAAGACACTACAATTAATTCAGAACGCTGCAGCACGAGTACTGACAGGAACTAGGAAAAGAGATCATATCTCTCCTGTATTAGCTTCTCTGCACTGGCTCTCTGTAAAATTCAGAATAGAATTTAAAATCCTCCTCCTCACCTACAAAGCTCTTCATGGTCAGGCCCCTTCATATCTTAAAGAGCTCATAGTACCCTATTACCCCACTAGAACACTACGTTCTCTGAATGCAGGGCTACTTGTGGTTCCTATAGTATCTAAAAGTAGAACAGGAGCCAGAGCCTTTAGCTACCCAGCTCCTCTCCTGTGGAACCAGTTACCAGTTTTGGTTCGGGAGACAGACACCCTCTCCACATTCAAGAGTAGGCTTAAGACATTCCTCTTTGATAAAGCTTATAGTTAGGGCTGGATCAGGTGAGTCCTGAACCATCCCTTAGTTATGCTGCTCTAGGCCTAGACTATCGAGGGATTTCCCATGGTGCACTGAGCTCCTCTCTTCCTCTCTCTCTCTTTCTGCACACATTCATGTCCCATTAATGCATGTTACTAACTTCACTTCTTCACTTCTTGTGCTTTCTCGTCTTGCAGGTTCTCATGGATCCTGGTGGAGCCTCCTACCATGGTCCTGCTTGACTCCCATTGCTAATATCACTGATATTAGTGTTATTATTATTACTATTATTATTACTACGGATACTATTATTACTATAATCACTGCTCATTGTCCCCCATCGTTGTTGTCGTCGTCGTCATCATCTTCTTCATGTTCATCATCATCAGTCACTACCATTAGTGTAGTTGTTGCTACTGTTGTTGCTGTGCACCTTTGTCTCTCTCTCCCTCTCTCTCTCTCTCTCTCATCCCAACTGGTCGAGACAGACGACCACCCACCTAGAGCCAGGGTCTGTCCTAGGTTTCTGCCTCTTAAAAGGAAGTTTTTCCTTGCCACTGTTGCCAAGTGCTTGCTCATGGTGGGAACTGTTCGGTCTCTGTAAATAATGTTATAAGGAGTTCGGTCTAGACCTGCTCTATTTGAAAATAGATAACTGAGATAACTTCTGTTATGAATTGGCGCTATAAAAAATAAAACTGAATTCAATTGAATTGAATCCTAACTGGCTCGTTCTTCCCTATTTTGGCATTTTTTAACTATGCATTTGAGCACTTGTGTCCTTCACATCTTTCCATAGCTGCCAGCCCCCTTCGTCTGTGCTGTTGTGTTTAAGAGGTAAATCTCACCGACACACTTGGCTCCATCAGGGCTTGCGTGGTAGCCGTGGCTGCACATTACGACCTTCTTCTGGCACGTGTAGGAGCCCACCGTGTTGATACAGTTAAAGCCAGAGCTGCATGGCTCGCTCAGGCTGCTGCACTCATTTATGTCTGCAGAAACACACAGAGAGAGAGAATCAAGTCTCAAGACAGCTGAAACAATGACAGTTCCACAGGAGAATGATTGTTAGGAGGTTTAATCCTGATTGACAGGCCTACCTATGACTACTTGCTCGCAGTCATTTTAACAGAACAATTACATGGTGTTGTATTGTTGACTTGTTGTCTGTAATCATGCCTTCCTAATATATAGTGGCCCCAATACTCGTATGAAGCAGATAATGAACTGTGGATTTAACACGTGCATGCAGTCAGGTGGACGTGGATGTGATACAGCGCATCCAGTGAGAAAATGACAAACTGATTGAAGAGCAGGAGCAAAAATGTGACAAGAGGGGTTAGTCTGAAGTATCATAATTAACATTTGCAAAAACACAGAAGAAACAGAAGATTTTAATTTGGAGTTTCCATTTGGAGAAAGCTGAAGGAAGCCCTCCACCCTCAGTGATAGATCTGTAATGTATGTGCAATCATCTGCTGGGACACATTAGGCTCTGTGATTACTTTGCTCCGCGTGGCTGTACATCAGCCGAGGTATATGAGGCACTTTTATGATATCAGGAGCACCCAGGGGTGAACCCCGCCATTCCAAGATGATAATGTTTCCCTACACACTGCTAAACAAATTGTAAGTAATTAGCTAGCATGTCATTTGTTTAATCTGTATAAGTGTTTTATTAGAGGTTACTATTTCTTGGCCGGGTGCAGGAGGAACCCCTGGAGTCTTGTCATCGTGAGGTTACAACCAAGATATAACCCAGCACAAAACCCACCATAAAACCACAACTTCTCGTTTTTCCACTTTGTTTTTTGTTTCCCCTTGCTGACAGTCTTTATGCTAAACTAAAATTATGTCTTGTTGTAGAGGATTTCTATTTAAACAGATTATATGTTTGTTATCTCCCAGCAAGAAAGCACTTCTCAAAAGCATTTCTTGAAATGTCAAACTTTAAAAAACTTTAAAACCTTAGGAAATGAGAGGAGAGAACTGGGGAATGAATTGCAATAAAGGTTCCTGGTCTGACGCAAGCTAGGGATGTTATTGTTGATAGTCAGCACTGAGAAATATGGTTGATCGTTGAGTCTCATTCCCAGGTTGTAGAATACTGACGCTTTGGGCTTTCTTATCAAATAATAAGTGATTCTAATGACCAGGAACAAGTCGACAGTTAAAATGCTTGAAGATGGCTGATTGTTGAGACTTATTCCCAGGATTTCAAATACTAAATATCAGCTATCATTCTTGACTCTGATTAGTTTTTTCGTGCAGGCCCGGTGGATTCTTACAAATACCATTAGGAGCACTAGGAGGAGCCAGGAGAACCTGATTTTTTCACAGATTATCTGTCTCATGTTCTACTGTCAGGACACAGTAACAGTATCAGCAAATATGACAAAAAGATATTTTTATAAAAGTTACCTACTGCAGCTTTAATGGTCATGCGTTGTGAGTTTCCATTAGCCAACAGAGAGCAGCGCTAACAGTCTCTTACCGATACAGTTGCCATGGGAGTCCTGTGTGAAGCCACTAATGCACTTGTGTTTGATGTTGCACAGGAAAGAGCCCACTGTGTTTTCACACACAAAGCCCACACCACAGTTATGGGTTCGCAGAACACATTCATCAATGTCTGCAGGAAAGAACAGATAAACATACATTCACTGAGTCATCCTGACAAAATAATACACACTTTATTAAACTGTAAAGAGTTTAAGACTGCTGCCATCTCCCTGAGCTTCAGTCTGAGCTCTCAGCTTGTAAGCCGTACAGTAGGTGGCACTGTGGCTCAAGCACAGAATAAACATGTGCAGCATCCAAGAAATTCAAACTTTCACTCTGTCAGTGTTTAACTGGAGGAAGAATTCCCCTCACATAAAAATATCACCCCTTCCAACTCTGCAATTAACAGAAGTTGAACAAAACTTCTTAAATGACTGTTATTGAATCTCAAGAGCGATGGATGGGGTTTAAATGGAAGATTTGTTCTATTGTGCTGCGAGCCTGTCTCTCGAGAGTCCACATTATATCGGGTCCTCTGGGACTCGTCCTGTGGCACACAAGCGGAAGGTCTTAATTTGAGTTTTCTCTACCGATCATCATCAGCAGGGGTAAATTTCCAACACCACAGCGAGAGATCTCGCCTTTCTTTCATGCACCTAATTAGTTTTCCCCCCGTTGGATGGTCGACTAAATTTTACCTTCATTATCTAGCTACATTGATTAGTCCTCCTTGGTGCCAAGTGCTGATGACACAAGTCACAGAGTTTCAAAGTGCTTTAACGCCCGCGCAATGCTGCCTCTCTGGGTGATTATCTTGTCATATACCGAACCTGGGTATCTGCTGAAACACAAATATCACTACTGGGGCCAGAAAAACATTAGCATAAATCTTAATGAAGCCTCGCTGACTGAGCTGAGTTGAAGTCATGACCACAGACTCAGGAATGAAAATGACTGTAAATAATACACATCACAGGATTTGTGTAGATTTGTATGTCACTAATGTTGATTGTAGTCATCTAAACAGGGACAAAGTGTGGAAATGAGCTGTCTAAATATATTCTGGTCCTGTTAAAGAGCCTTTGAAAACAACTGTCTGCCATCAATAATGCCAGGACACTCCAACAGCCTCAACACCTATCCATGATGTACAGCACTGCAGTCTTGTATTCAGGGACGTGTGAGTGCTCAAGGGGCCCTTTAAGGACAAATTACTCCTGGTTTTTGGCAATACAATTAGGAAGAGCAATAGAGGGGATGTGATGACAAACTTAAGGACCAGAATAGCCTGTGTGAGTATGTATGAGCATTGATTACGCAGTGCCTCAGTTTGGGCCAAGGGTGTTGGACTTGTGTGCTGCAGCTGGTTGCTGGATCTTTAAACTGCAGAGAAACTGGCAAAACTAAGTAACACACTCCAACACAAACAAGAGCCTCGGCCAAACGTAAGTGCCCAGTTGTGTTATGAAGTGGAAATACACTGAAGGTGATGTTTAGAACCACACAACACGAAGGCTGCAGCTACATATGAATGAGTATTTTCAGCCAGATGTATTGCAGCCCAGTAGCCGCAGGTATCATGTCCAAATTGGTCCAGGGCCAATGTTCAGTGCCAATGAAGGAAGAGCCCTACCTGTAGTGGGTGAGGTCTGCGTGTTAG